>NW_026870887.1:0-300000 GCF_033118175.1 Dama dama
TGCTGGGCTGGCCGCCTGTGTGGGAAGGGGCAGAGCCGACCTAGGGGCAAGTTGTGCCTCTTGCTCTCCCTGCTGCCCTGAGGCTGCTGGGCCAAAGAGGTCTTGGGCATCCAGCCCCTTGCTGGTCCCTTCCCTCTGACGAGGCCCCCCTGAGCTCCAGCACCTTGCAGTGTGGAGACAGCCCCCTGCCAGCAACCTCCTCTCCAAAGAGGCCTCAATCGAGGCCTACGCCCAGGGGAATGGCACCAGCGGGGATGATCCTGGGGAGGCGCACGGACATGTCTGGACCCAGCCCCGCAGCCTGCCCCTTGGTGGGGCAGTACCCCCGGAGGCCAGGAAGGTCTGGGCAAGGCTGGCCAGGGGCAGGGGTCCTGCTGGGTCCTGCCCCTGGCCTGTGGGGCCTCTGAGCACAACCGGCCCTCTCCCACTGGAAGACCTGCCCCGGCTGCCTCCAAAGTCCTGTTTGCAAACACTCCCGCCCGCTGTTCACGCCAGGCTCGCACAATGCTCCCAAGCCCGGGGAGAAAAGCGCTTCGGGGTGGTGCTCTCTCCGGGCCCTTGCCCCTGAGCCTGGGGGCAAGGCAGGGGGAACACACTCCCCAGGCCACGGCAGAACCACATGCCCACTTCTGTTCCTGTCCGCTGCACTGCCAGAGAGCTTGGGGGAGCCAGAGTCTGTCAGGACAGCTGCTGGGTTGGCCCGCCTGTGTGGGAAGGGGCAGAGCCGACCTAGGGGCAAGTTGGGCCTCTTGCTCTCCCTGCTGCCCTGAGGCTGCTGGGCCAAAGAGGTCTTGGGCATCCAGCCCCTTGCTGGTCCCTTCCCTCTGACGAGGCCCTCTGAGCTCCAGCACCTTGCAGTGTGGAGACAGCCCCTGCCAGCAACCTCCTCTCCAAGGAGGCCTCAACCGAGGCCTAGGCCCAGGGGAAAGGCACCAGCGGGGATGAGCCGGGGGAGGCGCCTGGTTATGTCTGGACCCAGTCCCCGCAGCCTGCCCCTTGGTGGGGCAGTAGCCACCGAGGCCAGGAAGATCTGGGCAAGGCTGGCCAGGGACAGGGGCCCTGCTGGGTCCTGCCCCTGGCCTGTGGGGCCTCTGAGCACAACCGGCCCTCTCCCACTGGAAGACCTCACCAGGCTGCCTCCAAAGGCCGGTTTGCAAACACTCCCGCCCGCTGTTCACGCCAGGCATGCACATTGCTCCCAAGCCCCGGAGAAAAGCGCTTCGGGCTGGTGCTCTCTCCGGGCCCTTGCCCCTGAGCCTGGGGGCCAGGCAGGGGGAACACACTCCCAAGCCAAGGCAGAACGACATGCACACGTCTGTTCCTGCCCCCTGCACCGGCAGAGAGCTCGGGGGAGCCAGAGACTGCCAGGCTGCTGCTGGGCTGGCCGACTGTGTGGGAAGGGGCAGAGCCGACCTAGGGGCAAGTTGGGCCTCTTGCTCTCCCTGCTGCCCTGAGGCTGCTGGGCCAAAGAGGTCTTGGGCATCCAGCCCCTTGCTTGTCCCTTCCCTCTGACGAGGCCCTCTGAGCTCCAGCACCTTGCAGTGTGGAGACAGCCCCTGCCAGCAACCTCCTCTCCAAGGAGGCCTCAACCGAGGCCTAGGCCCAGGGGAAAGGCACCAGCGGGGATGAGACTGGGGAGGTGCCCGGGCATGTCTGGACCCAGTCCCCGCAGCCTGCCCCTTGGTGGGGCTGTAACTCCGGAGGCAGGAAGGTCTGGGAAAGGCTGGCCAGGGGCAGGGGCCCTGCTGGGTCCTGCCCCTGGCCTGTGGGGCCCTCTGAGCACAACCGGCCCTCTCCCACTGGAAGACCTCCCCGGCTGCCTCCAAAGGCCGGTTTGCAAGCACTCCCGCCCACTGTTCCCACCAAGCACGCAAAATGCTCCCAAGCCCGGGAGAAAAGCGCTTCGGGGGTGGTGCTCTCTCCGGGCCCTTGCCCCTGAGCCTGGGGGGCCAGGCAGGGGAAACACACTCCCAGGCCAAGGCAGAACGACATGCACACGTCTGTTCCTGTCCCCTACACCGGCAGAGAGCTCGGGGGGAGCCAGAGACTGCCAGGCTGCTTGCTGGGCTGGCTGCCTGTGTGGGACGGGGCAGAGCCGACCTAGGGGCAAGTTGGGCCTCTTGCTCTCCCTGCTGCCCTGAGGCTGCTGGGTCAAAGAGGTCTTGGGCATCCAGCCCTTTGCTGGTCCCTTCCCTCTGACGAGGCCCTCTGAGCTCCAGCACCTTGCAGTGTGGAGACAGCCCCTGCCAGCAACCTCCTCTCCAAGGAGGCCTAAACCGAGGCCTAGGCCCAGGGGAAAGGCACCAGCGGGGATGAGCCTGGGGAGGCGCCCGGGCATGTCTGGACCCAGTCCCCGCAGCCTGCCCCTTGGTGGGGCAGTACCCCCGGAGGCCAGGAAGGTCTGGGAAAGGCTGGCCAGGGGCAGGGGACCTGCTGGGTCCTGCCCCTGGCCTGTGGGGCCTCTGAGCACATCCGGCCCTCTCCCGCTGGAAGACCTCCCCGTGCTGCCTCCAAAGGCCGGTTTGCCAACACTCACGCCCACTGTTCCCACCAGGCGCGCACAATGCTCCCAAGCCCGGGAGAAAAGCGCTTCAGGGTGGTGCTCTCACCGGGCCCTTGCCCCTGAGCCTGGGGGCAATGCAGGGGGAACACACTCCCAGGCCAAGGCAGAACCACATGCACACGTCTGTTCCTGCCCTCCTGCACCGGCAGAGAGCTCAGTGGAGCCATAGTCTGTCAGGCAGCTGCTGGGCTGGCCGCCTGTGTGGGAAGGGGCAGAGCCGACCTAGGTGGCAAGTTGGGCCTCTTGCTCTCCCTGCTGCCCTGAGGCTGCTGGGCCAAAGAGGTCTTGGGCATCCAGCCCCTTGCTGGTCCCTTCCCTCTGACGAGGCCCTCTGAGCTCCAGCACCTTGCAGTGTGGAGACAGCCCCTGCCAGCAACCTCCTCTCCAAGGAGGCCTCAACCGAGGCCTAGGCCCAGGGGAAAGGCACAAGCGGGGATGAGCCTGGGGAGGCGCCCGGGCATGTCTGGACCCAGTCCCCTCAGCCTGCCCCTTGGTGGGGCAGTACCCCCGGAGGCCAGGAACGTCTGGGCAAGGCTGGCCAGGGGCAGGGGCCCTGCTGGGTCCTGCCCCTGGCCTCTGGGGCCTCTGAGCACAACCGGACCTCTCCCACTGGAAGACCTCCCCGGCTGCCTCCAAAGGCCGGTTTGCAAGCACTCCCGCCCGCTGTTCCCGCCAGGCACGCACAATGCTCCCAAGACCGGGAGAAAAGCCCTTCAGGGTTTGCTCTCTCCGGGCCCTTGCCCCTGAGCCTGGGGGCCAGGCAGGGGGAACACACTCCCAGGCCAAGGCAGAACGACATGCACACGTCTGTTCCTGCCCCCTACACCGGCAGAGAGCTCGGGGGAGCCAGAGACTGCCAGGCTCCTGCTGGGCTGGCTGCCTGTGTGGGACGGGGCAGAGCCGACCTAGGGGCAAGTTGGGCCTCTTGCTCTCCCTGCTGCCCTGAGGCTGCTGGGTCAAAGAGGTCTTGGGCATCCAGCCCTTTGCTGGTCCCTTCCCTCTGACGAGGCCCTCTGAGCTCCAGCACCTTGCAGTGTGGAGACAGCCCCTGCCAGCAACCTCCTCTCCAAGGAGGCCTCAACCGAGGCCTAGGCCTAGGGGAAAGGCACCAGTGGGGATGAGCCTCGGGAGGCGCCCGGCCATGTCTGGACCCAGTCCCCCCAACCTGCCCCTTGGTGGGGCAGTACCCCCGGAGGCCAGGAAGGTCTGGGCAAGGCTGCCAGGGGCAGGGACACTGGTGGGTCCTGCCCCTGGCCTGTGGGTCGTCTGAGCACAATCGGCACTCTCCCGCTGGAAGACCTCCCCGTCTGCCTCCAAAGGACGGTTTTCGAGCACTCCCACCCGCTGTTCCCGCCAGGCACGCACAATGCTCCCAAGCCCGGGAGAAAAGCGCTTTGGGCTGGTGCTCTCTCCGGGCCCTTGCCCCTGAGCCTGGGGGCCAGGCAGGGGGAACACACTCCCAGGCCAAGGCAGAACGACATGCACACGTCTGTTCCTGCCCCCTACACCGGCAGAGAGCTCGGGGGAGCCAGAGACTGCCAGGCTGCTGCTGGGCTGGCTGCCTGTGTGGGACGGGGCAGAGCCGACCTAGGGGCAAGTTGGGCCTCTTGCTCTCCCTGCTGCCCTGAGGCTGCTGGGTCAAAGAGGTCTTGGGCATCCAGCCCTTTGCTGGTCCCTTCCCTCTGACGAGGCCCTCTGAGCTCCAGCACCTTGCAGTGTGGAGACAGCCCCTGCCAGCAACCTCCTCTCCAAGGAGGCCTAAACCGAGGCCTAGGCCCAGGGGAAAGGCACCAGCGGGGATGATCCTGGGGGAGGCGCACGGACATGTCTGGACCCAGTCCCCGCAGCCTGCCCCTTGGTGGGCCAGTACCCCCGGAGGCCAGGAAGGTCTGGGCAAGGCTGGCCAGGGGCAGGGGCCCTGCTGGGTCCTGCCCCTGGCCTGTGGGGCCTCTGAGCACAACCGGCCCTCTCCCACTGGAAGACCTCCCCGGCTGCCTCCAAAGTCCTGTTTGCAAACATTCCCGCCCGCTGTTCACGCCAGGCTTGCACAATGCTCCCAAGCCCGGGAGAAAAGCGCTTTGGAGTGATGCTCTCTGCGGGCCCTTGCCCCTGAGCCTGGGGGTCAGGCAGGGGGAACACACTCCCAGGCCAAGGCAGAACCACATGCCCACGTCTGTTCCTGTCCCCTGCACCGGCAGAGAGCTTGGGGGAGCCAGAGTCTGTCAGGCAGCTGCTGGGTTGGCCGCCTGTGTGGGAAGGAGCAGAGCCGCCCTAGGGGCAAGTTGGGCCTCTTGCTCTCCCTGCTGCCCTGAGGCTGCTGGGCCAAAGACGTCTTGGGCATCCAGCCCCTTACTGGTCCCTTCCCTCTGACGAGGCCCTCTGAGCTCCAGCACCTTGCAGTGTGGAGACAGCCCCTGCCAGCAACCTCCTCTCCAAGGAGGCCTCAACCGAGGCCGAGGCCCAGGGGAAACGCACCATCGGGGATGAGCCAGGGGAGGCGCCCGAGCATGTCTGGACCCAGTCCCCGCAGCCTGCCCCTTGGTAGGGCAGTACCCCGGAGGCCAGGAAAGTCTGGGCAAGCCTGGCCAGGGGCAGGGGCCCTGCTGGGTCCTGCCCCTGGCCTGGGGGCCTCTGAGCACAACCGGCCCTCTCCCACTGGAAGACCTCCCTGGCTGCCTCCAAAGGCCGGTTTGCAAGCGCTCCCGCCCACTGTTCCCAGCAGGCGCGCACAAAGCTCCCAAGCCCGGGAGAAAAGCGCTTCGGGGTGGTGCTCTCACCGGGCCCTTGACCCTGAGCCTGGGGGCAATGCAGGGGGAACACACTCACAGGCCAAGGCAGAACCACATGCACACGTCTGTTCCTTCCCCCTGCACCGGCAGAGAGCTCAGGGGAGCCAGAGTCTGTCAGGCAGCTGCTGGGCTGGCCGACTGTGTGGGAAGGGGCAGAGCCGACCTAGGGGCAAGTTGGGCCTCTTGCTCTCCCTGCTGCCCTGAGGCTGCTGGGCCAAAGAGGTCTTGGGCATCCAGCCCCTTGCTTGTCCCTTCCCTCTGACGAGGCCCTCTGAGCTCCAGCACCTTGCAGTGTGGAGACAGCCCCTGCCAGCAACCTCCTCTCCAAGGAGGCCTCAACCGAGGCCTAGGCCCAGGGGAAAGGCACCAGCGGGGATGAGACTGGGGAGGTGCCCGGGCATGTCTGGACCCAGTCCCCGCAGCCTGCCCCTTGGTGGGGCTGTAACCCCGGAGGCAGGAAGGTCTGGGAAAGGCTGGCCAGGGGCAGGGGCCCTGCTGGGTCCTGCCCCTGGCCTGTGGGGCCTCTGAGCACAACCGGCCCTCTCCCACTGGAAGACCTCCCCGGCTGCCTCCAAAGGCCGGTTTGCAAGCACTCCCGCCCACTGTTCCCACCAAGCACGCAAAATGCTCCCAAGCCCGGGAGAAAAGCGCTTCGGGGTGGTGCTCTCTCCGGGCCCTTGCCCCTGAGCCTGGGGGCCAGGCAGGGGGAACACACTCCCAGGCCAAGGCAGAACGACATGCACACGTCTGTTCCTGTCCCCTACACCGGCAGAGAGCTCGGGGGAGCCAGAGACTGCCAGGCTGCTGCTGGGCTGGCTGCCTGTGTGGGACGGGGCAGAGCCGACCTAGGGGCAAGTTGGCCCTCTTGCTCTCCCTGCTGCCCTGAGGCTGCTGGGTCAAAGAGGTCTTGGGCATCCAGCCCTTTGCTGGTCCCTTCCCTCTGACGAGGCCCTCTGAGCTCCAGCACCTTGCAGTGTGGAGACAGCCCCTGCCAGCAACCTCTTCTCCAAGGAGGCCTCAACCGAGGCCTAGGACCAAGGGAAAGGCACCAGCGGGGATGAGCCTGGGGAGGCGCCTGGCCATGTCTGGACCCTGTCCCCGCAGCCTTCCCCTTGGTGGGGCTGTACCTCCGGAGGCCAGGAAGGTCTGGGCAAGGCTGGCCAGGGGCAGGGGCCCTGCTGCGTCCTGCCCCTGGCCTGTGGGGCCTCTGAGCACAACCGGCCCTCTCCCACTGGAAGACATCCACGTCTGCCTCCAAAGTCCTGTTTGCAAGCGCTCCCGCCCACTGTTCCCACCAGGCGCGCACAATGCTCCCAAGCCCGGGAGAAAAGCGCTTCGGGGTGCTGCTCCCACCGGGCCCTTGCCCCTGAGCCTGGGGGCAAAGCAGGGGTTCCACACTCCCAGGCCAAGGCAGAACCGCATGCACACGTCTCTTCCTGCCCCCTGCACCGGCAGAGAGCTCAGGGGAGCAAGAGTCTGTCAGGCAGATGCTGGGCTGGCCGCCTGTGTGGGAAGGGTCACAGCCGACCTAGAGGCAAGTTGGGCCTCTTGCTCTCCCTGCTGCCCTGAGGCTGCTGGGCCAAAGATGTCTTGGGCATCCAGCCCCTTGCTGGTCCCTTCCCTCTGACGAGGCCCTCTGAGCTCCAGCACCTTGCAGTGTGGAGACAGCCCCTGCCAGCAACCGCCTCTGCAACGAGGTCTCAACCGAGACCTAGGCCCAGGGGAAAGGCACCAGCGGGGATGAGCCTGGGGAGGCGCCCGGGCATGTCTGGACCCAGTCCCCGCAGCCTGCCCCTTGGTGGGGCTGTACCCCCGGAGGCAGGAACGTCTGGGCAAGGCTGGCCAGGGGCAGGGGCCCTGCTGGGTCCTGCCCCTGGCCTGTGGGGCCTCTGAGCACAACCGGCCCTCTCCCACTGGAAGACCTCCCCGGCTGCCTCCAAAGGCCGGTTTGCAAGCACTCCCGCCCACTGTTCCCACCAGGCGCGCACAATGCTCCCAAGCCCGGGAGAAAAGCGCTTCGGGGTGGTGCTCTCTCCGGGCCCTTGCCCCTGAGCCTGGGGGCAAGGCAGTGGGTCCACACTCCCAGGCCAAGGCAGAACCAAATGCACACGTCTCTTCCGGCCCCCTGCACCGGCAGAGAGCTCGGGGGAGCCAGAGACTGCCAGGCTGCTGCTGGGCTGGCTGCCTGTGTGGGACGGGGCAGAGCCGACCTAGGGGCAAGTTGGGCCTCTTGCTCTCCCTGCTGCCCTGAGGCTGCTGGGCCAAAGAGGTCTTCGGCATCCAGCCCCTTGCTGGTCCCTTCCCTCTGACGAGGCCCTCTGAGCTCCAGCACCTTGCAGTGTGGAGACAGCCCCTGCCAGCAACCTCCTCTCCAAGGAGGCCTCAACCGAGGCCTAGGCCCAGGGGAAAGGCACAAGCGGGGATGAGCCTGGGGAGGCGCCCGGGCATGTCTGGACCCAGTCCCCTCAGCCTGCCCCTTGGTGGGGCAGTACCCCCGGAGGCCAGGAACGTCTGGGCAAGGCTGGCCAGGGGCAGGGGCCCTGCTGGGTCCTGCCCCTGGCCTCTGGGGCCTCTGAGCACAACCGGACCTCTCCCACTGGAAGACCTCCCCGGCTGCCTCCAAAGGCCGGTTTGCAAGCACTCCCGCCCGCTGTTCCCGCCAGGCACGCACAATGCTCCCAAGACCGGGAGAAAAGCCCTTCAGGGTTTGCTCTCTCCGGGCCCTTGCCCCTGAGCCTGGGGGCCAGGCAGGGGGAACACACTCCCAGGCCAAGGCAGAACGACATGCACACGTCTGTTCCTGCCCCCTACACCGGCAGAGAGCTCGGGGGAGCCAGAGACTGCCAGGCTCCTGCTGGGCTGGCTGCCTGTGTGGGACGGGGCAGAGCCGACCTAGGGGCAAGTTGGGCCTCTTGCTCTCCCTGCTGCCCTGAGGCTGCTGGGTCAAAGAGGTCTTGGGCATCCAGCCCTTTGCTGGTCCCTTCCCTCTGACGAGGCCCTCTGAGCTCCAGCACCTTGCAGTGTGGAGACAGCCCCTGCCAGCAACCTCCTCTCCAAGGAGGCCTCAACCGAGGCCTAGGCCTAGGGGAAAGGCACCAGTGGGGATGAGCCTCGGGAGGCGCCCGGCCATGTCTGGACCCAGTCCCCCCAACCTGCCCCTTGGTGGGGCAGTACCCCCGGAGGCCAGGAAGGTCTGGGCAAGGCTGCCAGGGGCAGGGACACTGGTGGGTCCTGCCCCTGGCCTGTGGGTCGTCTGAGCACAATCGGCACTCTCCCGCTGGAAGACCTCCCCGTCTGCCTCCAAAGGACGGTTTTCGAGCACTCCCACCCGCTGTTCCCGCCAGGCACGCACAATGCTCCCAAGCCCGGGAGAAAAGCGCTTTGGGCTGGTGCTCTCTCCGGGCCCTTGCCCCTGAGCCTGGGGGCCAGGCAGGGGGAACACACTCCCAGGCCAAGGCAGAACGACATGCACACGTCTGTTCCTGCCCCCTACACCGGCAGAGAGCTCGGGGGAGCCAGAGACTGCCAGGCTGCTGCTGGGCTGGCTGCCTGTGTGGGACGGGGCAGAGCCGACCTAGGGGCAAGTTGGGCCTCTTGCTCTCCCTGCTGCCCTGAGGCTGCTGGGTCAAAGAGGTCTTGGGCATCCAGCCCTTTGCTGGTCCCTTCCCTCTGACGAGGCCCTCTGAGCTCCAGCACCTTGCAGTGTGGAGACAGCCCCTGCCAGCAACCTCCTCTCCAAGGAGGCCTAAACCGAGGCCTACGCCCAGGGGAAAGGCACCAGCGGGGATGATCCTGGGGAGGTGCACGGACATGTCTGGACCCAGTCCCCGCAGCCTGCCCCTTGGTGGGCCAGTACCCCCGGAGGCCAGGAAGGTCTGGGCAAGGCTGGCCAGGGGCAGGGGCCCTGCTGGGTCCTGCCCCTGGCCTGTGGGGCCTCTGAGCACAACCGGCCCTCTCCCACTGGAAGACCTCCCCGGCTGCCTCCAAAGTCCTGTTTGCAAACATTCCCGCCCGCTGTTCACGCCAGGCTTGCACAATGCTCCCAAGCCCGGGAGAAAAGCGCTTTGGAGTGATGCTCTCTGCGGGCCCTTGCCCCTGAGCCTGGGGGTCAGGCAGGGGGAACACACTCCCAGGCCAAGGCAGAACCACATGCCCATGTCTGTTCCTGTCCCCTGCACCGGCAGAGAGCTTGGGGGAGCCAGAGTCTGTCAGGCAGCTGCTGGGTTGGCCGCCTGTGTGGGAAGGAGCAGAGCCGCCCTAGGGGCAAGTTGGGCCTCTTGCTCTCCCTGCTGCCCTGAGGCTGCTGGGCCAAAGACGTCTTGGGCATCCAGCCCCTTACTGGTCCCTTCCCTCTGACGAGGCCCTCTGAGCTCCAGCACCTTGCAGTGTGGAGACAGCCCCTGCCAGCAACCTCCTCTCCAAGGAGGCCTCAACCGAGGCCGAGGCCCAGGGGAAACGCACCATCGGGGATGAGCCAGGGGAGGCGCCCGAGCATGTCTGGACCCAGTCCCCGCAGCCTGCCCCTTGGTAGGGCAGTACCCCGGAGGCCAGGAAAGTCTGGGCAAGCCTGGCCAGGGGCAGGGGCCCTGCTGGGTCCTGCCCCTGGCCTGGGGGCCTCTGAGCACAACCGGCCCTCTCCCACTGGAAGACCTCCCTGGCTGCCTCCAAAGGCCGGTTTGCAAGCGCTCCCGCCCACTGTTCCCAGCAGGCGCGCACAAAGCTCCCAAGCCCGGGAGAAAAGCGCTTCGGGGTGGTGCTCTCACCGGGCCCTTGACCCTGAGCCTGGGGGCAATGCAGGGGGAACACACTCACAGGCCAAGGCAGAACCACATGCACACGTCTGTTCCTTCCCCCTGCACCGGCAGAGAGCTCAGGGGAGCCAGAGTCTGTCAGGCAGCTGCTGGGCTGGCCGACTGTGTGGGAAGGGGCAGAGCCGACCTAGGGGCAAGTTGGGCCTCTTGCTCTCCCTGCTGCCCTGAGGCTGCTGGGCCAAAGAGGTCTTGGGCATCCAGCCCCTTGCTTGTCCCTTCCCTCTGACGAGGCCCTCTGAGCTCCAGCACCTTGCAGTGTGGAGACAGCCCCTGCCAGCAACCTCCTCTCCAAGGAGGCCTCAACCGAGGCCTAGGCCCAGGGGAAAGGCACCAGCGGGGATGAGACTGGGGAGGTGCCCGGGCATGTCTGGACCCAGTCCCCGCAGCCTGCCCCTTGGTGGGGCTGTAACCCCGGAGGCAGGAAGGTCTGGGAAAGGCTGGCCAGGGGCAGGGGCCCTGCTGGGTCCTGCCCCTGGCCTGTGGGGCCTCTGAGCACAACCGGCCCTCTCCCACTGGAAGACCTCCCCGGCTGCCTCCAAAGGCCGGTTTGCAAGCACTCCCGCCCACTGTTCCCACCAAGCACGCAAAATGCTCCCAAGCCCGGGAGAAAAGCGCTTCGGGGTGGTGCTCTCTCCGGGCCCTTGCCCCTGAGCCTGGGGGCCAGGCAGGGGGAACACACTCCCAGGCCAAGGCAGAACGACATGCACACGTCTGTTCCTGTCCCCTACACCGGCAGAGAGCTCGGGGGAGCCAGAGACTGCCAGGCTGCTGCTGGGCTGGCTGCCTGTGTGGGACGGGGCAGAGCCGACCTAGGGGCAAGTTGGCCCTCTTGCTCTCCCTGCTGCCCTGAGGCTGCTGGGTCAAAGAGGTCTTGGGCATCCAGCCCTTTGCTGGTCCCTTCCCTCTGACGAGGCCCTCTGAGCTCCAGCACCTTGCAGTGTGGAGACAGCCCCTGCCAGCAACCTCTTCTCCAAGGAGGCCTCAACCGAGGCCTAGGACCAAGGGAAAGGCACCAGCGGGGATGAGCCTGGGGAGGCGCCTGGCCATGTCTGGACCCTGTCCCCGCAGCCTTCCCCTTGGTGGGGCTGTACCTCCGGAGGCCAGGAAGGTCTGGGCAAGGCTGGCCAGGGGCAGGGGCCCTGCTGCGTCCTGCCCCTGGCCTGTGGGGCCTCTGAGCACAACCGGCCCTCTCCCACTGGAAGACATCCACGTCTGCCTCCAAAGTCCTGTTTGCAAGCGCTCCCGCCCACTGTTCCCACCAGGCGCGCACAATGCTCCCAAGCCCGGGAGAAAAGCGCTTCGGGGTGCTGCTCCCACCGGGCCCTTGCCCCTGAGCCTGGGGGCAAAGCAGGGGTTCCACACTCCCAGGCCAAGGCAGAACCGCATGCACACGTCTCTTCCTGCCCCCTGCACCGGCAGAGAGCTCAGGGGAGCAAGAGTCTGTCAGGCAGATGCTGGGCTGGCCGCCTGTGTGGGAAGGGTCACAGCCGACCTAGAGGCAAGTTGGGCCTCTTGCTCTCCCTGCTGCCCTGAGGCTGCTGGGCCAAAGATGTCTTGGGCATCCAGCCCCTTGCTGGTCCCTTCCCTCTGACGAGGCCCTCTGAGCTCCAGCACCTTGCAGTGTGGAGACAGCCCCTGCCAGCAACCGCCTCTGCAACGAGGTCTCAACCGAGACCTAGGCCCAGGGGAAAGGCACCAGCGGGGATGAGCCTGGGGAGGCGCCCGGGCATGTCTGGACCCAGTCCCCGCAGCCTGCCCCTTGGTGGGGCTGTACCCCCGGAGGCAGGAACGTCTGGGCAAGGCTGGCCAGGGGCAGGGGCCCTGCTGGGTCCTGCCCCTGGCCTGTGGGGCCTCTGAGCACAACCGGCCCTCTCCCACTGGAAGACCTCCCCGGCTGCCTCCAAAGGCCGGTTTGCAAGCACTCCCGCCCACTGTTCCCACCAGGCGCGCACAATGCTCCCAAGCCCGGGAGAAAAGCGCTTCGGGGTGGTGCTCTCTCCGGGCCCTTGCCCCTGAGCCTGGGGGCAAGGCAGTGGGTCCACACTCCCAGGCCAAGGCAGAACCAAATGCACACGTCTCTTCCGGCCCCCTGCACCGGCAGAGAGCTCGGGGGAGCCAGAGACTGCCAGGCTGCTGCTGGGCTGGCTGCCTGTGTGGGACGGGGCAGAGCCGACCTAGGGGCAAGTTGGGCCTCTTGCTCTCCCTGCTGCCCTGAGGCTGCTGGGCCAAAGAGGTCTTGGGCATCCAGCCCCTTGCTGGTCCCTTCCCTCTGACGAGGCCCTCTGAGCTCCAGCACCTTGCAGTGTGGAGACAGCCCCTGCCAGCAACCTCCTCTCCAAGAGGCCTCAACCGAGGCCTAGGCCCAGGGGAAAGGCACCAGCGGGGATGAGCCTGGGGAGGCGCCCGGGCATGTCTGGACCCAGTCCCCGCAGCCTGCTCCTTGGTAGGGCAGTACCCCCGGAGGCCAGGAAGGTCTGGGCAAGGCTGGCCAGGGGCAGGCGCCCTGCTGGGTCGTGCCCCTGGCCTGTGGGGCCTCTGAGCACAACCGGCCCTCTCCCACTGGAAGTCCTCCCCGGCTGCCTCCAAAGGCCGGTTTGCAACACTCCCGCCCGCTGTTCCCGCCAGGCACGCACAGTGCTCCCAAGCCCGGGAGAAAAGCACTTCGGGGTGTTGCTCTCTCCGTGCCCTTGCCCCTGAGCCTGGGGGCCAGGCAGTTGGTCCACACTCCCAGAAGAAGGCAGAACCACATGCACACGTCTGTTCCTGACCCCTGCACCGGCAGAGAGCTCGGCAGAGCCAGAGTCTGTCAGGCAGCTGCTGGGCTGGCCGCCTGTGTGGGAAGGGGCAGAGCCGACCTAGGGGCAAGTTGGGCCTCTTGCTCTCCCTGCTGCCCTGAGGCTGCTGGGCCAAAGAGGTCTTGGGCATCCAGCCCCTTGCTGGTCCCTTCCCTCTGACGAGGCCCTCTGAGCTCCAGCACCTTGCAGTTTGGAGACAGCCCCTGCCAGCAACCTCCTCTCCAAGGAGGCATAAACCGAGGCCTAGGCCCAGGGGAAAGGCACCAGCGGGGATGAGCCTGGGGAGGCGCCCGGGCATGTCTGGACCCAGTCCCCGCAGCCTGCCCCTTGGTGGGGCAGTACCCCCGGAGGCCAGGAAGGACTGGGAAAGGCTGGCCAGGGGCAGGGGACCTGCTGGGTCCTGCCCCTGGCCTGTGGGGCCTCTGAGCACATCCGGCCCTCTCCAGCTGGAAGACCTCCCCGGCTGCCTCCAAAGGCCGGTTTTCCAACACTCCCGCCCACTGTTCCCACCATGCGCGCACAATGCTCCCAAGCCCGGGAGAAAAGCGCTTCGGGGTGGTGCTCCCACCGGGCCCTTGTCCCTGAGCCTGGGGGCAATGCAGGGGTTCCACACTCCCAGGCCAAGGCAGAACCACATGCACACGTCTGTTCCTGCCCCCTGCACCGGCAGAGAGCTCAGGGGAGCCAGAGTCTGTCAGGCAGCTGCTGGGCTGGCCGCCTGTGTGGGAAGGGGCAGAGCCGACCTAGGGGCAAGTTGTGCCTCTTGCTCTCCCTGCTGCCCTGAGGCTGCTGGGCCAAAGAGGTCTTGGGCATCCAGCCCCTTGCTGGTCCCTTCCCTCTGACGAGGCCCCCTGAGCTCCAGCACCTTGCAGTGTGGAGACAGCCCCTGCCAGCAACCTCCTCTCCAAAGAGGCCTCAATCGAGGCCTCCGCCCAGGGGAATGGCACCAGCGGGGATGATCCTGGGGAGGCGCACGGACATGTCTGGACCCAGCCCCGCAGCCTGCCCCTTGGTGGGGCAGTACCCCCGGAGGCCAGGAAGGTCTTGGCAAGGCTGGCCAGGGGCAGGGGCCCTGCTGGGTCCTGCCCCTGGCCTGTGGGGCCTCTGAGCACAACCGGCCCTCTCCCACTGGAAGACCTCCCCGGCTGCCTCCAAAGTCCTGTTTGCAAACACTCCCGCCCGCTGTTCACGCCAGGCTCGCACAATGCTCCCAAGCCCGGGAGAAAAGCGCTTCGGGGTGGTGCTCTCTCCGGGCCCTTGCCCCTGAGCCTGGGGGCAAGGCAGGGGGAACACACTCCCAGGCCACGGCAGAACCACATGCCCACTTCTGTTCCTGTCCGCTGCACTGCCAGAGAGCTTGGGGGAGCCAGAGTCTGTCAGACAGCTGCTGGGTTGGCCGCCTGTGTGGGAAGGGGCAGAGCCGACCTAGGGGCAAGTTGGGCCTCTTGCTATCCCTGCTGCCCTGAGGCTGCTGGGCCAAAGACGTCTTGGGCATCCAGCCCCTTACTGGTCCCTTCCCTCTGACGAGGCCCTCTGAGCTCCAGCACCTTGCAGTGTGGAGACAACCCCTGCCAGCAACCTCCTCTCCAAGAGGCCTCAACCGAGGCCTAGGCCCAGGGGAAAGGCACCAGCGGGGATGAGCCAGGGGAGGCGCCCGTGCATGTCTGGATCCAGTCCCCGCAGCCTGCCCCTTGGTGGGGCAGTACCCCCGGAGGCCAGGAAGGTCTGGGCAAGGCTGGCCAGGGGCACGGGCCCTGCTGCGTCCTGCCCATGGCCTGTGGGGCGTCTGAGCACAACCGGCCCTCTCCCACTGGAAGACCTCCCCGGCTGCCTCCAAAGGCCGGTTTGCAAGCGCTCCCTCCCACTGTTCCCAGCAGGCGTGTACAATGCTCCCAAGCCCGGGAGAAAAGCGCTTCATGGTGGTGCTCTCTCCGGGCCCTTGCCCCTGAGCCTGCGGGCAAGGCAGGGTGTCCACACTCCCTGGTCAAGGCAGAACCACATGCACACGTCTGATCTGCCCCCTGCACCGGCAGAGAGCTCGGCAGAGCCAGAGTCTGTCAGGCAGCTGCTGGGCTGGCCGCCTGTGTGGGAAGGGGCAGAGCCGACCTAGGGGCAAGTTGGGCCTCTTCCTCTCCCTGCTGCCCTGAGGCTGCTGGGCAAAAGAGGTCTTGGGCATCCAGCCCCTTGCTGGTCCCTTCCCTCTGACGAGGCCCTCTGAGCTCCAGCACCTTGCAGTGTGGAGACAGCCCCTGCCAGCAACCTCCTCTCCAAGGAGGCCTCAACCGAGGCCTAGGCCCAGGGGAAAGGCACCAGCGGGGATGAGCCGGGGGAGGCGCCTGGTTATGTCTGGACCCAGTACCCGCAGCCTGCCCCTTGGTGGGGCAGTACCCCCGGAGGCCAGGAAGATCTGGGCAAGGCTGGCCAGGGACAGGGGCCCTGCTGGGTCCTGCCCCTGGCCTGTGGGGCCTCTGAGCACAACCGGCCCTCTCCCACTGGAAGACCTCACCAGGCTGCCTCCAAAGGCCGGTTTGCAAACACTCCCGCCCGCTGTTCACGCCAGGCATGCACAATGCTCCCAAGCCCCGGAGAAAAGCGCTTCGGGCTGGTGCTCTCTCCGGGCCCTTGCCCCTGAGCCTGGGGCCCAGGCAGGGGGAACACACTCCCAAGCCAAGGCAGAACGACATGCACACGTCTGTTCCTGCCCCCTACACCGGCAGAGAGCTCGAGGGAGACAGAGACTGCCAGGCTGCTGCTGGGCTGGCTGCCTGTGTGGGACGGGGCAGAGCCGACCTAGGGGCAAGTTGGGCCTCTTGCTCTCCCTGCTGCCCTGAGGCTGCTGGGCCAAAGACGTCTTGGGCATCCAGCCCCTTACTGGTCCCTTCCCTCTGACAAGGCCCTCTGAGCTCCAGCACCTTGCAGTGTGGAGACAGCCCCTGCCAGCAACCTCCTCTCCAAGGAGGCCTCAAACGAGGCCTAGGCCCAGGGGAAAGGCACCAGCGGGGATGAGCCTGGGGAGGCGCCCGGGCATGTCTGGACCCAGTCCCCCAGCCTGCCCCTTGGTGGGGCAGTACCCCCGGAGGCCAGGAAGGTCTGGGCAAGGCTGGCCAGGGGCAGGGGCCCTGCTGGGTCGTGCCCCTGGCCTGTGGGGACTCTGAGCACAACCGGCCCTCTCCCACTGGAAGACCTCCCCGGCTGCCTCCAAAGGCCGGTTTGCAACACTCCCGCCCGCTGTTCCCGCCAAGCACGCACAGTGCTCCCAAGCCCGGGAGAAAAGCACTTCGGGGTGTTGCTCTCTCCGTGCCCTTGCCCCTGAGCCTGGGGGCCAGGCAGTTGGTCCACACTCCCAGAAGAAGGCAGAACCACATGCACACATCTGTTCCTGACCCCTGCACCGGCAGAGAGCTCGGCAGAGCCAGAGTCTGTCAGGCAGCTGCTGGGCTGGCCGCCTGTGTGGGAAGGGGCAGAGCCGACCTAGGGGCAAGTTGGGCCTCTTGCTTTCCCTGCTGCCCTGAGGCTGCTGGGCCAAAGAGGTCTTGGGCATCCAGCCCCTTGCTGGTCCCTTCCCTCTGACGAGGCCCTCTGAGCTCCAGCACCTTGCAGTGTGGAGACAGCCCCTGCCAGCAACCTCCTCTCCAAGGAGGCATAAACCGAGGCCTAGGCCCAGGGGAAAGGCACCAGCGGGGATGAGCCTGGGGAGGCGCCCGGGCATGTCTGGACCCAGTCCCCGCAGCCTGCCCCTTGGTGGGGCAGTACCCCCGGAGGCCAGGAAGGACTGGGAAAGGCTGGCCAGGGGCAGGGGACCTGCTGGGTCCTGCCCCTGGCCTGTGGGGCCTCTGAGCACATCCGGCCCTCTCCAGCTGGAAGACCTCCCCGGCTGCCTCCAAAGGCCGGTTTTCCAACACTCCCGCCCACTGTTCCCACCAGGCGCGCACAATGCTCCCAAGCCCGGGAGAAAAGCGCTTCGGGGTGGTGCTCCCACCGGGCCCTTGCCCCTGAGCCTGGGGGCAATGCAGGGGGAACACACTCCCAGGCCAAGGCAGAACCACATGCACACGTCTGTTCCTGCCCCCTGCACTGGCAGAGAGCTCAGGGGAGCCAGAGTCTGCCAGGCAGCTGCTGGGCTGGCCGCCTGTGTGGGAAGGGGCAGAGCCGACCTAGGGGCAAGTTGGGCCTCTTGCTCTCCCTGCTGCCCTGAGGCTGCTGGGCCAAAGAGGTCTTGGGCATCCAGCCCCTTGCTGGTCCCTTCCCTCTGACGAGGCCCCCTGAGCTCCAGCACCTTGCAGTGTGGAGACAGCCCCTGCCAGCAACCTCCTCTCCAAAGAGGCCTCAATCGAGGCCTACGCCCAGGGGAATGGCACCAGCGGGGATGATCCTGGGGAGGCGCACGGACATGTCTGGACCCAGCCCCGCAGCCTGCCCCTTGGTGGGGCAGTACCCCCGGAGGCCAGGAAGGTCTGGGCAAGGCTGGCCAGGGGCAGGGGCCCTGCTGGGTCCTGCCCCTGGCCTGTGGGGCCTCTGAGCACAACCGGCCCTCTCCCACTGGAAGACCTCCCCGGCTGCCTCCAAAGTCCTGTTTGCAAACACTCCCGCCCGCTGTTCACGCCAGGCTCGCACAATGCTCCCAAGCCCGGGAGAAAAGCGCTTCGGGGTGGTGCTCTCTCCGGGCCCTTGCCCCTGAGCCTGGGGGCAAGGCAGGGGGAACACACTCCCAGGCCACGGCAGAACCACATGCCCACTTCTGTTCCTGTCCGCTGCACTGCCAGAGAGCTTGGGGGAGCCAGAGTCTGTCAGGCAGCTGCTGGGTTGGCCGCCTGTGTGGGAAGGGGCAGAGCCGACCTAGGGGCAAGTTGGGCCTCTTGCTATCCCTGCTGCCCTGAGGCTGCTGGGCCAAAGACGTCTTGGGCATCCAGCCCCTTACTGGTCCCTTCCCTCTGACGAGGCCCTCTGAGCTCCAGCACCTTGCAGTGTGGAGACAGCCCCTGCCAGCAACCTCCTCTCCAAGAGGCCTCAACCGAGGCCTAGTCCCAGGGAAAGGCAACAGCGGGGATGAACCTGGGGAGGCGCCCGGGAATGTCTGGACCCAGTCCCCGCAGCCTGCCCCTTGGTGGGGCAGTACCCCCGGAGGCCAGGAAGGTCTGGGCAAGGCTGGCCAGGGGCAGGGGCCCTGCTGGGTCCTGCCCCTGGCCTGTGGGGCCTCTGAGCATGACCGGCCGTCTCCCGCTGGAGACCTCCCCGACTGCCTCCAAAGGCCGGTATGCCAACACTCGCGCCCGCTGTTCCCGCCAGGCACGCACAATGCTGCCAAGCCCGGGAAAAAAGCGCTTCGGGGTGGTGCTCTCTCCGGGCCCTTGCCCCTGAGCCTGGGGGCAATGCAGGGGGAACACACTCCCAGGCCAAGGCAGAACCACATGCACACGTCTGTTCCTGCCCCCTGCACCGGCAGAGAGCTCGGGGGAGCCAGAGTCTGCCAGGCAGCTGCTGGGCTGGCCGCCTGTGTGGGAAGGGGCAGAGCCGACCTAGGGGCAAGTTGGGCCTCTTGCTCTCCCTGCTGCCCTGAGGCTGCTGGGCCAAAGAGGTCTTGGGCATCCAGCCCCTTGCTGGTCCCTTCCCTCTGATGAGGCCCTCTGAGCTCCAGCACCTTGCAGTGTGGAGACAGCCCCTGCCAGCAACCTCCTCTCCAAGGAGGCCTCAACCGAGGCCTAGGCCTAGGGGAAAGGCACCAGTGGGGATGAGCCTCGGGAGGCGCCCGGCCATGTCTGGACCCAGTCCCCCCAACCTGCCCCTTGGTGGGGCAGTACCCCCGGAGGCCAGGAAGGTCTGGGCAAGGCTGCCAGGGGCAGGGACACTGGTGGGTCCTGCCCCTGGCCTGTGGGTCGTCTGAGCACAACCGGCACTCTCCCGCTGGAAGACCTCCCCGTCTTCCTCCAAAGGACGGTTTTCAAGCACTCCCACGCGCTGTTCCCGCCAGGCACGCACAATGCTCCCAAGCCCGGGAGAAAAGCGCTTCGGGCTGGTGCTCTCTCCGGGCCCTTGCCCCTGAGCCTGGGGGCCAGGCAGGGGGAACACACTCCCAGGCCAAGGCAGAACGACATGCACACGTCTGTTCCTGCCCCCTGCACCGGCAGAGAGCTCAGGGGAGCCAGAGTCTGTCAGGCAGATGCTGGGCTGGCCGCCTGTGTGGGAAGGGTCACAGCCGACCTAGGGGCAAGTTGGGCCTCTTGCTCTCCCTGCTGCCCTGAGGCTGCTGGGCCAAAGAGGTCTTGGGCATCCATCCCCTTGCTGGTCCCTTCCCTCTGACGAGGGCCTCTGAGCTCCAGCACCTTGCAGTGTGGAGACAGCCCCTGCCAGCAACCTCCTCTCCAAGGAGGCCTCAACTGAGGCCTAGGCCCAGGGGAAAGGCACCAGCGGGGATGACACTGGGGAGGCGCCCGGGCATGTCTGGACCCAGTCCCCGCAGCCTGCCCCTTGGTGGGGCTGTAACCCCGGAGGCAGGAAGGTCTGGGCAAGGCTGGCCAGGGGCAGGGGCCCTGCTGGGTCCTGCCCCTGGCCTGTGGGGCCTCTGAGCACAACCGGCCCTCTCCCACTGGAAGACCTCCCCGGCTGCCTCCAAAGGCCGGTTTGCAAGCACTCCCGCCCACTGTTCCCACCAAGCACGCAAAATGCTCCCAAGCCCGGGAGAAAAGCGCTTCGGGGTGGTGCTCTCTCCGGGCCCTTGCCCCTGAGCCTGGGGGCCACGCAGGGGGAACACACTCCCAGGCCAGGGCAGAACGACATGAACACGTCTGTTCCTGACTCCTGCACCGGCAGAGAGCTCGGCAGAGCCAGTGTCTGTCAGGCAGCTGCTGGGCTGGCCGCCTGTGTGGGAAGGGGCAGAGCCGACCTAGGGGCAAGTTGGGCCTCTTGCTCTCCCTGCTGCCCTGAGGCTGCTGGGCCAAAGAGGTCTTGGGCATCCAGCCCCTTGCTGGTCCCTTCCCGCTGACGAGGCCCTCTGAGCTCCAGCACCTTGCAGTGTGGAGACAGCCCCTGCCATTAACCTCCTCTCCAAGGAGGCCTCAACCGAGGCCTAGGCCCAGGGGAAAGGCACCAGTGGGGATGAGCCTGGGGAGGTGCCCGGCCATGTCTGGACCCAGTCCCCGCAGCCTGCCCCTTGGTGGGGCTGTACCCCCGGAGGCCAGGAAGGTCTGGGCAAGGCTGCCAGGGGCAGGGACACTGCTGGGTCCTGCCCCTGGCCTGTGGGGCCTCTGAGCACAACCGCCACTCTCCCGCTGGAAGACCTCCCCGTCTGCCTCCAAAGGCCGGTTTGCAAGCACTCCAGCCCGCTGTTCCCTCCAGGCCCGCACAATGCTCCCAAGCCCGGGAGAAAAGCGCTTCGGGGTGGTGCTCTCACCGGGCACTTGCCCCTGAGCCTGGGGACAATGCAGGGGGAACACACTCCCAGGCCAAGGCAGAACCACATGCACACGTCTGTTCCTGCCCCCTGCACCGGCAGAGAGCTCAGGGGAGCCAGAGTCTGTCAGGCAGCTGCTGGGTTGGCTGCCTGTGTGGGAAGGGGCAGAGCCGAGGTAGGGGCAAGTTGGGCCTCTTGCTCTCCCTGCTGCCCTGAGGCTGCTGGGCCAAAGTGGTCTTGGGCATCCAGCCCCTTGCTGGTCCCTTCCCTCTGACGAGGCCCTCTGAGCTCCAGCACCTTGCAGTGTGGAGACAGCCCCTGCCAGCAACCACCTCTCCAAGGAGGCCTCAACCGAGGCCTAGGCCCAGGGGAATGGCACCAGCGGGGATGAGCCAGGGGAGGCGCCCGGCCATGTCTGGACCCAGTCCCCGCAGCCTGCCCCTTGGTTGGGCTGTAACCCCGGAGGCAGGACGGTCTGGGCAAGGCTGGCCAGGGGCAGGGGCCCTGCTGGGTCCTGCCCCTGGCCTGTGGGGCCTCTGAGCACAACCGGCCCTCTCTCACTGGAAGACATCCCCGGCTGCCTCCAAAGGCCGGTTTGCAAGCACTCCCGCCTACTGTTCCCACCAGGCGCGCACAATGCTCCCAAGCCCGGGAGAAAAGCGCTTCGGGGTGGTGCTCTCTCCGGGCACTTGCCCCTGAGCCTGGGGGTCAGGCAGGGGGTCCACACTCCCAGACCAAGGCAGAACCACATGCACACGTCTGTTCCTGCCCCCTGCACAGGCAGAGAGCTCGGGGGAGCCAGAGTCTGTCAGGCAGCTGCTGGGCTGGCCACCTGTGTGGGAAGGGGCAGAGCCGACCTAGGGGCAAGTTGGGCCTCTAGCTCTCCCTGCTGCCCTGAGGCTGCTGGGCCAAAGACGTCTTGGGCATCCAGCCCCTTGCTGGTCCCTTCCCTCTGACGAGGCCCTCTGAGTTCCAGCACCTTGCAGTGTGGAGACAGCCCCTACCAGCAACCTCCTCTCCAAGGAGGCCTAAACCGAGGCCTAGGCCCAGGGGAAAGGCACCAGCGGGGATGAGCCTGGGGAGGCGCCCGGGCATGTCTGGACCCAGTCCCGGCAGCCTGCCCCTTGGTGGGGCAGTACCCCCGGAGGCCAGGAAGGTCTGGGAAAGGCTGGCCAGGGGCAGGGGACCTGCTGGGTCCTGCCCCTGGTTGTGGGGCCTCTGAGCACATCCGGCCCTCTCCCACTGGAAGACCTCCCCGGCTGCCTCCAAAGGCCGGTTTGCCAACACTCACGCTCACTGTTCCCACCAGGCGCGCACAATGCTCCCAAGTCCGGGAGAAAAGCGCTTCGGGGTGGTACTCTCACCGGGCCCTTTCCCCTGAGCCTGGGGGCAATGCAGGGGGAAAACACTCCCAGGCCAAGGCAGAACCAGATGCACACATCTGTTCCTGCCCCCTGCACCGGCAGAGAGCTAGGGGAGCCAGAGTCTGTCAGGCAGCTGCTGGGCTGGCCGCCTGTGTGGGAAGGGGCAGAGCCGACCTAGGGGCAAGTTGGGCCTCTTGCTCTCCCTGCTGCCCTGAGGCTGCTGGGCCAAAGAGGTCTTGGGCATCCAGCCCCTTGCTGGTCCCTTCCCTCTGACGAGGCCCTCTGAGCTCCAGCACCTTGCAGTGTGGAGACAGCCCCTGCCAGCAACCTCCTCTCCAAGAGGCCTCAACCGAGGCCTAGGCCCAGGGGAAAGGCACCAGCGGGGATGAGCCTGGGGAGGCGCCCGGGCATGTCTGGACCCAGTCCCCGCAGCCTGCTCCTTGGTGGGGCAGTACCCCCGGAGGCCAGGAAGGTCTGGGCAAGGCTGGCCAGGGTCAGGGGCCCTGCTGGGTCCTGCCCCTGGCCTGTGGGGCCTCTGAGCACAACCGGCCCTCTCCCACTGGAAGACCTCCCCGGCTGCCTCCAAAGGCCGGTTTGAAACACTCCCGCCCGCTGTTCCCGCCAGGCACGCACAATGCTCCCAAACCCGGGAGAAAAGCACTTCGGGGTGTTGCTCTCTCCGGGCCCTTGCCCCTGAGCCTGGGGGCCAGGCAGGGGGTCCACACTCCCAGACCAAGGCAGAACCACATGCACACGTCTGTTCCTGACCCCTGCACCGGCAGAGAGCTCGGGGGAGCCAGAGTCTGTCAGGCAGCTTCTGGGCTGGCCGCCTGTGTGGGAAGGGGCAGAGCCGACCTAGGGGCAAGTTGGGCCTCTTGCTCTCCCTGCTGCCCTGAGGCTGCTGGGCCAAAGAGGTCTTGGGCATCCAGCCCCTTGCTGGTCCCTTCCCTCTGACGAGGCCTTCTGAGCTCCAGCACCTTGCAGTGTGGAGACAGCCCCTGCCAGCAACCTCCTCTCCAAAGAGGCCTCAACCGAGGCCTACGCCCAGGGGAAAGGCACCAGCGGCGATGATCCTGGGGAGGCGCCCGAGCATGCCTGGACCCAGTCCCCGCAGCCTGCCCCTTGGTGGGGCAGTACCCCCGGAGGCCAGGAAGGTCTGAGCAAGGCTGGCCAGGGGCAGGGGCCCTGCTGGGTCCTGCCCCTGGCCTGTGGGGCCTCTGAGCACAACCGGCCCTCTCCCACTGGAAGACCTCCCCGGCTGCCTCCAAAGTCCTGTTTGCAAACACTCCCGCCCGCTGTTCCCGCCAGGCTCGCACAATGCTCCCAAGCCCGGGAGAAAAGCGCTTCGGGCTGGTGCTCTCTCCGGGCCCTTGCCCCTGAGCCTGGGGGCAAGGCAGGGGGAACACACTCCCAGGCCACGGCAGAACCACATGCCCACGTCTGTTCCTGTCCCCTGCACTGCCAGAGAGCTTGGGGAAGCCAGAGTCTGTCAGGCAGCTGCTGGGTTGGCCGCCTGTGTGGGAAGGGGCAGAGCCGCCCTAGGGGCAAGTTGGGCCTCTTGCTCTCCCTGCTGCCCTGAGGCTGCTGGGCCAAAGAGGTCTTGGGCATCCAGCCCCTTGCTGGTCCCTTCCCGCTGACGAGGCCCTCTGAGCTCCAGCACCTTGCAGTGTGGAGACAGCCCCTGCCAGCAACCTCCACTCCAAGGAGGCCTTAACCGAGGCCTAGGCCCAGGGGAAAGGCACCAGCGGGAATGAGACTGGGGAGGCACCCGGGCCTGTCTGGACCCAGTCCCCGCAGCCTGCCCCTTGGTGGGGCAGTACCCCCAGAGTCCAGGAAGGTCTGAGCAAGGCTGGACAGGGGCAGGGGCCCTGCTGGGTCCTGCCCCTGTCCTGTGGGGCCTCTGAGCACAACCGGCCGTCTCCCGCTGGAAGACCTCCCCGGCTGCCTCCAAAGGCCGGTTTGCAAGCACTCCCGCCCGCTGTTCCCGCCAGGCACGCACAATGCTCCCAAGCCCGGGAGAAAAGCGCTTCGGGGTGGTGCTCTCACCGGGCACTTGCCCCTGAGCCTGGGGACAATGCAGGGGGAACACACTCCCAGGCCAAGGCAGAACCACATGCACACGTCTGTTCCTGCCCCCTGCACCGGCAGAGAGCTCAGGGGAGCCAGAGTCTGTCAGGCAGCTGCTGGGTTGGCTGCCTGTGTGGGAAGGGGCAGAGCCGAGGTAGGGGCAAGTTGGGCCTCTTGCTCTCCCTGCTGCCCTGAGGCTGCTGGGCCAAAGTGGTCTTGGGCATCCAGCCCCTTGCTGGTCCCTTTCCTCTGACGAGGCCCTCTGAGCTCCAGCACCTTGCAGTGTGGAGACAGCCCCTGCCAGCAACCACCTCTCCAAGGAGGCCTCAACCGAGGCCTAGGCCCAGGGGAATGGCACCAGCGGGGATGAGCCAGGGGAGGCGCCCGGCCATGTCTGGACCCAGTCCCCGCAGCCTGCCCCTTGGTTGGGCTGTAACCCCGGAGGCAGGACGGTCTGGGCAAGGCTGGCCAGGGGCAGGGGCCCTCCTGGGTCCTGCCCCTGGCCTGTGGGGCCTCTGAGCACGACCGGCCCTCTCCCACTGGAAGACCTCCCCGGCTGCCTCCAAAGGCCGGTTTGCAAGCACTCCCGCCTACTGTTCCCACCAGGCGCACACAATGCTCCCAAGCCCGGGAGAAAAGCGCTTCGGGGTGGTGCTCTCTCCGGGCACTTGCCCCTGAGCCTGGGGGCCAGGCAGGGGGTCCACACTCCCAGACCAAGGCAGAACCACATGCACACGTCTGTTCCTGCCCCCTGCACAGGCAGAGAGCTCGGGGGAGCCAGAGTCTGTCAGGCAGCTGCTGGGCTGGCCACCTGTGTGGGAAGGGGCAGAGCCGACCTAGGGGCAAGTTGGGCCTCTAGCTCTCCCTGCTGCCCTGAGGCTGCTGGGCCAAAGACGTCTTGGGCATCCAGCCCCTTGCTGGTCCCTTCCCTCTGACGAGGCCCTCTGAGCTCCAGCACCTTGCAGTGTGGAGACAGCCCCTGCCAGCAACCTCTCTCCAAGGAGGCCTCAACCGAGGCCTAGGCCCAGGGGAAAGGCACCAGCGGGGATGAGCCAGCGGAGGCGCTCGGCCATGTCTGGACCCAGTCCCCGCAGCCTGCCCCTTGGTGGGGCAGTACCCCCGGAGGCGAGGGAGATCTCGGCAAGGCTGGCCAGGGGCAGGGGCCCTGCTGGGTCCTGCCCCTGGCCTGTGGGTCCTCTGAGCACAACCGGCCCTCTCTCGCTGGAAGACCTCCCCGGCTGCCTCCAATGGCCGGTTTGCAAGCCCTCATGCCCGCTGTTCCCGCCACACGCGCACAATGCTCCCTAGCCCGGGAGAAAAGCATTTTTGGGTGGTGCTCACTCCGGGCCCTTGGAAGACCTCCCTGGCTGCCTCCAAGGCCGGTTTGCAAGCACTTCTGCCTGCTGTTCCCGCCACACCCGCACAATGCTCCCAAGCCCGGGAGAAAAGCGTTTCGGGGTGGTGTTCTCTCTGGGCCCAAGAAAGACCTCCCGGGCTGCCCCCAAAGGCCGGTTTGCAAGCACTCCCACTCGCTGTTCCCGCCATCCGTGCAAATGCTCCAAGCCCAGGAGAAAAGCGCTTCGGGTTGTTGCTCTCTCCCGGCCCTTGGAAGACCTCCCCGGCTGCCTCCAAAGGCTGGTTTTCAAGAACTCCCTCCCGCTGTCCCGCCAGCCGCACACAATGCTCCCAATCACGGGAGAAAAGCGCTTCGGGGTGGTGATCTCTCCGGGCCCTTGGAAGACCTCCCCGGTTGCCTCCAAAGGCCGGTTTGCAAGCACTCATGCCCGCTGTTCCCGCCCGCCGCGCACAATGCTCCCAAGCCCGGGAGAAAAGCGCTTCGGGGTGGTGCTCTCTCCCGGCCCTTGGAAGACCTCCCCGGCTGCCTCCAAAGGCCGGTTTGCAAGCACTCAATCCCGCTGTTCCAGCCAGCCGCGCACAATGCTCCCAAGCCCGGGAGAAAAGCGCTTCGGGGTGGTGCTCTCTCCCGGCCCTTGGAAGACCTCCCCGGCTGCCTCCAAAGGCCGGTTTGCAAGCACTCAATCCCGCTGTTCCCCCCAACCGCACACAATGCTCCCAAGCCCGGGAGAAAAGCATTTTGGGGTGGTGCTCTCTCCGGGCCCTTGGAAGACCTCCCCGGCTGCCTACAAAGGCCGGTTTGCAAGCAGTCATGTCCGCTGTTCCCGACAGCCGCGCACAATGCTCCCAATTCCGGGAGAAAAGTGCTTCGGGATGGTGCTCTCTCCGGGCCCTTGGAAGACCTCCCCGGCTGCCTCCAAAGGCCGGTTTGCAAGCACTCCCGCCCGCTGTTCCCGCCAGCCTCGCACAATGCTCCCAAGACCGGGAGAAAAGTGCTTCGGGATGGTGCTCTCTCCGGGCCCTTGGAAAACCTCCCAGGCTGTCCCCAAAGGCCGGTTTGCAAGCACTCCCACTCGCTGTTCCCGCCAGCCACGCACAATCCTCCAAAACCCCAGAGAAAAGCGCTTCGGGGTGGTGTTCTCTCCGTGCCCATGGAAGACCTCCCGGGGTGCCCCCAAAGGCCGGTTTGGAAGCACTCCCACTCGCTGTTCCCGCCATCCGCGCAAATGTTCCAAGCCCGGGAGAAAAGCGCTTCTGGGTGGTGCTCTCTCCTGGCCCTTGGAAGACCTCCCCGGCTGCCTCCAAAGGCCGGTTTTCAAGCACTCCTGCCTGCTGTTCCCGCCACCCGCGCACAATGCTCCCAAGCCCGGGAGAAAAGCCCTTCGGGGTGGTGCTCTCTACAGGCCCTTGGAAGACCTCCCCGGCTGCCTCCAAAGGCCGGTTTGTAAGCACTCATGTCCGCTGTTCCCGACAGCCACACACAATGCTCCCAAGCCCGGGAGAAAAGCATTTTGGGGTGGTGATCAGCCCGGGCCCTTGGAAGACCTCCCCGGCTGCCTCCAAAGGACAGTTTGCAAGCACTCATGCCCGCTGTTCCCGCCAGCCACACACAATGTTCCAAAACCCCGGAGAAAAGCGCTTCGGGGTGGTGTTCTCTCCGGGCCCTTGGAAGACTTCTCTGGCTGCCTCCAAAGGCGGGTTTGCAAGAATTCCCTCCCGCTGTTCCACCAGCCGCACACAATGCTCCAAAACCCCTGAGAAAAGCGCTTCTGGGTGGTGCTCTCTCCTGGCCCTTGGAAGACCTCCCCGGCTGCCTCCAAAGGCCGGTTTGCAAGCACTCCCGCCCGCTGTTCCCACCAGCCACGCACAATGCTCCCAAGCACGGGAGAAAAGCATTTTGGGGTGGTGCTCACACCGGGCCCTGGAAGACCTCCCCGGCTGCTTTCAAAGGACGGTTTTCAAGCACTCCTGCCTGCTGTTTCCGCCACCCGCGCACAATGCTCCCAAGCCCAGGAGAAAAGCGCTTCGGGGTGGTGGTCTCTACAGGCCCTTGGAAGACCTCCCCTGCTGCCTCCAAAGGCCGGTTTGCAAGGACTCCTTCCTGCTGTTCCCGCCAGCCACGCACAATGCTCCCAAGACCGGGAGAAAAGCATTTTGGGGTGGTGCTCACTCCGGGCCCTTGGAAGACCTCCCCGGCTGCCTCCAAAGGCCAGTTTGCAAGCACTCCTGCCTGCTGTTCCCGCCAGCCGCGCACAATGCTCCCAAGCCCGGGAGAAAAGCGCTTCAGGGTGGTGCTCTCTCCGGGCACTTTCAAGACCTCCCCGGCTGCCTCCAAAGGCAGGTTTGTAAGTACTCATTCCCGCTGCTTCCGCCAGCCACGCACAATGCTCCCAAGCCCGGGAGAAAAGCATTTTGGGGTGGTGATCAGTCCGGGCCCTTGGAAGACCTCCCCGGCTGCCCCCAAAGGCCGGTTTGGAAGCACTCCCACTCGCTGTTCCCGCCATTCGCGCAAATGTTCCAAGCCCGGGAGAAAAGCGCTTCGGGGTGGTGCTCTCTCCTGGCCCTTGGAAGACCTCCCCGGCTGCCTGCAAAGGCCGGCTTGCAAGCACTCCCGCCCGCTGTTCCCGCCAGCCGCGCACAATGCTCCAAAACCGAGAGAAAAGCGCTTCGAGGTGGTGTTCTCTCCGGGCCCTTGGAAGACCTCCACGGCTGCCTCCAAAGGCCGGTTTGCAAGCACTCCTGCCTGCTGTTCCCGCCACACGCGCACAATGGACTCAAGCCCGGGAGAAAAGCGCTTCGGGGTGGTGCTCTCTCCGGGCCTTTGGAAGACCTCCCCGGCTGCCTCCAAAGGCCGGTTTGCAAGGACTCCTTCCTGCTGTTCACTCCAGCCACGCACAATGCTCCCAATCCCGGGAGAAAAGTGCTTCGGGATGGTGCTCTCTCCGGGCCCTTGGAAGACCTCCCCGGCTACCTCCAAAGGCGGGTTTGCAAGTACTCATTCCCGCTGTTCCCGCCAGCTGTGCACTATGCTCCCAAGCCCGGGAGAAAAGCGCATCGGGGTGGTGTTCTCTCCGTGCCCATGGAGGACCTCCCCGGCTGCCCCCAAAGGCCGGTTTGCAATCACTCCCACTCACTGTTCCGGCCAGCCACGCATATGCTCCAAAACACGGGAGAGAAGCGCTTTGGGGTGGTGCTCTCTCCCGGCCCTTGGAAGACTTCCCCGGCTGCCTCCAATGGCCGGTATGCAAGCACTCATGCCCGCTGTTCCCACCAGCCGTGTACAATGCTCCCAAGCACGGGAGAAAAGCATTTTGGGGTGGTGCTCACTCCTTGCACTTGGAAGACCTCCGCGCCTGCCTCCAAAGGCCGGTTTGCAAGCACTCCTGCCTGCTGTTTCCGCCACCCGCGCACACTGCTCCCAAGCCCGGGAGAAAAGCGCATCGGGGTGGTGTTCTCTCCGGGCCCATGGAGGACCTCCCCGGCTGCCCCCAAAGGCCGGTTTGCAAGCATTCCCACTAGCTGTTCCCGCCAGCCATGCAAATGCTCCCAAGCCGGGGGGAAAAGCATTTTGAGGTGGTGCTCTCTCCAGGCCCTTGCCCCTGTGCCTGGGGGCCAGGCAGGGGGTCCACACTCCCAGGCCAAGTCAGAACCACATGCACACGTTTGTTCCTGCCCCCTGCACCGGCAGAGAGCTTGGGGGAGCCAGAGTCTGCCAGGCAGCTGCTGGGCTGGCTGACTGTGTGGGAAGGGGCAGAGCCGACCTAGGGGCAAGTTGGGCCTCTTGCTCTCCCTGCTGCCCGGAGGCTGCTGGGCCAAAGAGGTCTTGGGCATCCAGCCCCTTGCTGGTCCCTTCGCTCTGACGAGGCCCTCTGAGCTCCAGCATCTTGCAGTGTGGAGACAGCCCCTGCCAGCAACCTCCTCTCCAAGAGGCCTCAACCGAGGCCTAGGCCCAGGGGAAAGGCACCAGCTGGGATGAGCCTGGGGATACGCCAGGGCATGTCTGGACCCAGTCCCGGCAGTCTGCCCCTTGGTGTCGCAGTATCCCCGGAGGCCAGGAAGGTCTGGGCAAGGCTGCCAGGGGTAGGGACACTGCTGGATCCTGCCCCTGGCCTGTGGGGCCTCTGAGCACTACCGGCACTCTCCCGCTGGAAGACCTCCCCGGCTGCCTCCAAAGGCCGGTTTGCAACACTCCTGCCCGCTGTTCACGCCAGGCTCGCACAATGCTCCCAAGCCCGGGAGAAAAGCGCTTCGGGGTGGTGCTCTCTCCGGGCCCTTTCCCCTGAGCCTGGGGGCCAGGCAGGGGGTCCACACTCCCAGGCCAAGGCAGAACGACATGCACACGTCTGTTCCTGCCCCCTACACCGGCAGAGAGCTCGGGGGAGCCAGAGACTGCCAGGCTGCTGCTGGGCTGGCTGCCTGTGTGGGAAGGGGCAGAGCCGACCTAGGGGCAAGTTGGGCCTCTTGCTCTCCCTGCTGCCCTGAGGCTGCTGGGCCAAAGAGGTCTTGGGCATCCAGCCCCTTGCTGTTCCCTTCCCTCTGACGAGGCCCTCCGAGCTCCAGCACCTTGCAGTGTGGAGACAGCCCCTGCCAGCAACCTCCTCTCCAAGGAGGGCTCAACCGAGGCCTAGGCCCAGGGGAAAGGCACCAGCGGGGATGAGCCTGGGGAGGTGCCCGGGTATGTCAGGACCCAGTCCCCGCAGCCTGCCCCTTGGTGGGGCAGTACCCCCGGAGGCCAGGAAGATCTGGGCAAGGCTGGCCAGGGACAGGGGACCTGCTGGGTCCTGCCCCTGGCCTGTGGGGCCTCTGAGCACAACCGGCCCTCTCCCACTGGAAGACCTCCCCGGCTGCCTCCAAAGGCCGGTTTGCAAACACTCCCGCCCGCTGTTCGCGCCAGGCATGCACAATGCTCCCAAGCCCGGGAGAAAAGCGCTTCGGGGTGGTGCTCTCTCCGGGCCCGTGCCCCTGAGCCTGTGGGGAAGGCATGGGGAACACACTCCCAGACCAAGGCAGAACGACATGCACACGTCTGTTCCTATCCCCTGCACCGGCAGAGAGCTCGGGGGAGCCAGAGGCTGTCAGGCAGCTGCTGGGCTGGCAGCCTGTGTGGGAAGGGGCAGAGCCGACCTAGGGGCAAGTTGGGCCTCTTGATCTCCCTGCTGCACTGAGGCTGCTGGGCCAAAGAGGTCTTGGGCATCCAGCCCCTTACTGGTCCCTTCCCTCTGTCGAGGCCCTCTGAGCTCCAGCACCTTGCAGTGTGGAGACAGCCCCTGCCAGCAATCTCCTCTCCAAGGAGGTCTCAACCGAGGCCTAGGCCCAGGGGAAAGGCACCAGAAGGGATGAGCCAGGGGAGGCGCCCGGGCATGTCTGGACCCAGTCCGCGCAGCCTGCCCCTTGGTGGGGCAGTAACCCCGGAGGCCAGGAAGGTCTGGGCAAGGCTGGCCAGGGGCAGGGGCCCTGCTGTGTCCTGCCCCTGGCCTGTGGGGCCTCTGAGCACAACCGGCCATCTCCCACTGGAAGACGGCCCCGGCTGCCTCCAAAGGCCGGTTTGCAAGCACTCCCGCCCACTGTTCCCGCCAGGCGCGCACAATGCTCCCAAGCCCGGGAAAAAAGCGCTTCGGGGTGGTGCTCTCTCCGGGCCCTTGCCCCTGAGCCTGGGGGCAATGCAGGGGGAACACAATCCCAGGCCAAGGCAGAACCACATGCACACGTCTGTTCCTGCCCCCTGCACCGGCAGAGAGCTCGGCGGAGCCAGAGTCTGCCAGGGAGCTGCTGGGCTGGTGGCCTCTGTGGGAAGGGGCAGAGCCGACCTAGGGGCAAGTTGGGCCTCTTGCTCTCCCTGCTGCCCTGAGGATGCTGGGCCAAAGAGGTCTTGGGCATCCAGCCCCTTGCTGGTCCCTTCCCTCTGATGAGGCCCTCTGAGCTCCAGCACCTTGCAGTGTGGAGACAGCCCCTGCCAGCAACCTCCTCTGCAAGGAGGCCTCAACCGAGGCCTAGGCCTAGGGGAAAGGCACCAGCGGGGATGAGCCTGGGGAGGCGCCCGGCCATGTCTGGACCCAGTCCCCCCAACCTTGCCACTTGGTGGGGCAGTACCCCCGGAGGCCAGGAAGGTCTGGGCAAGGCTGCCAGGGGCAGGGACACTGCTGGGTCCTGCCCCTGGCCTGTGGGGCGTCTGAGCACAACCGGCACTCTCCCGCTGGAAGACCTCCCCGTCTGCCTCCAAAGGCCGGTTTGCAAGCACTCCCACCCGCTGTTCCCGCCAGGCACGCACAATGCTCCCAAGCCCGGGAGACAAGCGCTTCGGGGTGGTGCTCTCTCCGGGCCCTTGCCCCTGAGCCTGGGGGCCAGGCAGGGGGAACACACTCCCAGGCCAAGGCAGAACGACATGCACACGTCTGTTCCTGCCCCCTGCACCGGCAGAGAGCTCGGGGGAGCCAGAGACTGCCAGGCTGCTGCTGGGCTGGCTGCCTGTGTGGGACGGGGCAGAGCCGACCTAGGGGCAAGTTGGGCCTCTTGCTCTCCCTGCTGCCCTGAGGCTGCTGGGTCAAAGAGGTCTTGGGCATCCAGCCCTTTGCTGGTCCCTTCCCTCTGACGAGGCCCTCTGAGCTCCAGCACCTTGCAGTGTGGAGACAGCCCCTGCCAGCAACCTCCTCTCCAAAGAGGCCTCAACCGAGGCCTAGGCCCAGGGGAAAGGCACCAGCGGGGATGATCCTGGGGAGGCGCACGGACATGTCTGGACCCAGTCCCCGTAGCCTGCCCCTTGGTGGGGCAGTACCCCCGGAGGCCAGGAAGGTCTGGGCAAGGCTGGCCAGGGGCAGGGGCCCTGCTGGGTCCTGCCCCTGGCCTCTGGGGCCTCTGAGCACAACCGGCCCTCTCCCACTGGAAGACCTCCCCGGCTGACTCCAAAGTCCTGTTTGCAAACACTCCCGCCCGCTGTTCACGCCAGGCTCGCACAATGCTCCCAAGCCCGTGAGAAAAGCGCTTCGGGGTGGTGCTCTACCCGGGCCCTTGCCCCTGAGCCTGGGGCAATGCAGGGTGAACACACTCCCAGGCCAAGGCAGAACCACATGCACACGTCTGTTCCTGCCCCCTACACCGGCAGAGAGCTCGGGGGAGCCAGAGACTGCCAGGCTGCTGCTGGGCTGGCTGCCTGTGTGGGACGGGGCAGAGCCGTCCTAGGGGCAAGTTGGGCCTCTTGCTCTCCCTGCTGCCCTGAGGCTGCTGGGTCAAAGAGGTCTTGGGCATCCAGCCCCTTGCTGGTCCCTTCCCTCTGACGAGGCCCTCTGAGCTCCAGCACCTTGCAGTGTGGAGACAGCCCCTGCCAGCAACTTCCTCTCCAAGGAGTCCTAAACCGAGGCCTAGGCCCAGCGGAAAGGCACCAGCGGGGATGAGCCTGGGGAGGCGCCCGGGCATGTCTGGACCCAGTCCCCGCAGCCTGCCCCTTGATGGGGCAGTACCGCCGGAGGCCAGGAATATCTGGGAAAGGCAGGCCAGGGGAAGGGGACCTGCTGGGTCCTGCCCCTGGCGTGTGGGACCTCTGAGCACATCCGGCCCTCTCCCGCTGGAAGACCTCCCCGGCTGCCTCCAAAGGCCGGTTTGCCAACACTCACGCCCACTGTGCCCACCAGGCACGCACAATGCTCCCAAGTCGGGGAGAAAAGCGCTTTGGGGTGGTGCTCTACCCGGGCCCTTGCCCCTGAGCCTGGGGGCAATGCAGGGGGAACACACTCCCAGGCCAAGGCAGAACCACATGCACACGTCTGTTCCTGCCCCTTGCACCGGCAGAGAGCTAGGGGAGCCAGAGTCTGTCAGGCAGCTGCTGGGCTGGCCGCCTGTGTGGGAAGGGGCAGAGCCGACCTAGCGGCAAGTTGGGCCTCTTGCTCTCCCTGCTGCCCTGAGGCTGCTGGGCCAAGGAGGTCTTGGGCATCCAGCCCCTTGCTGGTCCCTTCCCTCTGACGAGGCCCTCTGAGCTCCAGCACCTTGCAGTGTGGAGACAGCCCCTGCCAGCAACCTCCTCTCCAAGAGGCCTCAACCGAGGCCTAGGCCCAGGGGAAAGGCACCAGCTGGGATGAGCCTGGGGATACGCCAGGGCATGTCTGGACCCAGTCCCGGCAGTCTGCCCCTTGGTGTCGCAGTATCCCCGGAGGCCAGGAAGGTCTGGGCAAGGCTGCCAGGGGCAGGGACACTGCTGGATCCTGCCCCTGGCCTGTGGGGCCTCTGAGCACTACCGGCACTCTCCCGCTGGAAGACCTCCCCGGCTGCCTCCAAAGGCCGGTTTGCAACACTCCTGCCCGCTGTTCACGCCAGCCTCGCACAATGCTCCCAAGCCCGGGAGAAAAGCGCTTCGGGGTGGTGCTCTCTCCGGGCCCTTTCCCCTGAGCCTGGGGGCCAGGCAGGGGGTCCACACTCCCAGGCCAAGGCAGAACGACATGCACACGTCTGTTCCTGCCCCCTACACCGGCAGAGAGCTCGGGGGAGCCAGAGACTGCCAGGCTGCTGCTGGGCTGGCTGCCTGTGTGGGAAGGGGCAGAGCCGACCTAGGGGCAAGTTGGGCCTCTTGCTCTCCCTGCTGCCCTGAGGCTGCTGGGCCAAAGAGGTCTTGGGCATCCAGCCCCTTGCTGGTCCCTTCCCTCTGACGAGGCCCTCCGAGCTCCAGCACCTTGCAGTGTGGAGACAGCCCCTGCCAGCAACCTCCTCTCCAAGGAGGCCTCAACCGAGGCCTAGGCCCAGGGGAAAGGCACCAGCGGGGATGAGCCTGGGGAGGCGCCCGGGTATGTCTGGACCCAGTCCCCGCAGCCTGCCCCTTGGTGGGGCAGTACCCCCGGAGGCCAGGAAGATCTGGGCAAGGCTGGCCAGGGACAGGGGCCCTGCTGGGTCCTGCCCCTGGCCTGTGGGGCCTCTGAGCACAACCGGCCCTCTCCCACTGGAAGACCTCCCCGGCTGCCTCCAAAGGCCGGTTTGCAAACACTCCCGCCCGCTGTTCACGCCAGGCATGCACAATGCTCCCAAGCCCGGGAGAAAAGCGCTTCGGGGTGGTGCTCTCTCCGGGCCCGTGCCCCTGAGCCTGTGGGGAAGGCATGGGGAACACACTCCCAGACCAAGGCAGAACGACATGCACACGTCTGTTCCTATCCCCTGCACCGGCAGAGAGCTCGGGGGAGCCAGAGGCTGTCAGGCAGCTGCTGGGCTGGCAGCCTGTGTGGGAAGGGGCAGAGCCGACCTAGGGGCAAGTTGGGCCTCTTGATCTCCCTGCTGCACTGAGGCTGCTGGGCCAAAGAGGTCTTGGGCATCCAGCCCCTTACTGGTCCCTTCCCTCTGTCGAGGCCCTCTGAGCTCCAGCACCTTGCAGTGTGGAGACAGCCCCTGCCAGCAATCTCCTCTCCAAGGAGGTCTCAACCGAGGCCTAGGCCCAGGGGAAAGGCACCAGAAGGGATGAGCCAGGGGAGGCGCCCGGGCATGTCTCGACCCAGTCCGCGCAGCCTGCCCCTTGGTGGGGCAGTAACCCCGGAGGCCAGGAAGGTCTGGGCAAGGCTGGCCAGGGGCAGGGGCCCTGCTGTGTCCTGCCCCTGGCCTGTGGGGCCTCTGAGCACAACCGGCCATCTCCCACTGGAAGACGGCCCCGGCTGCCTCCAAAGGCCGGTTTGCAAGCACTCCCGCCCACTGTTCCCGCCAGGCGGGCACAATGCTCCCAAGCCCGGGAGAAAAGCGCTTCGGGGTGGTGCTCTCTCCGGGCCCTTGCCCCTGAGCCTGGGGGCCAGGCAGTGGGTCCACACTCCCAGGCCAAGGCAGAACCACATGCACACGTCTGTTCCTGCCCCCTGCACCGGCAGAGAGCTCGGGGGAACCAGAGTCTGCCAGGGAGCTGCTGGGCTGGCCGCCTGTGTGGGAAGGGGCAGAGCCGACCTAGGGGCAAGTTGGGCCTCTTGCTCTCCCTGCTGCCCTGAGGCTGCTGGGCCAAAGATGTCTTGGGCATCCAGCCACTTGCTGGTCCCTTCCCTCTAACGAGGCCCTCTGAGCTCCCGCACCTTGCAGTGTGGAGAAAGCCCCTGCTAGCAACCTCCTCTCCAAGGAGGCCTCAACCGAGTCCTAGGCCTAGGGGAAAGGCACCAGCGGGGATGAGCCTGGGGAGGCGCCCGGGCATGTCTGGACCCAGTCCCCCCAAACTGCCCCTTGGTGGGGCAGTACCCCCGGAGCCAGGCTGCCAGTGGCAAGGACACTGCTGGGTCCTGCCCCTGGCCTGTGGGGCGTCTGAGCACAACCGGCACTCTCCCGCTGGAAGACCTCCCCGTCTGCCTCCAAAGGACGGTTTGCAAGCACTCCCGCACGCTGTTCCCGCCAGGCACGCACAATGCTCCCAAGCCCGGGAGAAAAGCGCTTCGGGCTGGTGCTCTCTCCGGGCCCTTGCCCCTGAGCCTGAGGGCCAGGCAGGGGGAACACACTTCCAGGCCAAGGCAGAACGACATGCACACGTCTGTTCCTGCCCCCTACACCGGCAGAGAGCTCGGGGGAGCCAGAGACTGCCAGGCTGCTGCTGGGCTGGCTGCCTGTGTGGGAAGGGGCAGAGCCGACCTAGGGGCAAGTTGGGCCTCTTGCTCTCCCTGCTGCCCTGAGGCTGCTGGGTCAAAGAGGTCTTGGGCATCCAGCCCTTTGCTGGTCCCTTCCCTCTGACGAGGCCCTCTGAGCTCCAGCACCTTGCAGTGTGGAGACAGCCCCTGCCAGCAACCTCCTCTCCAAAGAGGCCTAAACCGAGGCCTAGGCCCAGGGGAAAGGCACCAGCGGGGATGAGCCGGGGGAGGCGCCCGCTTATGTCTTGACCCAGTCCCCGCAGCCTGCCCCTTGGTGGGGCAGTACCCCCGGAGGCCAGGAAGATCTGGGCAAGGCTGGCCAGGGGCAGGGGCCCTGCTGTGTCCTGCCCCTGGCCTGTGGGGCCTCTGAGCACAACCGGCCCTCTCCCACTGGAAGACTTCCCCGGCTGCCTCCAAAGGCCTGTTTGCAAGCACTCCCGCCCACCGTTCCCGCCAGGCGCCCACAGTGCTCCCAAGCCCGGGAGAAAAGCGCTTCGGGGTGTTGCTCTCTCCGGGCCCTTGCCCCTGAGCCTGGGGGCCAGGCCGGGGTCCACACTCCCAGGCCAAGGCAGAACCACATGCACACGTCTCTTCCTGCCCCCTGCACCGGCAGAGAGCTCGGGGGAACCAGAGTCTGCCAGGGAGCTGCTGAGCTGGCCGCCTCTGTGGGAAGGGGCAGAGCCGACCTAGGGGCAAGTTGGGCCTCTTGATCTCCCTGCTGCCCTGAAGCTGCTGGGCCAAAGATGTCTTGGGCATCCAGCCACTTGCTGGTCCCTTCCCTCTGACGAGGCCCTCTGAGCTCCCGCACCTTGCAGTGTGGAGAAAGCCCCTGCCAGCAACCTCCTCTCCAACGAGGCCTAAACCGAGGCCTAGGCCCAGGGGAAAGGCACCAGCGGGGATGAGCCTGGGGAGGCTCCCGGGCAAGTCTGGACCCAGTCCCCGCAGCCTGACCCTTGGTGGGGCAGTACCCCCGGAGGACAAGAAAGTCTGGTCAAGGCTGGCCAGGGGCAGGGGCCCTTCTGGGTCCTGCCCCTGGCCTGTGGGGCCTCTGAGCACAACCGGCCCTCTCCCGATGGAAGACCTCCCCGCCTGCCTCCAAAGGCCGGTTTGCAAGGACTCCTTCCTGCTGTTCCCGCCAGGCGCGCACAATGCTCCCAATCCCGGGAGAAAAGTGCTTCGGGATGGTGCTCTCTCCGGACCCCTGGAAGACCTCCCCGGCTACCTCCAAAGGCGGGTATGCAAGTACTCATTCCCGCTGTTCCCGCCAGCTGCGCACAATGCTCCCAAGCCCGGGAGAAAAGCATTTTGGGGTGGTGCTCTCTCTGGGCCCTTGGAAGACCTCCCCGGCTGCCACCAAAGGACAGTTTGCAAGCACTCATGCTCGCTGTTCCCGCCAGCCGCGCACAATGCTCCCAAGACCGTGAGAAAAGCACTTCGGGGTGATGTTCTCTCCGGGACCATGGAGGACGTCCCCGGCTGCCCCCAAAGGCCGCTTTGCAAGCACTCCCACTCGCTGTTCCCGCCAGCCACACACAATGTTCCAAAACCCCGGAGAAAAGCGCTTCGGGGTGGTGGTCTCTCCGGGCCCTTGGAAGACTTCTCTGGCTGCCTCCAAAGGCCGGTTTGCAAGAATTCCCTCCCGCTGTTCCACCAGCCGCACACAATGCTCCAAAACCCGAGAGAAAAGCGCTTCGAGGTGGTGTTCTCTCCGGGCCCTTGGAAGACCTCCCCGGCTGCCTCCAAAGGCCGGTTTGCAAGCACTCCTGCCTGCTGTTCCCGCCACATGCGCACAATGCACCCAAGCCCGGGAGAAAAGAGCTTCGGGGTGGTGCTCTCTCTGGGCCTTTGGAAGACCTCCCCGGCTGCCTCCAAAGGCCGGTTTGCAAGGACTCCTTCCTGCTGTTCCCGCCAGCCAGGCACAATGCTCCCAATCCCGGGAGAAAAGTGCTTCGGGATGGTGCTCTATCCGGGCCCTTGGAAGACCTCCCCGGCTACCTCCAAAGGCGGGTTTGCAAGTACTCATTCCCGCTGTTCCCGCCAGCTGCGCACAATGCTCCCAAGCCCGGGAGAAAAGCATTTTGGGGTGGTGCTCTCTCTGGGCCCTTGGAAGACCACCCCGGCTGCCTCAAAAGGCCGGTTTGCAAGCACTCAGACCCGCTGTTCCCGCCAGCCGCGTACAATGCTCCCTAGCCCGGTAGAAAAGCATTTTGGGGTGGTGCTCACTCCGGGCCCTTGAAAGACCTCCCGGCTGCCTCCAAAGGCCAGTTTGCAAGCGCTCCCGCCCACTGTTCCCAGCAGGCACGCACAATGCTCCCAAGCCCAGGAGAAAAGCGCTTCGGGGTGGTGCTCTCACCGGGCCCTTGCCCCTGAGCCAGGGGGCAATGCAGGGGGAACACACTTGTAGGCCAAGGCAGAACCACATGCACACGTCTGTTCCTGCCCCCTGCACCGGCAGAGAGCTCAGGGGAGCCAGAGTCTGTCAGGCAGCTGCTGGGCTGGCCGCCTGTGTGGGAAGGGCCAGAGCCAACCTAGGGGCAAGTTGGGCCTCTTGCTCTTCCTGCTGCCCTGAGGCTGCTGGGCCAGGGAGGTCTTGGGCATCCAGCCCCTTGCTGGTCCCTTCCGTCTGACGAGGCCCTCTGAGCTCCAGCACCTTGCAGTGTGGAGACAGTCCCTGCCAGCAACCTCCTCTCCAAGGAGGCCTCAACCGAGGCCTAGGCCCAGGGGAAAGGCACCAGCGGGGATGAGCCTGGGGAGGCGCCCGGGCATGTCTGGACCCAGTCCCCGCAGCCTGCCCCTTGGTGGGGCTGTAACCCCAGAGGCTGGAAGGTCTGGGCAAGGCTGGCCAAGGGGCAGGGGCCCTGCTGGGTCCTGCCCCTGGCCTGTGGGGCCTCTGAGCTCAACCGGCCCTCTCCCACTGGAAGACCTCCCCGGCTGCCTCCAAAGGCCGGTTTGCAAGCACTCCCGCCCACTGTTCCCACCAAGCACGCACAATGCTCCCAAGCCCGGGAGAAAAGCGCTTCGGGGTGGTGCTCTCTCCGGGCCCTTGCCCCTGAGCCTATGGGCAAGGCAGGGGGAACACACTCCCAGACCAAGGCAGAACCACATGCACACGTCTGTTCCTGACCCCTGCACCGGCAGAGAGCTCGGGGGAGCCAGAGTCTGTCAGGCAGCTGCTGGGCTGGCCGCCTGTGTGGGAAGGGGCAGAGCCGACCTAGGGGCAAGTTGGGCCTCTTGCACTCCCTGCTGCCCTGAGGCTGCTGGGCCAAAGAGGTCTTGGGCATCCAGCCCCTTGCTGGTCCCTTCCCTCTGACGAGGCCCTCTGAGCTCCAGCACCTTGCAGTGTGGAGACAGCCCCTGCCAGCAACCTCCTCTCCAAGGAGGCCTCAACCGAGTCCTAGGCCCAGGGGAAAGGCACCAGTGGGGCTGAGCCTGGGGAGGCGCCCGGGCATGTCTGGACCCAGTCCCCGCAGCCTGCCCCTTGGTGGGGAAGTACCCCCGGAGGCCAGGAAGGTCTGGGCAAGGCTGGCCAGGGGCAGGGGCCCTGCTGGGTCCTGCCCCTGGCCTGTGGGGCCTCTGAGCACAACCGGCCCTCTCCCACTGGAAGACCTCCCTGGCTGCCTCCAAAGGCCGGTTTGCAAGCGCTCACGCCGACTGTTCCCAGCAGGCGCGCACAATGCTCCCAAGCCCGGGAGAAAAGCGCTTCGGGGTGGTGCTCTCACCGGGCCCTTGCCCCTGAGCCTGGGGGCAATGCAGGCGGAACACACTCCCAGGCGAAGGTAGAACCACATGCACACGTCTGTTCCTGCCCCCTGCACCGGCAGAGAGCTCAGGGGAGCCAGAGTCTGTCAGGCAGCTGCTGGGCTGGCCGCCTGTGTGGGAAGGGGCAGAGCCGACCTAGGGGCAAGTTGGGCCTCTTGCTCTCCCTGCTGCCCTGAGGCTGCTGGGCCAAAGAGGTCTTGGGCATCCAGCCCCTTGCTGGTCCCTTCCCTCTGACGAGGCCCTCTGAGCTCCAGCACCTTGCAGTGTGGAGACAGCCCCTGCCAGCAACCTCCTCTCCAAGGAGGCCTCAACCGAGGCCTAGGCCCAGGGGAAAGGCACCAGCGGGGATGACACTGGGGAGGCGCCCGGGAATGTCTGGACCCAGTCCCCGCAGCCTGCCCCTTGGTGGGGCTGTACCCCCGGAGGCCAGGAAGGTCTGGGCAAGGCTGGCCAGGGGCAGGGGCCCTGCTGGGTCCTGCCCCTGGCCTGTGGGGCCTCTGAGCACAACCGGCCCTCTCCCACTGGAAGACCTCCCCGACTGCCTCCAAAGGCCGGTTTGCAAGCACTCCCGCACACTGTTCCCACCAGGCGTGCACAATGCTCCCAAGCCCGGGAGAAAAGCGCTTCGGGGTGGTGCTCTCTCCGGGCCCTTGCCCCTGAGCCTGGGGGCCAGGCAGGTGATCCAAACTCCCAGGCCAAGGCAGAACCACATGCACACGTCTGTTCCTGCCCCCTGCACCGGCAGAGAGCTCGGGGGAGCCAGAGACTGCCAGGCTGCTGCTGGGCTGGCGGCCTGTGTGGGACGGGGCAGAGCCGACCTAGGGGCAAGTTGGGCCTCTTGCTCTCCCTGCTGCCCTGAGGCTGCTGGGTCAAAGAGGTCTTGGGCATCCAGCCCTTTGCTGGTCCCTTCCCTCTGACGAGGCCCTCTGAGCTCCAGCACCTTGCAGTGTGGAGACAGCCCCTGCCAGCAACCTCCTCTCCAAGGAGGCCTAAACCAAGGCCTAGGCCCAGGGGAAAGGCACCAGCGGGGATGAGCCTGGGGAGGCGCCCGGGCATGTCTGGACCCAGTCCCCGCAGCCTGCCCCTTGGTGGGGCAGTACCCCCGGAGGCCAGGAAGGACTTGGAAAGGCTGGCCAGGGGCAGGGGACCTGCTGGGTCCTGCCCCTGGCCTGTGGGGCCTCTGAGCACATCCGGCCCTCTCCCGCTGGAAGACCTCCCCGGCTGACTCCAAAGGCCGGTTTGCCAACACTCCCGCCCACTGTTCCCACCAGGCGCGCACAATGCTCCCAAGCCCGGGAGAAAAGCGCTTCGGGGTGGTGCTCCCACCGGGCCATTGCCCCTGAGCCTGGGGGCAATGCAGGGGGAACACACTCCCAGACCAAGGCAGAACCACATGCACACGTCTGTTCCTGCCCCCTGCACCGGCAGAGAGCTCAGCAGAGCCACAGTCTGCCAGGCAGCTGCTGGGCTGGCGGCCTGTGTGGGAAGGGGCAGAGCCGACCTAGGGGCAAGTTGGGCCTCTTGCTCTCCCTGCTGCCCTGAGGCTGCTGGGCCAAAGAGGTCTTGGGCATCCAGCCCCTTGCTGGTCCCTTCCCTCTGAGGAGGCCCTCTGAGCTCCACCACCTTGCAGTGTGGAGACAGCCCCTGCCAGCAACCTCCTCTCCAAGGAGGCCACAACCGAGGCCTAGGCCCAGGGGAAAGGCACCAGCAGGGATGAGACAGGGGAGGCGCCCGGGCATGTCTGGACCCAGTCCCCGCAGCCTGCCCCTTGGTGGGGCAGTACCCCCGGAGGCCAGGAAGGTCTGGGCAAAGCTGGCCATGGACAGGGGCCCTGCTGTTTACTGTCCCTGGCCTGTGGGGCCTCTGAGCACAACCGGCCCTCTCCCGCTGGAAGACTTCCCTGGCTGCCTCCAAAGTCCGGTTTGCCAACACTATGCCCACTGTTCCCACCAGGAACGCACAATGCTCCCAAGCCCGGGAGAAAAGGACTTCGGGGTGGTGCTCACTCCAGGCCCTTGCCCCTGAGACTGGGGCCAGGCAGCTGATCCACACTCCCAGGCCAAGGCAGAACCACATGCACACGTCTGTTCCTGCCCCCTGCACCGGCAGAGAGCTCAGCAGAGCCACAGTCTGCCAGGCAGCTGCTGGGCTGGCGGCCTGTGTGGGAAGGGGCAGAACCGACCTAGGGGCAAGTTGGGCCTCTTGCTCTCCCTGCTGCCCTGAGGCTGCTGGGCCAAAGAGGTCTTGGGCATCCAGCCCCTTGCTGGTCCCTTCCCTCTGACGAGGCCCTCTGAGCTCCAGCATCTCGCAGTGTGGAGACAGCCCCTGCCAGCAACCTCCTCTCCAAGGAGGCCTCAACCGAGGCATAGGCCCAGGGGAAAGGCACCAGCGGGAATGAGCCTGGGGAGGCGCCCGGGCATGTCTGGACCCAGTCGCCGCAGCCTGCCCCTTGGTGGGGCAGTACTCCCGGAGGCCAGGAAGGTCTGGGCAAGGCTGGCCAGGGGAAGGGGCCCTGCTGGGTCCTGCCCCTGGCCTGTGGGGCCTCTGAGCACGACCGGCCCTCTCCCACTGGAAGACCTCCCCGGCTGCCTCCAAGGCTGGTTTGCAAGCCCTCCCGCCCACTGTTCCCACCAGGCGCGCACAATGCTCCCAAGCCCAGGAGAAAAGCGTTTCGGGGTGGTGCTCTCTCCGGGCACTTTCAAGACCTCCCCGGCTGCCTCCAAAGGCCGGTTTGTAAGTACTCATACCCGCTGCTTCCGCCAGCCACGCACAATGCTCCCAATCCCGGGAGAAAAGCATTTTGGGGTAGTGCTCTCTCAGGGCCCTTGGAAGACCTCCCGGGCTGCCTCCAAAGGCCGGTTTGTAAGCACTCATGTCCGCTGTGCCCGACAGCCGCACACAATGCTCCCAAGCCCGGGAGAAAAGCATTTTGGGGTGGTGATCAGTCCGGGCCCTTGGAAGACCTCCCCGGCTGCCTCCAAAGGCCAGTTTGCAAGCACTCCTGCCTGCTGTTCCCGCCAGCCGCGCACAATGCTCCCAAGCCCGGGAGAAAAACGTTTTGGGGTGGTGCTCACACCGGGCCCTGGAAGACCTCCCCGGCTGCCTCCAAAGGCCGGTTTTCAAGCACTCCTGCCTGCTGTTCCCGCCACCTGCGCACAATGCTCCCAAGCCCGGGAGAAAAGCGCTTCGGGGTGGTGCTCTCTCCTGGCCCTTGGAAGACCTCCGCGGCTGCCTCCAAAGGCCGGTTTGCAAGCACTCATGCCCGCTGTTCCCGCCAGCCACGCACAATGCTCCCAAGCATGGGAGAAAAGTGCTTCGGGGTGGTGCTCTCTCCGGGCCCTTGGAAGACGTCCCCGGCTGCCTCCAAAGGCCGGTTTGCAAGCACTCATGCCCATTGTTCCCACCAGCCGCGCACAATGCTCCCAAGCCCAGGCGAAAAGCATTTTGGGGTGGTGCTGACTCCGGGCCCTTGGAAGACCTCCCCGGCTGCCTCCAAAGGCCAGTTTGCAAGCACTCCTGCCTGCTGTTCCCGCCAGCCGCGCACAATGCTCCCAAGCCCGGGAGAAAAGCGCTTCGGGGTGGTGCTCTCTCCGGGCACTTTCAAGACCTCCCCGGCTGCCTCCAAAGGCCGGTTTGTAAGTACTCATTCCCGCTGCTTCCGCCAGCCACGCACAATGCTCCCAATCCCGGGAGAAAAGCATTTTGTGGTAGTGCTCTCTCAGGGCCCTTGGAAGACCTCCCGGGCTGCCTCCAAAGGCCGGTTTGTAAGCACTCATGTCCGCTGTTCCCGACAGCCGCACACAATGCTCCCAAGCCCGGGAGAAAAGCATTTTGGGGTGGTGATCAGTCCGGGCCCTTGGAAGACCTCCCCGGCTGCCTCCAAAGGACAGTTTGCAAGCACTCATGCCCGCTGTTCCCGCCAGCCGCGCACAATGCTCCCAAGACCGTGAGAAAAGCGCTTCGGGGTGGTGTTCTCTCCGGGACCATGGAGGACGTCCCCGGCTGCCCCCAAAGGCCGCTTTGCAAGCACTCCCACTCGCTGTTCCCGCCAGCCACACACAATGTTCCAAAACCCCGGAGAAAAGCGCTTCGGGGTGGTGCTCTCTCCGGGCCCTTGGAAGACTTCTCTGGCTGCCTCCAAAGGCCGGTTTGCAAGAATTCCCTCCCGCTGTTCCACCAGCCGCACACAATGCTCCAAAACCCGAGAGAAAAGCCCTTCGAGGTGGTGTTCTCTCCGGGCCCTTGGAAGACCTCCCCGGCTGCCTCCAAAGGCCGGTTTGCAAGCACTCCTGCCTGCTGTTCCCGCCACACGCGCACAATGCACCCAAGCCCGGGAGAAAAGCGCTTCGGGGTGGTGCTCTCTCCGGGCCTTTGGAAGACCTCCCCGGCTGCCTCCAAAGGCCGGTTTGCAAGGACTCCTTCCTGCTGTTCCCGCCAGGCACGCACAATGCTCCCAATCCTGGGAGAAAAGTGCCTCGGGATGGTGCTCTCTCCGGGCCCTTGGAAGACCTCCCCGGCTACCTCCAAAGGCGGGTTTGCAAGTACTCATTCCCGCTGTTCCCGCCAGCTGCGCACAATGCTCCCAAGCCCGGGAGAAAAGCATTTTGGGGTGGTGCTCTCTCCGGGCCCTTGGAAGACCACCCCGGCTGCCTCAAAAGGCCGGTTTGCAAGCACTCAGGCCCGCTGTTCCCGCCAGCCGCGCACAATGCTCCCAAGACCGGGAGAAATGCGCTTCGGGGTGGTGTTCTCTCCGTGCCCATGGAGGACCTTCCCGGCTGCCCCCAAAGGCCGGTTTGCAATCACTCCCACTCACTGTTCCGGCCAGCCACGCACATGCTCCAAAACACGGGAGAGAAGCGCTTTGGGGTGGTGCTCTCTCCCGGCCCTTGGAAGACTTCCCCGGCTGCCTCCAAAGGCCGGTTTGCAAGAACTCCCTCCCGCTGTCCCGCCAGCCGCACACAATGCTCCCAATCACGGGAGAAAAGCACTTCGGGGTGGTGCTCTCTCAGGGGCCTTTGAAGACCTCCCCGGCTGCCTCCAATGGCCGGTATGCAAGCACTCATGCCCGCTGTTCCCACCAGCCCTGTACAATGCTCCCAAGCACGGGAGAAAAGCATTTTGGGGTGGTGCTCACTCCTTGCCCTTGGAAGACCTCGGCGCCTGCCTCCAAAGGCCGGTTTGCAAGCACTCCTGCCTGCTGTTCCCGCAACGCGCGCACACTGCTCCCAAGCCCGGGAGAAAAGCGCATCGGGGTGGTGTTCCCTCCGGGCCCATGGAGGACATCCCCGGCTGCCCCCAAAGGCCGGTTTGCAAGCATTCCCACTAGCTGTTCCCGCCAGGCATGCAAATGCTCCCAAGCCGGGGGGAAAAGCATTTTGGGGTGGTGCTCTCTCCGGGCCCTTGCCCCTGTGCCTGGGGGCCAGGCAGGGGGTCCACACTCCCAGGCCAAGGCAGAACCACATGCACACGTTTGTTCCTGCCCCCTGCACCGGCAGAGAGCTCGGGGGAGCCAGAGTCTGCCAGGCAGCTGCTGGGCTGGCTGCCTGTGTGGGAAGGGGCAGAGCCGACCTAGGGGCAAGATGTGGCCTCTTGCTCTCCCTGCTGCCCTGAGGTTGCTGGGCCAAAGAGGTCTTGAGCATCCAGCCCCTTGCTGGTCCCTTCCCTCTGACGAGGCCCTCTGAGCTCCAGCATCTCGCAGTGTGGAGACAGCCCCTGCCAGCAATCTCCTCTCCAAGGAGGCCTCAACCGAGGTCTAGGCCCAGGGGAAAGGCACCAGCGGGAATGAGCCTGGGGAGGCGCCCGGGCATGTCTGGACCCAGTCGCCGCAGCCTGCCCCTTGGTGGGGCAGTACTCCCGGAGGCCAGGAAGGTCTGGGCAAGGCTGGACAGGGGCAGGGGCCCTGCTGGGTCCTGCCCCTGGCCTGTGGGGCCTCTGAGCACGACCGGACCTCTCCCACTGGAAGACCTCCCCGGCTGCCTCCAAGGCTGGTTTGCAAGCCCTCCCGCCCACTGTTCCCACCAGGCGCGCACAATGCTCCCAAGCCCGGGAGAAAAGCGTTTCGGGGTGGTGCTCTCTACGGGCCCTTGCCCCTGAGCCTGGGGGCCAGGCAGGGGGTCCATACTCCCAGGCCAAGGCAGAACGACATGCACACGTCTGTTCCTGCCCCCTGCACTGGCAGAGAGCTCGGGGGAGCCAGAGTCTGTCAGGCAGCTGCTGGGCTGGCCCCCTGTGTGGGAAGGGGCAGAGCCGACCTAGGGGCAAGTTGGGCCTCTTGCTTTCCCTGCTGCCCTGAGGCTGCTGGGCCAAAGAGGTCTTGGGCATCCAGCCCCTTGCTGGTCCCTTCCCTCTGAGGAGGCCCTCTGAGCTCCACCACCTTGCAGTGTCGAGACAGCCCCTGCCAGCAACCTCTTCTCCAAAGAGGCCACAACCGAGGCCTAGGCCCAGGGGAAAGGCACCAGCGGGGATGAGACAGGGGAGGCGCCCGGGCATGTCTGGACCCAGTCCCCGCAGCCTGCCCCTTGGTGGGGCTGTACCCCCGGTGGCCAGGAAGGTCTGGGCAAGGCTGCCAGGGGCAGGGACACTGCTGGGTCCTGCCCCTGGCCTGTGGGGCCTCTGAGCACAACCGGCACTCTCCCGCTGGAAGCCCTCCCCGTCTGCCTCCAAAGGCCGGTTTGCAAGCACTCCAGCCCGCTGTTCCCGCCAGGCCCGCACAATGCTCCCAAGCCCGGGAAAAAAGCGCTTCGGGCTGGTGCTCTCTCCGGGCCCTTGCCCCTGAGCCTGGGGGCAATGCAGGCGGAACACACTCCCAGGCCACGTCAGAACCACATGCACACGTCTGTTCCTGCCCCCTGCACCGGCAGAGAGCTAGGGGAGCCAGAGTCTGTCAGGCAGCTGCTGGGCTGGCCGCCTGTGTGGGAAGGGGCAGAGCCGACCTAGGGGCAAGTTGGGCCTCTTGCTCTCCCTGCTGCCCTGAGGCTGCTGGGCCAAAGAGGTCTTGGGCATCCAGCCCCTTGCTGGTCCCTTCCCTCTGACGAGGCCCTCTGAGCTCCAGCACCTTGCAGTGTGGAGACAGCCCCTGCCAGCAACCTCCTCTCCAAGAGGCCTCAACCGAGGCCTAGGCCACGGGAAAGGCACCAGCGGGTATGAGCCTTGGGAGCCGCCCGGGCATGTCTGGACCCAGTCCCCGCAGCCTGCCCCTTGGTGGGGCAGTACCCCCGGAGGCCAGGAAGGTCTGGGCAAGGCTGGCCAGGGGCAGGGGCCCTGCTGGGTCCTGCCACTGGCCTCTGGGGCCTCTGAGCACAACCGGCCCTCTCCCACTGGAAGACCTCCCCGGCTGCCTCCAAAGGCCGGTTTGCAACACTCCTGCCCGCTGTTCCCGCCAGGCACGCACAATGCTCCCAAGCCCGGGAGAAAAGCGCTTCGGGGTGGTGCTCTCTCCGGGCCCTTGGAAGACTTCTCTGGCTGCCTCCAAAGGCCGGTTTGCAAGAATTCCCTCCCGCTGTTCCACCAGCCACACACAATGCTCCAAAACCCGAGAGAAAAGCGCTTCGAGGTGGTGTTCTCTCCGGGCCCTTGGAAGACCTCCCCGGCAGCCTCCAAAGGCCGGTTTGCAAGCACTCCTGCCTGCTGTTCCCGCCACACGAGCACAATGCACCCAAGCCCGGGAGAAAAGCGCTTCGGGGTGGTGCTCTCTCCGGGCCTTTGGAAGACCTCCCCGGCTGCCTCCAAAGGCCGGTTTGCAAGGACTCCTTCCTGCTGTTCCCGCCAGGCACGCACAATGCTCCCAATCCTGGGAGAAAAGTGCCTCGGGATGGTGCTCTCTCCGGGCCCTTGGAAGACCTCCCCGGCTACCTCCAAAGGCGGGTTTGCAAGTACTCATTCCCGCTGTTCCCGCCAGCTGCGCACAATGCTCCCAAGCCCGGGAGAAAAGCATTTTGGGGTGGTGCTCTCTCCGGGCCCTTGGAAGACCACCCCGGCTGCCTCAAAAGGCCAGTTTGCAAGCACTCAGGCCCGCTGTTCCCGCCAGCCGCGTACAATGCTCCCTAGCCCGGGAGAAAAGCATTTTGGGGTGGTGCTCACTCCGGGCCCTTGAAAGACCTGCCCGGCTGCCTCCAAAGTCCGGTTTGCAAGAACTCATGCCCGCTGTTCCCGCCAGCCGCGCACAATGCTCCCAAGACCGGGAGAAATGCGCTTCGGGGTGGTGTTCTCTCCGTGCCCATGGAGGACCTCCCCGGCTGCCCCCAAAGGCCGGTTTGCAATCACTCCCACTCCCTGTTCCGGCCAGCCACGCACATGCTCCAAAACACGGGAGAGAAGCGCTTTGGGGTGGTGCTCTCTCCCGGCCCTTGGAAGACTTCCCCGGCTGCCTCCAAAGGCCGGTTTGCAAGAACTCCCTCCCGCTGTCCCGCCAGCCGCACACAATGCTCCCAATCACGGGAGAAAAGCGCTTCGGGGTGGTGCTCTCTCAGGGCACTTTGAAGACCTCCCCGGCTGCCTCCAATGGCCGGTATGCAAGCACTCATGCCCGCTGTTCCCACCAGCCCTGTACAATGCTCCCAAGCACGGGAGAAAAGCATTTTGGGGTGGTGCTCACTCCTTGCCCTTGGAAGACCTCGGCGCCTGCCTCCAAAGGCCGGTTTGCAAGCACTCCTGCCTGCTGTTCCCGCCACGCGCGCACACTGCTCCCAAGCCCGGGAGAAAAGCGCATCGGGGTGGTGTTCCCTCCGGGCCCATGGAGGACCTCCCCAGCTGCCCCCAAAGGCCGGTTTGCAAGCATTCCCACTAGCTGTTCCCGCCAGGCATGCAAATGCTCCCAAGCCGGGGGGAAAAGCATTTTGGGGTGGTGCTCTCTCCGGGCCCTTGCCCCTGTGCCTGGGGGCCAGGCAGGGGGTCCATACTCCCAGGCCAAGGCAGAACGACATGCACACGTCTGTTCCTGCCCCCTGCACCAGCAGAGAGCTCGGAGGAGTCAGAGTCTGTCAGGCAGCTGCTGGGCTGGCCCCCTGTGTGGGAAGGGGCAGAGCCGACCTAGGGGCAAGTTGGGCCTCTTGCTCTCCCTGCTGCCCTGAGGCTGCTGGGCCAAGGAGGTCTTGGGCATCCAGCCCCTTGCTGGTCCCTTCACTCTGATGAGGCCCTCTGAGCTCCAGCACCTTGCAGTGTGGAGACAGCCCCTGCCAGCAACCTCCTCTCCAAGGAGGCCTCAACCGAGGCCTAGGCCTAGGGGAAAGGCACCAGCGGGGATGAGCCTGGGGAGGCGCCCGGCCATGTCTGGACCCAGTCCCCCCAACCTGCCCCTTGGTGGGGCAGTACCCCCGGAGGCCAGGAAGGTCTGGGCAAGGCTGCCAGGGGCAGGGACACTGCTGGGTCCTGCCCCTGGCCTGTGGGGCGTCTGAGCACACCCGGCACTCTCCCGCTGGAAGACCTCCCCGTCTGCCTCCAAAGAACCGTTTGTAAGCACTCCCACCCGCTGTTCCCGCCAGGCACGCACAATGCTCCCAAGCCCGGGAGAAAAGCGCTTCGGGCTGGTGCTCTCTCCGGGCCCTTGCCCCTGAGCCTGGGGGCCAGGCAGGGGGAACACACTCCCAGGCCAAGCCAGAACGACATGCACACGTCTGTTCCTGCCCCCTACACCGGCAGAGAGCTCGGGGGAGCCAGAGACTGCCAGGCTGCTGCTGGGCTGGCTGCCTGTGTGGGACGGGGCAGAGCCGACCTAGGGGCAAGTTGGGCCTCTTGCTCTCCCTGCTGCCCTGAGGCTGCTGGGTCAAAGAGGTCTTGGGCATCCAGCCCTTTTCTGGTCCCTTCCCTCTGACGAGGCCCTCTGAGCTCTAGCACCTTGCAGTGTGGAGACAGACCCTGCCAGCAACCTCCTCTCCAAAGAGGCCTCAACCGAGGCCTAGGCCCAGGGGAAAGGCACCAGCGGGGATCATCCTGGGGAGGCGCACGGACATGTCTGGACCCAGTCCCCGCAGGCTGCCCCTTGGTGGGGCAGTACCCCCGGAGGCCAGGAAGGTCTGGGCAAGCCTGGCCAGGAGCAGGGGCCCTGATGGGTCCTGCCCCTGGCCTGTGGGGCCTCTGAGCACAACCGGCCCTCTCCCACTGGAAGACCTCCCTGGCTGCCTCCAAAGTCCTGTTTGCAAACACTCCCGCCCGCTGTTCACGCCAGGCTCGCACAATGCTCCCAAGCCCGGGAAAAAAGCGCTTTGGAGTGATGCTCTCACCGGGCCCTTGCCCCCGAGCCTGGGGGCCAGGCAGTGGGAACCCACTCCCAGGCCAAGGCAGAACCACATGCCCACGTCTGTTCCTGTCCCCTGCAGCGGCAGAGAGCTTGGGGGAGCCTGAGTCTGTCAGGCAGCCGCTGGGTTGGCCGACTGTGTGGGAAGGGGCAGAGCCGCCCTAGGGGCAAGTTGGGCCTCTTGCTCTCCCTGCTGCCCTGAGGCTGCTGGGCCAAAGACGTCTTGGGCATCCAGCCCCTTACTGGTCCCTTCCCTCTGACGAGGCCCTCTGAGCTCCAGCACCTTGCAGTGTGGAGACAGCCCCTGCCAGCAAACTCCTCTCCAAGGAGGCCTCAACCGAGGCCTAGGCCCAGGGGAAAGGCACCAGCGGGGATGAGCCAGGGGAGGCGCCCGAGCATGTCTGGACCCAGTCCCCGCAGCCTGCCCCTTGGTGGGGCAGTACCCCCGGAGGCCAGGAAGGTCTGGGCAAGGCTGACCAGGGGCAGGGGCCCTGCTGGGTCCTGCCCCTGGCCTGTGGGGCCTCTGAGCACAAGCGGCCCTCTCCCACTGGAAGACCTCCCCGGCTGCCTCCAAAGGCCGGTTTGCAAGCGCTCCCGCCCACTGTTCCCAGCAGGCGTGCACAATGCTCCCAAGCCCGGGAGAAAAGCGCTTCGGGGTGGTGCTCTCACCGGGCCCTTGCCCCTGAGCCTGGGGGCAATGCAGGGGGAACACACTCCCAGGCCAAGGCAGAACCACATGCACACGTCTGTTCCTGCCCCCTGCACCGGCAGAGAGCTCAGGGGAGCCAGAGTCTGTCAGGCAGCTGCTGGGCTGGCCGCCTGTGTGGGAAGGGGCAGAGCCGACCTAGGGGCAAGTTGGGCCTCTTGCTCTCCCTGCTGCCCTGAGGCTGCTGGGCCAAAGAGGTCTTGGGCATCCAGCCCCTTGCTGGTCCCTTCCCTCTGACGAGGCCCTCTGAGCTCCAGCACCTTGCAGTGTGGAGACAGCCCCTGCCAGCAACCTCCTCTGCAACGAGGCCTCAACCGAGGCCTAGGCCCAGGGGAAAGGCACCAGCGGGGATGAGCCAGGGGAGGCGCCCGGGCATGTCTGGACCCAGTCCCCGCAACCTGCCCCTTGGTGGGGCTGTACCCCCGGAGGCAGGAAGATCTGGGCAAGGCTGGCCATGGGCAGGGGCCCTGCTGGGTCCTGCCCCTGGCCTGTGGGGCCTCTGAGCACAACCGGCCCTCTCTCGTTGGAAGACCTCCCCGGCTGCCTCCAATGGCCGGTTTGCAAGCCCTCATGCCCGCTGTTCCCACCAGCCGCGCACAATGCTCCCTAGCCTGGGAGAAAAGCATTTTTGGGTGGTGCTCTCTCCGGGCCCTTGGAAGACCTCCCTGGCTGCCTCCAAGGCCGGTTTGCAAGCACTTCTGCCTGCTTCTCCCGCCACACGCGCACAATGCTCCCAAGCCCGGGAGAAAAGCGTTTCGGGGTGGTGTTCTTTCTGGGCCCAAGAAAGACCTCCCGGGCTGCCCCCAAAGGCCGGTTTGCAAGCACTCCCACTCGCTGTTCCCGCCATCCGTGCAAATGCTCCAAGCCCAGGAGAAAAGCGCTTCGAGGTGGTGGTCTCTCCCGGCCCTTGGAAGACCTCCCCGGCTGCCTCCAAAGGCTGGTTTTCAAGAACTCCCTCCCGCTGTCCCGCCAGCCGCACACAATGCTCCCAATCACGGGAGAAAAGCGCTTCGGGGTGGTGATCTCTCCGGGCCCTTGGAAGACCTCCCCGGCTGCCTCCAAAGGCCGGTTTGCAAGCACTCATGCCCGCTGTTCCCGCCCGCCGCGCACAATGCTCCCAAGCCCGGGAGAAAAGCGCTTCGGGGTGGTGCTCTCTCCCGGCCCTTGGAAGACCTCCCCGGCTGCCTCCAAAGGCCGGTTTGCAAGCACTCAATCCTGCTGTTCCCGCCAGCCGCGCACATAGCTTCCAAGCCCGGGAGAAAAGCGCTTCGGGGTGGTGCTCTCTCCCGGAACTTGGAAGACCTCCCCGGCTGCCTCCAAAGGCTGGTTTTCAAGAATTCCCTCCCGCTGACCCGCCAGACGCACACAATGCTCCCAAGCCCGGGAGAAAAGCATTTTGGGGTGGTGCTCTCTCCGGGCCCTTGGAAGACCTCCCCGGCTGCCTACAAAGGCAGGTTTGCAAGCACTCATGTCCGCTGTTCCCGACAGCCGCGCACAATGCTCCCAATTCCGGGAGAAAAGTGCTTCGGAATGGTGCTCTCTCCGGGCCCTTGGAAGACCTCCCCGGCTGCCTCCAAATGCCGGTTTGCAAGCACTCCCGCCCGCTGTTCCCGCCAGCCTCGCACAATGCTCCCAAGACCGGGAGAAAAGTGCTTCGGGGTGGTGCTCTCTCCGGGCCCTTGGAAGACCTCCCAGGCTGTCCCTAAAGGCCGGTTTGCAAGCACTCCCACTCGCTGTTCCCGCCAGCCACGCACAATCCTCTAAAACCCCGGAGAAAAGCGCTTCGGGGTGGTGTTCTCTCCGTGCCCATGGAAGACCTCCCGGGGTGCCCCCAAAGGCCGGTTTGGAAACACTCCCACTCGCTGTTCCCGCCATCCGCGCAAATGTTCCAAGCCCGGGAGAAAAGCGCTTCTGGGTGGTGCTCTCTCCTGGCCCTTGGAAGACCTCCCCGGCTGCCTCCAAAGGCCGGTTTGCAAACACTCCCGCCCGCTGTTCCCACCAGCCACGCACAATGCTCCCAAGCCCGGGAGAAAAGCGCTTCGGGGTGGTGCTCTCTACAGGCCCTTGGAAGACCTCCCCGGCTGCCTCCAAAGGACGGTTTTCAAGCACTCCTGCCTGCTGTTCCCGCCACCCGCGCACAATGCTCCCAAGCCCGGGAGAAAAGCGCTTCGGGGTGGTGCTCTCTACAGGCCCTTGGAAGACCTCCCCGGCTGTCTCCACAGGCCGGTTTGCAAGGACTCCTTCCTGCTGTTCCCGCCAGCCACGCACAATGCTCCCAAGCCCGGGAGAAAAGCATTTTGGGGTGGTGCTCATTCCGGGCCCTTGGAAGACCTCCCCGGCTGCCTCCAAAGGCCAGTTTGCAAGCACTCCTGCCTGCTGTTCCCGCCAGCCGCGCACAATGCTCCCAAGCCCGGGAGAAAAGCGCTTCAGGGTGGTGCTCTCTCCGGGCACTTTCAAGACCTCCCCGGCTGCCTCCAAAGGCAGGTTTGTAAGTATTCATTCCCGCTGCTTCCGCCAGCCACGCACAATGCTCCCAAGCCCGGGAGAAAAGCATTTTGGGGTGGTGATCAGTCCGGGCCCTTGGAAGACCTCCCCGGCTGCCCCCAAAGGCCGGTTTGGAAGCACTCCCACTCGCTGTTCCCGCCATCCGCGCAAATGTTCCAAGCCCGGGAGAAAAGCGCTTCGGGGTGGTGCTCTCTCCTGGCCCTTGGAAGACCTCCCCGGCTGCCTCCAAAGGCCGGTTTGCAAGCACTCCCGCCCGCTGTTCCCGCCAGCCGCGCACAATGCTCCCAATCACGGGAGAAAAGCGCTTCGGGGTGGTGCTCTCTCCGGGCCCTTGGAAGACCTCCCCGTCTGCCTCCAATGGCCAGTTTGCAAGCACTCATGCCCACTGCTCCCACCAGCCGCGCACAATGCTCCCAAGCCCGGGAGAAAAGCTTTTTGGGGTGGTGCTCACACCGGGCCCTGGAAGACCTCCCCGGCTGCCTCCAAAGGCAGGTTTTCAAGCACTCCTGCCTGCTGTTCCCGCCACCCGCGCACAATGCTCCCAAGCCCGGGAGAAAAGCGCTTCGGGGTGGTGCTCTCTACAGGCCCTTGGAAGACCTCCCCGGCTGCCTCCAAAGGCCGGTTTGCAAGGACTCCTTCCTGCTGTTCCCGCCAGCCTCGCACAATGCTCCCAAGCACGGGAGAAAAGTGCTTCGGGGTGGTGCTCTCTCCGTGCCCTTGGAAGACGTCCCCGGCTCCCTCCAAAGGCCGGTTTGCAAGCACTCATGCCCGTTGTTCCCACCAGCCGCGCACAATGCTCCCAAGCCCGGGAGAAAAGCATTTTGGGGTGGTGCTCACTCCGGGCCCTTGGAAGACCTCCCCGGCTGCCTCCAAAGGCCAGTTTGCAAGCACTCCTGCCTGCTGTTCCCGCCAGCCGCGCACAATGCTCCCAAGCCCGGGAGAAAAGCGCTTCGGGGTGGTGCTCTCTCCGGGCACTTTCAAGACCTCCCCGGCTCCCTCCAAAGGCAGGTTTGTAAGTACTCATTCCCGCTGCTTCCACCAGACACGAACAATGCTCCCAATCCCGGGAGAAAAGCATTTTGGGGTGGTGCTCTCTCCGGACCCTTGGAAGACCTCCCGGGCTGCCTCCAAAGGCCGGTTTGTAAGCACTCATGTCCGCTGTTCCCGACAGCCGCACACAATGCTCCCAAGCCTGGGAGAAAAGAATTTTGGGGTGGTGATCAGTCCGGGCCCTTGGAAGACCTCCCCGGCTGCCTCCAAAGGACAGTGTGCAAGCACTCATGCCCGCTGTTCCCGCCAGCCGTGCACAATGCTCCCAAGACCGTGAGAAAAGCGCTTCGGGGTGGTGTTCTCTCCGGGACCATGGAGGACGTCCCCGGCTGCCCCCAAAGGCCGCTTTGCAAGCACTCCCACTCGCTGTTCCCGCCAGCCACACACAATGTTCCAAAACCCCGGAGAAAAGCGCTTCGGGGTGGTGCTCTCTCCGGGCCCTTGGAAGACTTCTCTGGCTGCCTCCAAAGGCCGGTTTGCAAGAATTCCCTCCCGCTGTTCCACCAGCCGCACACAATGCTCCAAAACCCGAGAGAAAAGCGCTTCGAGGTGGTGTTCTCTCCGGGCCCTTGGAAGACCTCCCCGGCTGCCTCCAAAGGCCGGTTTGCAAGGACTCCTGCCTGCTGTTCCCGCCACACGCGCACAATGCACCCAAGCCCGGGAGAAAAGCGCTTCGGGGTGGTGCTCTCTCCGGGCCTTTGGAAGACCTCCCCGGCTGCCTCCAAGGCCGGTTTGCAAGCACTCAGGCCCACTGTTCCCGCCAGCCGCGTACAATGCTCGCTAGCCCGGGAGAAAAGCATTTTGGGGTGGTGCTCACTCCGGGCCCTTGAAAGACCTGCCCGGCTGCCTCCAAAGTCCGGTTTGCAAGAACTCATGCCCGCTGTTCCCGCCAGCCGCGCACAATGCTCCCAAGCCCGGGAGAAAAGCGCTTCGGGGTGTTGCTCCCACCGGGCCCTTACCCCTGAGCCTGGGGGCAATGCAGGGGGAACACACTCCCAGGCCAAGGCAGAACCACATGCACACGTCTGTTCCTGCCCCCTGCACCGGCAGAGAGCTCAGGGGAGCCAGAGTCTGTCAGGCAGCTGGTGGGCTGGCCGCCTGTGTGGGAAGGGGCAGAGCTGACCTAGGGGCAAGTTGGGCCTCTTGCTCTCCCTGCTGCCCTGAGGCTGCTGGGCCAAAGAGGTCTTGGGCATCCAGCCCCTTGCTGGGCCCTTCCCTCTGACGAGGCCCTCTGAGCTCCAGCACCTTGCAGTGTGGAGACAGCCCCTGCCAGCAACCTCCTCTCCAAGAGGCCTCAACCGAGGCCTAGGCCCAGGGGAAAGGCACCAGCGGGGATGAGCCTGGGGAGGCGCCCGGGCATGTCTGGACCCAGTCCCCGCAGCCTGCCCCTTGGTGGGGCAGTACCCCCGGAGGCCAGGAAGGTCTGGGCAAGGCTGGCCAGGGGCAGGCGCCCTGCTGGGTCCTGCCACTGGCCTCTGGGGCCTCTGAGCACAACCGGCCCTCTCCCACTGGATGACCTCCCCGGCTGCCTCCAAAGGCCGGTTTGCAACACTCCCGCCCGCTGTTCCCGCCAGGCACGCACAATGCTCCCAAGCCCGGGAGAAGCGCTTCGGGGTGGTGCTCTCTCCAGGCCCTTGCCCCGAGCCTGGGGCCAGGCAGTGGGTCCACACTCCCAGACCAAGGCAGAACCACATGCACACGTCTGTTCCTGACCCATGCACCGGCAGAGAGCTCGGGGGAGCCAGAGTCTGTCAGGCAGCTGCTGGGCTGGCCGCCTGTGTGAGAAGGGGCAGAGCCGACCTAGGGGTAAGTTGGGCCTCTTGCTCTACCTGCTGCCCTGAGGCTGCTGGGCCAAAGGGGTCTTGGGCATCCAGCCCCTTGCTGGTCCCTTCCCGCTGATGAGGCCCTCTGAGCTCCAGCACCTTGCAGTGTGGAGACAGCCCCTGCCAGCAACCTCCTCTCCAAGGAGGCCTCAACCGAGGCCTAGGCCCAGGGAAAAGGCACCAGCGGGGATGAGCCTGGGGAGGCGCCCGGCCATGTCTGGACCCAGTCTCCGCAGCCTGCCCCTTGGTGGGGCTGTACCCCCGGAGGCCAGGAAGGTCTGGGCAAGGCTGCCAGGGGCAGGGACACTGCTGGGTCCTACCCCTGGCCTGTGGGGCCTCTGGGCACAACCGGCACTCTCCCGCTGGAAGACCTCCCGGGCTGTCTCCAAAATCCTGTTTGCAAACACTCCCGCCCGCTGTTCACGCCAGGCTCGCACAATGCTCCCAAGCCCGGGAGAAAAGCGCTTTGTAGTGATGCTCTCTGCGGGCCCTTGCCCCTGAGCCTGGGGGCCAGGCAGAGGGAACACACTCCCAGGCCAAGGCAGAACCACATGCCCACGTCTGTTCCTGTCCCCTGCACCGGCAGAGAGCTTGGGGGAGCCAGAGTCTGTCAGGCAGCTGCTGGGTTGGCCACCTGTGTGGGAAGGGGCAGAGCCGCCCTAGGGGCAAGTTGGGCCTCTTGCTCTCCCTGCTGCCCTGAGGCTGCTGGGCCAAAGACGTCTTGGGCATCCAGCCCCTTACTGGTCCCTTCCCTCTGACGAGGCCCTCTGAGGTCCAGCACCTTGCAGTGTGGAGACAGCCCCTGCCAGCAACCTCCTCTCCAAGGAGAACTCAACCGAGGCCTAGGCCCAGGGGAAAGGCACCAGCGGGGATGAGCCAGGGGAGGCGCCCGAGCATGTCTGGACCCAGTCCCCGCAGCCTGCCCCTTGGTGGGGCAGTACCCCCGGAGGCCAGGAAGGTCTGGGCAAGGCTGGCCAGGGGCAGGGGCCCTGCTGGGTCCTGCCCCTGGCCTGTGGGGCCTCTGAGCACAACCGGCCCTCTCACACTGGAAGACCTCCCCGGCTGCCTCCAAAGGCCGGTTTGCAAGCGCTCCCGCCCACTGTTCCCACCAAGGATGCACAATGCTCCCAAGCCCGGGAGAAAAGCTCTTCGGGTTGGTGCTCTCTCCGGGCCCTTGCCCCTGAGCCTGGGGGCCAGGCAGGGGGAACACACTCCCAGGCCAAGGCAGAACGACATGCACATGTCTGTTCCGGCCCCCTACACCGGCAGAGAGCTCGGGGGAGCCAGAGACTGCCAGGCTGCTGCTGGGTTGGCTGCCTGTGTGGGACGGGGCAGAGCCGACCTAGGGGCAAGTTGGGCCTCTTGCTCTCCCTGCTGCCCTGAGGATGCTGGGTCAAAGAGGTCTTGGGCATCCAGCCCTTTGCTGGTCCCTTCCCTCTGACGAGGCCCTCTGAGCTCCAGCACCTTGCAGTGTGGAGACAGCCCCTGCCAGCAACCTCCTCTCCAAGGAGGCCTAAACCGAGGCCTAGGCCCAGGGGAAAGGCACCAGCGGGGATGAGCCTGGGGAGGCGCCCGGGGGTGTCTGGACCCAGTCCCCGCAGCCTGCCCCTTGGTGGGGCTGTACCCCCGGAGGCCAGGAAGGACTGGGAAAGGCTGGCCAGGGACAGGGGACCTGCTGGGTCCTGCCCCTGGCCTGTGGGGCCTCTGAGCACATCCGGCCCTCTCCCGCTGAAAGACCTCCCCGGCTGCGTCCAAAGGCCGGGTTGCCAACACTCACGCACACTGTTCCCACCAGGCGCGCACAATGCTCCCAAGTCCGGGAGAAAAGCGCTTCGGGGTGGTGCTCTCACCGGGCCCTTGCCCCTGAGCCTGGGGGCAATGCAGGGGGAACACACTCCCAGGCCAAGGCAGAACCACATGCACACGTCTGTTCCTGCCCCCTGCACCGGCAGAGAGCTAGGGGAGCCAGAGTCTGTCAGGCAGCTGCTGGGCTGGCCGCCTGTGTGGGAAGGGGCAGAGCCGACCTAGGGGCAAGTTGGGCCTCTTGCTCTCCCTGCTGCCCTGAGGCTGCTGGGCCAAAGGGGTCTTGGGCATGCAGCCCCTTGCTGGTCCCTTCCCGCTGATGAGGCCCTCTGAGCTCCAGCACCTTGCAGTGTGGAGACAGCCCCTGCCAGCAACCTCCTCTCCAAGGAGGCCTCAACCGAGGCCTAGGCCCAGGGGAAAGGCACCAGCGGGGATGAGCCTGGGGAGGCGCCCGGCCATATCTGGACCCAGTCCCCGCAGCCTGCCCCTTTGTGGGGCTGTACCCCCGGAGGCCAGGAAGGTCTGGGCAAGACTGCCAGGGGCAGGGACACTGCTGGGTCCTGCCCCTGGCCTGTGGGGCCTCTGAGCACAACCGGCCCTCTCCCACTGGAAGACCTCCCCGGCTCCTCCAAAGGCCGGTTTGCAAGCGCTCCTGCCCACTGTTCCCAGCAGGCGCGCACAATGCTCCCAAGCCCGGGAGAAAAGCACTTCGGGGTGGTGCTCTCACCGGGCACTTGCCCCTGAGCCTGGGGGCAATGCAGGGGGAACACACTCCCAGGCCAAGGCAGAACCACATGCCCACGACTGTTCCTGCCCCCTGCACCGGCAGAGAGCTCAGGGGTGCCAGAGTCTGTCAGGCAGCTGCTGGGCTGGCCCCCTGTGTGGGAAGGGGCAGAGCCGACCTAGGGGCAAGTTGGGCCTCTTGCTCTCCCTGCTGCCCTGAGGCTGCTGGGCCAAAGAGGTCTTGGGCATCCAGCCCCTTGCTGGTCCCTTCCCTCTGACGAGGCCCTCTGAGCTCCAGCACCTTGCAGTGTGGAGACAGCCCCTGCCAGCAACCTCCTCTCCAAGGAGGCCTCAACCGAGGCCTAGGCCCAGGGGAAAGGCACCAGCGGGGATGAGACTGGGGAGGCGCCCGGGCATGTCTGGACCCAGTCCCCGCAGCCTGCCCCTTGATGGGGCTGTAATCCCGGAGGCAGGAAGGTCTGGGCAAGGCTGGCCAGGGGCAGGGGCCCTGCTGGGTCCTGCCCCTGGCCTATGGGGCCTCTGAGCACAACCGGCCCTCTCCCACTGGAAAACCTCCCCGGCTGCCTCCAAAGGCCGGTTTGCAAGCACTCCCGCCCACTGTCCCACCAAGCACGCAAAATGCTCCCAAGCCCGGGAGAAAAGCGCTTCGGGGTGGTGCTCTCTCCGGGCCCTTGCCCCTGAGCCTGGGGGCCAGGCAGGGGGAACACACTCCCAGGCCAAGGCAGAACGACATGCACACGTCTGTTCCTGCCCCCTACACCAGCATAGAGCTCGGGGGAGCCAGAGACTGCCAGGCTGCTGCTGGGCTGGCTGCCTGTGTGGGACGGGGCAGAGCCGACCTAGGGGCAAGTTGGGCCTCTTGCTCTCCCTGCTGCCCTGAGGCTGCTGGGCCAAAGAGGTCTTGGGCATCCAGCCCTTTGCTGGTCCCTTCCCTCTGACGAGGCCCTCTGAGCTCCAGCACCTTGCAGTGTGGAGACAGCCCCTGCCAGCAACCTCCTCTCCAAGGAGGCCTAAACCGAGGCCTAGGCCCAGGGGAAAGGCACCAGCGGGGATGAGCCTGGGGAGGCGCCCGGGCATGTCTGGACCCAGTCCCCGCAGCCTGCCCCTTGGTTGGGCAGTACCCCTGGAGGCCAGGAAGGTCTGGGAAAGGCTGGCCAGGGGCAGGGGACCTGCTGGGTCCTGCCCCTGGCCTGTGGGGCCTCTGAGCACATCCGGTCCTCTCCCGCTGGAAGACCTCCCCGGCTGCCTCCAAAGGCCGGTTTGCAAACACTCACGCCCACTGTTCCCACCAGGCGCGCACAATGCTCCCAAGCCCGGGAGAAAAGCGCTTCAGGGTGGTGCTCTCTCCGGGCCCTTGCCCCTGAGCCTGGGGGCAATGCAGGGGGAACACACTCCCAGGCCAAGGCAGAACCACATGCACACGTCTGTTCCTGCCCCCTGCACCGGCAGAGAGCTCAGGGGAGCCAGAGACTGCCAGGCTGCTGCTGGGCTGGCTGCCTGTGTGGGACGGGGCAGAGCCGACCTAGGGGCAAGTTGGGCCTCTTGCTCTCCCTGCTGCCCTGAGGCTGCTGGGTCAAAGAGGTCTTGGGCATCCAGCCCTTTGCTGGTCCCTTCCCTCTGACGAGGCCCTCTGAGCTCCAGCACCTTGCAGTGTGGAGACGGCCCCTGCCAGCAACCTCCTCTCCAAAGAGGCCTCAACCGAGGCCTACGCCCAGGGGAAAGGCACAAGCGGGGATGATCCTGGGGAGGCGCACGGACATGTCTGGACCCAGTCCCCGCAGCCTGCCCCTTGGTGGGGCAGTACCCCCGGAGGCCAGGAAGGTCTGGGCAAGGCTGGCCAGGGGCATGGGCCCTGCTGCGTCCTGCCCCTGGCCTGTGGGGCCTCTGAGCACAACCGGCCCTCTCCCACTGGAAGACCTCCCCGGCTGCCTCCAAAGCCCGGTTTGCAAGCGCTCCCTCCCACTGTTCCCAGCAGGCATGCACAATGCTCCCAAGCCCGGGAGAAAAGCGCTTCAGGGTGGTGCTCTCTCCGGGCCCTTGCCCCTGAGCCTGGGGACAAGGCAGGGTGTCCACACTCCCAGGCCAAGGCAGAACCACATGCACACGTCTGATCTGCCCCCTGCTCCGGCAGAGAGCTCAGGGGTGCAAGAGTCTGTCAGGCAGCTGTTGGGCTGGCCGCCTGTGTGGGAAGAGGCAGACCCGACCTAGGGGCAAGTTGGGCCTCTTGCTCTCCCTGCTGCCCTGAGGCTGCTGGGCCAAAGAGGTCTTGGGCATCCAGCCCCTTGCTGGTCCCTTCCCTCTGACGAGGCCCTCTGAGGTCCAGCACCTTGCAGTGTGGAGACAGCCCCTGCCAGCAACCTCCTCTCCAATGAGGCCTCAACCGAGGCCTAGGCCCAGGGGAAAGGCACCAGCGGGGATGAGCCTGGGGAGGCGCCCGGGCATGTCTGGACCCAGTCCCCGCTGCTTGCCCCTTGATGGGGCTGTAACCCCGGAGGCAGGAAGGTCTGGGCAAGGCTGGCCAGGGGCAGGGGCCCTGCTGGGTCCTGCCCCTGGCCTGTGGGGCCTCTGAGCGCAACCGGCCCTCTCCCACTGGAAGACCTCCCCGGCTGCCTCCAAAGGCCGGTTTGCAAGCACTCCCGCCCACTGTCCCACCAAGCACGCAAAATGCTCCCAAGCCCGGGAGAAAAGCGCTTCGGGGTGGTGCTCTCTCCGGGCCCTTGCCCATGAGCCTGGGGGCCAGGTAGGGGGAACACACTCCCAGGCCAAGGCAGAACGACATGCACACGTCTGTTCCTGCCCCCTACACCGGCAGAGAGCTCGGGGGAGCCAGAGACTGCCAGGCTGCTGCAGGGCTGGCTGCCTGTGTGGGACGGGGCAGAGCCGACCTAGGGGCAAGTTGGGCCTCTTGCTCTCCCTGCTGCCCTGAGGCTGCTGGGCCAAAGAGGTCTTGAGTATCCAGCCCCTTGCTGGTCCCTTCCCTCTGACGAGGCCCTCTGAGCTCCACCACCTTGCAGTGTGGAGACAGCCCCTGCCAGCAACCTCCTCTCCAAGGAGGCCTCAACCGAGGCCTAGGCCCAGGGGAAAGGCACCAGCGGGGATGAGCCTGGGGAGGCGCCCGGGCATGTCTGGACCCAGTCCCCGCAGACTGCCCCTTGGTGGGGCCGTAACCCCGGAGGCCAGGAAGGTCTAGGCAAGGCTGGCCAGGGGCAGGGGCCCTGCTGGGTCCTGCCCCTGGCCTGTGGGGCCTCTGAGCACAACCGGCCCTCTCCCACTGGAAGACGTCCCCGGCTGCCTGCAAAGGCCGGTTTGCAAGCACTCCCGCCCACTGTTCCCGCCAGGCGCGCACAATGCTCCCAAGCCTGGGAGAAAAGCGCTTCGGGGTGGTGCTCTCTCCGGGCCCTTGCCCCTGAGCCTGGGGGCCAGGCAGGGGTCCACACTCCCAGGCCAAGGCAGAACCACATGCACACGTCTGTTCCTGTCCCCTGCACCGGCAGAGAGCTTGGGGGAGCCAGAGTCTGTCAGGCAGCTGCTGGGTTGGCCGCCTGTGTGGGAAGGGGCAGAGCCGCCCTAGGGGCAAGTTGGGCCTCTTGCTCTCCCTGCTGCCCTGAGGCTGCTGGGCCAAAGACATCTTGGGCATCCAGCCCCTTACTGGTCCCTTCCCTCTGACGAGGCCCTCTGAGCTCCAGCACCTTGCAGTGTGGAGACAGCCCCTGCCAGCAACCTCCTCTCCAAGGAGGCCTCAACCGAGGCCTAGGCCCAGGGGAAAGGCACCAGCGGGGATGAGCCAGGGGAGGCGCCCGAGCATGTCTGGACCCAGTCCCCGCAGCCTGCCCCTTGATGGGGCAGTACCCCCGGAGGCCAGGAAGGTCTGGGCAAGGCTGGCCAAGGGCACGGGCCCTGCTGGGTCCTGCCCCTGGCCTGTGGGGCCTCTGAGCACAACCGGCCCTCTCCCACTGGAAGACCTCCCCGGCTCCTCCAAAGGCCGGTTTGCAAGCGCTCCTGCCCAGTGTTCCCAGCAGGCGCGCACAATGCTCCCAAGCCCGGGAGAAAAGCACTTCGGGGTGGTGCTCTCACCGGGCACTTGCCCCTGAGCCTGGGGGCAATGCAGGGGGAACACACTCCCAGGCCAAGGCAGAACCACATGCCCACGACTGTTCCTGCCCCCTGCACCGGCAGAGAGCTCAGGGGTGCCAGAGTCTGTCAGGCAGCTGCTGGGCTGGCCGCCTGTGTGGGAAGGGGCAGAGCCGACCTAGGGGCAAGTTGGGCCTCTTGCTCTCCCTGCTGCCCTGAGGCTGCTGGGCCAAAGAGGTCTTGGGCATCCAGCCCCTTGCTGGTCCCTTCCCTCTGACGAGGCCCTCTGAGCTCCAGCACCTTGCAGTGTGGAGACAGCCCCTGCCAGCAACCTCCTCTCCAAGGAGGCCTCAACCGAGGCCTAGGCCCAGGGGAAAGGCACCAGCGGGGATGAGACTGGGGAGGCGCCCGGGCATGTCTGGACCCAGTCCCCGCAGCCTGCCCCTTGATGGGGCTGTAACCCCGGAGGCAGGAAGGTCTGGTCAAGGCTGGCCAGGGGCAGGGGCCCTGCTGGGTCCTGCCCCTGGCCTGTGGGGCCTCTGAGCACAACCGGCCCTCTCCCACTGGAAGACCTCCCCGGCTGCCTCCAAAGGCCGGTTTGCAAGCACTCCTGCCCACTGTCCCACCAAGCACGCAAAATGCTCCCAAGCCCGGGAGAAAAGCGCTTCGGGGTGGTGCTCTCTCCGGGCCCTTGCCCCTGAGCCTGGGGGCCAGGCAGGGGGAACACACTCCCAGGCCAAGGCAGAACGACATGCACACGTCTGTTCCTGCCACCTACACCGGCAGAGAGCTCGGGGGAGCCAGAGACTGCCAGGCAGCTGCTGGGCTGGCTGCCTGTGTGGGACGGGGCAGAGCCGACCTAGGGGCAAGTTGGGCCTCTTGCTCTCCCTGCTGCCCTGAGGCTGTTGGGCCAAAGAGGTCTTGGGCATCCAGCCCTTTGCTGGTCCCTTCCCTCTGACGAGGCCCTCTGAGCTCCAGCACCTTGCAGTGTGGAGACAGCCCCTGCCAGCAACCTCCTCTCCAAGGAGGCCTAAACCGAGGCCTAGGCCCAGGGGAAAGGCACCAGCGGGGATGAGCCTGGGGAGGCGCCCGGGCATGTCTGGACCCAGTCCCCGCAGCCTGCCCCTTGGTTGGGCCGTACCCCTGGAGGCCAGGAAGGTCTGGGAAAGGCTGGCCAGGGGCACGGTACCTGCTGGGTCCTGCCCCTGGCCTGTGGGGCCTCTGAGCACATCCGGTCCTCTCCCGCTGGAAGACCTCTCCGGCTGCCTCCAAAGGCCGGTTTGCCAACACTCACGCCCACTGTTCCCACCAGGCGCGCACAATGCTCCCAAGCCCGGGAGAAAAGCGCTTCAGGGTGGTGCTCTCTCCGGGCCCTTGCCCCTGAGCCTGGGGGCAATGCAGGGGTTCCACACTCCCAGGCCAAGGCAGAACCACATGCACACGTCTGTTCCTGCCCCCTCCACCGGCAGAGAGCTGGGGGGAGCCAGAGTCTTTCAGGCAGCTGCTGGGCTGGCCGCCTGTGTGGGAAGGGGCAGAGCCGACCTAGGGGCAAGTTGGGCCTCTTGCTCTCCCTGCTGCCCTGAGGCTGCTGGGCCAAAGAGGTCTTGGGCATCCAGCCCCTTGCTGGTCCCTTCCCTCTGACGAGGCCCTCTGAGCTCCAGCACCTTGCAGTGTGGAGACAGCCCCTGCCAGCAACCTCCTCTCCAAGGAGGCCTCAACCGAGCCCTAGGCCCAGGGGAAAGGCACCAGCGGGGTGAGCCTGGGGTGGCGCCCGGCCATGACTGGACCCAGTCCCCGCAGCCTGCCCCTTGGTGGGGCAGTACCCCCGGAGGCCAGGAAGGTCTGAGCAAGGCTGGCCAGGAGCAGGGGCCCTGCTGGGTCCTGCCCCTGTCCTGTGGGGCCTCTGAGCAGAACCGGCCCTCTCCCACTGGAAGACCTCCCCGGCTGCCTCCAAAGGCCGGTTTGCAAGCACTCCCGCCCGCTGTTCCCGCCAGGCACGCACAATGCTCCCAAGCCCGGGAGAAAACCGCTTCGGGGTGGTGCTCTCTCCAGGCCCTTGCCCCTGAGCCTGGGGGCCAGGCAGGAGTTCCACACTCCCAGGCCAATTCAGAACCACATGCACACGTCTGTTGCTGCCCCCTGCACCGGCAGAGAGCTCGGGGGAGCCAGAGACTGCCAGGCAGCTGCTGGGCTGGCTGCCTGTGTGGGACGGGGCAGAGCCGACCTAGGGGCAAGTTGGGCCTCTTGCTCTCCCTGCTGCCCTGAGGCTGCTGGGCCAAAGAGGTCTTGGGCATCCAGCCCTTTGCTGGTCCCTTCCCTCTGACGAGGCCCTCTGAGTTCCAGCACCTCGCAGTGTGGAGACAGCCCCTGCCAGCAACCTCCTCTCCAAGGAGGCCTCAACCGAGGCCTAGGCCCAGGGGAAAGGCACCAGCGGGCATGAGCCTGGGGATGCGCCCGGGCATGTCTGGACCCAGTACCGGCAGTCTGCCCCTTGGTGGCGCAGTACCCCCGGAGGCCAGGAAGGTCTGGGCAAGGCTGCCAGGCTAGGGACACTGCTGGGTCCTGCCCCTGGCCTGTGGGGCCTCTGAGCACAACCGACACTCTCCCACTGGAAGACCTCCCCGGCTGCCTACAAAGGCCGGTTTGCAAGCACTCCCACCCGCTGTTCCCGCCAGGCACGCACAATGCTCCCAAGCCCGGGAGAAAAGCGCTTCGGGCTGGTGCTCTCTCCGGGCCCTTTCCCCTGAGCCTGGGGGCAATGCAGGGGGAACACACTCCCAGGCCAAGGCAGAACCACATGCACACGTTTGTTCCTGCCCCCTGCACCGGCAGAGAGCTCAGGGGAGCCAGAGTCTGTCAGGCAGCTGCTGGGCTGGCCGCCTGTGTGGGAAGGGGCAGAGCCGACCTAGGGGCAAGTTGGGCCTCTTGCTCTCCCTGCTGCCCTGAGGCTGCTGGGCCAAAGAGGTCTTGGGCATCCAGCCCCATGCTGGTCCCTTCCCTCTGACGAGGCCCTCTGAGCTCCAGCACCTTGCAGTGTGGAGACAGCCCCTGCCAGCAACCTCCTCTCCAAGGAGGCCTCAACCGAGGCCTAGGCCCAGGGGAAAGGCACCAGCGGGGATGAGACTGGGGAGGCGCCCGGGCATGTCTGGACCCAGTCCCCGCAGCCTGCCCCTTGGTGGGGCTGTAACCCCGGAGGCAGGAAGGTCTGGGCAAGGCTGGCCAGGGGCAGGTGCCCTGCTGGGTCCTGCCCCTGGCCTGTGGGGCCTCTGAGCACAACCGGCCCTCTCCCACTGGAAGACCTCCCCGGCTGCCTCCAAAGGCCGGTTTGCAAGCACTCGCGCCCGCTGTTCCCGCCAGGCACGCAAAATGCTCCCAAGCCCCGGAGAAAAGCGCTTCGGGGTGGTGCTCTCTCCGGGCCCTTGCCCCTGAGCCTTGGGGCCAGGCAGGGGGAACACATTCCTAGGCCAAGGCAGAACGACATGCACACGTCTGTTCCTGCCCCCTACACCGGCAGAGAGCTCGGTGGAGCCAGAGACTGCCAGGCTGCTGCTGGGCTGGCTGCCTGTGTGGGACGGGACAGAGCCGACCTAGGGGCAAGTTGGGCCTCTTGCTCTCCCTGCTGCCCTGAGGCTGCTGGGCCAAAGAGGTCTTGGGCATCCAGCCCCTTGCTGGTCCCTTCCCTCTGACGAGGCCCTCTGAGCTCCAGCACCTTGCAGTGGGGAGACAGCCCCTGCCAGCAACCTCCTCTCCAAGGAGGCCTAAACCGAGGCCTAGGACCAGGGGAAAGGCACCAGCGGGGATGAGCCTGGGGAGGCGCCCGGGCATGTCTGGACCCAGTCCCCACAGACTGCCCCTTGGTGGGGCAGTACCCCCGGAGGCCAGGAAGGTCTGGGAAACTCTGGCCAGGGGCAGGGGACCTGCTGGGTCCTGACCCTGGCCTGTGGGGCCTCTGAGCACATCCGGCCCTCTCCCACTGGAAGACCTCCCCGGCTGCCTCCAATGGCCGGTTTGCCAACACTCACGCCCACTGTTCCCACCAGGCGCGCACAATGCTCCCAAGCCCGGGAGAAAAGCGCTTCAGGGTGGTGCTCTCAACGGGCCATTGCCCCTGAGCCTGGGGACAATGCAGGGGGAACACACTCCCAGGCCAAGGCAGAACCACATGCACACGTCTGTTCCTGCCCCCTGCACCGGCAGAGAGCTCAGGGGAGCCAGAGTCTGTCAGGCAGCTGCTGGTCTGGCCGCCTGTGTGGGAAGGGGCAGAGCCGACCTAGGGGCAAGTTGGGCCTCTTGCTCTCCCTGCTGCCCTGAGGCTGCTGGGCCAAAGAGGTCTTGGGCATCCAGGCCCTTGCTGGTCCCTTCCCTCTGACGAGGCCCTCTGAGCTCCAGCACCTTGCAGTGTGGAGACAGCCCCTGCCAGCAACCTCCTCTCCAAGGAGGCCTCAACCGAGGCCTAGGCCCAGGGAAAGGCACCAGCGGGGATGAGACTGGGGAGGCGCCTGGGCATGTCTGGACCCAGTCCCCGCAGCCTGCCCCTTGGTGGGGCTGTAACCCCGGAGGCAGGAAGGTCTGGGCAAGGCTGGCCAGGGGCAGGGGCCCTGCTGGGTCCTGCCCCTGGCCTGTGGGGCCTCTGAGCACAACCGGCCCTCTCCCACTGGAAGACCTCCCCGGCTGCCTCCAAAGGCCGGTTTGCAAGCACTCCCCCCCACTGTTCCCACCAAGCACGCAAAATGCTCCCAAGCCCGGGAGAAAAGCGCTTCGGGGTGGTGCTCTCTCCGAGCCCTTGCCCCTGAGCCTGGGGGCCAGGCAGGGGGAACACACTCCCAGGCCAAGGCAGAAAGACATGAACACGTCTGTTCCTGCCCCCTACACCGGCAGAGAGCTCGGGGGAGCCAGAGACTGCCAGGCTGCTGCTGGGCTGGCCGCCTGTGTGGGACGGGTCAGAGCCGACCTAGGGGCAAGTTGGGCCTCTTGCTCTCCCTGGTGTCCTGAGGCTGCTGGGCGAAAGAGGTCTTGGGCATCCAGCCCTTTGCTGGTCCCTTCCCTCTGACGAGGCCCTCTGAGCTCCAGCACCTTGCAGTGTGGAGACAGCCCCTGCCAGCAACCTCCTCTCCAAGGAGGCCTAAACCGAGGCCTAGGCCCAGGGGAAAGGCACCAGCGGGGATGAGCCTGGGGAGGCGCCCGGGCATGTCTGGACCCAGTCCCCGCAGCCTGCCCCTTGGTGGGGCAGTACCCCCGGAGGCCATGAAGGTCTGGGAAAGGATGGCCAGGGGCAGGGGACCTGCTGGGTCCTGCCCCTGGCCTGTGGGTCCTCTGAGCACATCCGGCCCTCTCCCGCTGGAAGACCTCCCCGGCTGCCTCCAAAGGCCGGTTTGCCAACACTCACGCCCACTGTTCCCACCAGGCGCGCACAATGCTCCCAAGCCCGGGAGAAAAGCGCTTCAGTGTGGTGCTCTCACCGGGCCCTTGCCCCTGAGCCTGGGGGCAATGCAGGGGGAACACACTCCCAGGCCAAGGCAGAACCACATGCACACGTCTGTTCCTACCCCCTGCACCGGCAGAGAGCTCAGGGGAGCCAGAGTCTGTCAGGCAGCTGCTGGGCTGGCCGCCTGTGTGGGAAGGGGCAGAACCGACCTAGGGGCAAGTTGGGCCTCTTGCTCTCCCTGCTGCCCTGTGGCTGCTGGGCCAAAGACGTCTTGGGCATCCAGCCCCTTACTGGTCCCTTCCCTCTGACGAGGCCCTCTGAGCTCCAGCACCTTGCAGTGTGGAGACAGCCCCTGCCAGCCACCTCCTCTCCAAGGATTCCTCAACCGAGGCCTAGGCCCAGGGGAAAGGGACCAGCGGGGATGAGCCAGGGGAGGCGCACGAGCATGTCTGGACCCAGTCCCCGCAGCCTGCCCCTTGATGGGGCAGTACCCCCGGAGGCCAGGAAGGTCTGGGCAAGGCTGGCCAAGGGCATGGGCCCTGCTGGGTCCTGCCCCTGGCCTGTGGGGCCTCTGAGCACAACCGGCCCTCTCCCACTGGAAGACCTCCCCGGCTCCTCCAAAGGCCGGTTTGCAAGCGCTCCTGCCCACTGTTCCCTGCAGGCGCGCACAATGCTCCCAAGCCCGGGAGAAAAGCACTTCGGGGTGGTGCTCTCACCGGGCACTTGCCCCTGAGCCTGGGGGCAATGCAGGGGGAACACACTCCCAGGCCAAGGCAGAACCACATGCCCACGACTGTTCCTGCCCCCTGCACCGGCAGAGAGCTCAGGGGTGCCAGAGTCTGTCAGGCAGCTGCTGGGCTGGCCGCCTGTGTGGGAAGGGGCAGAGCCGACCTAGGGGCAAGTTGGGCCTCTTGCTCTCCCTGCTGCCCTGAGGCTGCTGGGCCAAAGAGGTCTTGGGCATCCAGCCCCTTGCTGGTCCCTTCCCTCTGACGAGGCCCTCTGAGCTCCAGCACCTTGCAGTGTGGAGACAGCCCCTGCCAGCAACCTCCTCTCCAAGGAGGCCTCAACCGAGGACTAGGCCCAGGGGAAAGGCACCAGCGGGGATGAGCCTGGGGAGGCGCCCGGGCATGTCTGGACCCAGTCCCCGCAGCCTGCCCCTTGGTGGGGCTGTAACCCCGGAGTCAGGAAGGTCTGGGCAATGCTGGCCAGGGGCAGGGGCCCTGCTGGGTCCTGCCCCTGGCCTGTGGGGCCTCTGAGCACAATCGGCCCTCTCCCACTGGAAGACCTCCCCGGCTGCCTCCAAAGGCCGGTTTGCAAGCACTCCCGCCCACTGTTCCCACCAAGCACGCAAAATGCTCCCAAGCCCGGGAGAAAAGCGCTTCGGGGTGGTGCTCTCTCCGGGCCCTTGCCCCTGAGCCTGGGGGCCAGGCAGGGGGAACACACTCCCAGGCCAAGGCAGAACGACATGCACACGTCTGTTCCTGCCCCCTACACTGGCAGAGAGCTCGGGGGAGCCAGAGACTGCCAGGCTGCTGCTGGGCTGGCTGCCTGTGTGGGACGGGACAGAGCCGACCTAGGGGCAAGTTGGGCCTCTTGCTCTCCCTGCTGCCCTGAGGCTGCTGGGCCAAAGAGGTCTTGGGCATCCAGCCCTTTGCTGGTCCCTTCCCTCTGACGAGGCCCTCTGAGGTCCAGCACCTTGCAGTGGGGAGACAGCCCCTGCCAGCAACCTCCTCTCCAAGGAGGCCTAAACCGAGGCCTAGGCCCAGGGGAAAGGCACCAGCGGGGATGAGCCTGGGGAGGCGCCCGGGCATGTCTGGACCCAGTCCCCACAGACTGCCCCTTGGTGGGGCAGTACCCCCGGAGGCCAGGAAGGTCTGGGAAAGTCTGGCCAGGGGCAGGGGACCTGCTGGGTCCTGACCCTGGCCTGTGGGGCCTCTGAGCACATCCGGCCCTCTCCCGCTGGAAGACCTCCCCGGCTGCCTCCAAAGGCCGGTTTGCCAACACTCACGCCCACTGTTCCCACCAGGCGCGCACAATGCTCCCAAGCCCGGGAGAAACGCGCTTCAGGGTGGTGCTCTCACCGGGCCATTGCCCCTGAGCCTGGGGGCAATGCAGGGGGAACACACTCCCAGGCCAAGGCAGAACCACATGCACACGTCTGTTCCTGCCCCCTGCACCGGCAGAGAGCTCAGGGGAGCCAGAGCCTGTCAGGCAGCTGCTGGTCTGGCCGCCTGTGTGGGAAGGGGCAGAGCCGACCTAGGGGCAAGTTGGGCCTCTTGCTCTCCCTGCTGCCCTGAGGCTGCTGGGCCAAAGAGGTCTTGGGCATCCAGGCCCTTGCTGGTCCCTTCCCTCTGACGAGGCCCTCTGAGCTCCAGCACCTTGCAGTGTGGAGACAGCCCCTGCCAGCAACCTCCTCTCCAAGGAGGCCTCAACCGAGGCCTAGGCCCAGGGGAAAGGCACCAGCGGGGATGAGACTGGGGAGGCGCCTGGGCATGTCTGGACCCAGTCCCCGCAGCCTGCCCCTTGGTGGGGCCGTAACCCCGGAGGCCAGGAAGGTCTAGGCAAGGCTGGCCAGGGGCAGGGGCCCTGCTGTGTCCTGCCCCTGGCCTGTGGGGCCTCTGAGCACAACCGGCCCTCTCCCACTGGAAGACGTCCCCGGCTGCCTCCAAAGGCCGGTTTGCAAGCACTCCCGCCCACTGTTCCCGCCAGGCGCGCACAATGCTCCCAAGCCCGGGAGAAAAGCGCTTCGGGGTGGTGCTCTCTCCGGGCCCTTGCCCCTGAGCCTGGGGGCCAGGCAGGGGTCCACACTCCCAGGCCAAGGCAGAACCACATGCACACGTCTGTTCCTGTCCCCTGCACCGGCAGAGAGCTTGGGGGAGCCAGAGTCTGTCAGGCAGCTGCTGGGTTGGCCGCCTGTGTGGGAAGGGGCAGAGCCGCCCTAGGGGCAAGTTGGGCCTCTTGCTCTCCCTGCTGCCATGAGGCTGCTGGGCCAAAGACGTCTTGGGCATCCAGCCCCTTACTGGTCCCTTCCCTCTGACGAGGCCCTCTGAGCTCCAGCACCTTGCAGTGTGGAGACAGCCCCTGCCAGCCACCTCCTCTCCAAGGATTCCTCAACCGAGGCCTAGGCCCAGGGGAAAGGCACCAGCGGGGATGAGCCAGGGGAGGCGCCCGAGCATGTCTGGACCCAGTCCCCGCAGCCTGCCCCTTGATGGGGCAGTACCCCCGGAGGCCAGGAAGGTCTGGGCAAGGCTGGCCAAGGGCATGGGCCCTGCTGGGTCCTGCCCCTGGCCTGTGGGGCCTCTGAGCACAACCGGCCCTCTCCCACTGGAAGACCTCCCCGGCTCCTCCAAAGGCCGGTTTGCAAGCGCTCCTGCCCACTGTTCCCTGCAGGCGCGCACAATGCTCCCAAGCCCGGGAGAAAAGCACTTCGGGGTGGTGCTCTCACCGGGCCCTTGCCCCTGAGCCTGTGGACAATGCAGGGGGAACACGCTCCCAGGCCAAGGCAGAACCACATGCACACGTCTGTTCCTGCCCCCTGCACCGGCAGAGAGCTCAGGGGAGCCAGAGTCTGTCAGGCAGCTGCTGGGCTGGCCGCCTGTGTGGGAAGGGGCAGAGCTGACCTAGGGGCAAGTTGGGCCTCTTGCTCTCCCTGCTGCCCTGAGGCTGCTGGGCCAAAGAGGTCTTGGGCATCCAGCCCCTTGCTGGTCCCTTCCGTCTGACGAGGCCCTCTGAGGTCCAGCACCTTGCAGTGTGGAGACAGCCCCTGCCAGCAACCTCCTCTCCAAGAGGCCTCAACCGAGGCCTAGGCCCAGGGGAAAGCACCAGCAGGGATGACACTGGGGAGGCGCCCGGGCATGTCTGGACCCAGTCCCCGCAGCCTGCCCCTTGGTGGGGCTGTAACCCCGGAGGCAGGAAGGTCTGGGCAAGGCTGGCCAGGGGCAGGGGCCCTGCTGGGTCCTGCCCCTGGCCTGTGGGGCCTCTGAGCACAACCGGCCCTCTCCCACTGGAAGACCTCCCCGGCTGCCTCCAAAGGCCGGTTTGCAAGCACTCCCGCCCACTGTTCCCACCAAGCACGCAAAATGCTCCCAAGCCCGGGAGAAAAGCGCTTCGGGGTGGTGCTCTCTCCGGGCCCTTGCCCCTGAGCCTGGGGGCCAGGCAGGGGGAACACACTCCCAGGCCAAGGCAGAACGACATGAACACGTCTGTTCCTGCCCCCTACACCGGCAGAGAGCTCGGGGGAGCCAGAGACTGCCAGGCTGCTGCTGGGCTGGCTGCCTGTGTGGGACGGGTCAGAGCCGACCTAGGGGCAAGTTGGGCCTCTTGCTCTCCCTGCTGTCCTGAGGCTGCTGGGCCAAAGAGGTCTTGGGCATCCAGCCCTTTGCTGGTCCCTTCCCTCTGACGAGGCCCTCTGAGCTCCAGCAACTTGCAGTGTGGAGACAGCCCCTGCCAGCAACCTCCTCTCCAAGGAGGCCTCAACCGAGGCCTAGGCCCAGGGGAAAGGCACCAGCGGGGATGAGCCTGGGGAGGCGCCCGGGCATGTCTGGACCCAGTCCCCGCAGCCTGCCCCTTGGTGGGGCAGTACCCCCGGAGACCAGGAAGGTCTGGGAAAGGCTGGCCAGGGGCAGGGGACCTGCTGGGTCCTGCCCCTGGCCTGTGGGGCCTCTGAGCACATCCGGCCCTCTCCCACTGGAAGACCTCCCCGGCTGCCTCCAAAGGCCGGTTTGCCAACACTCACGCCCACTGTTCCCACCAGGCGCGCACAATGATCCCAAGCCCGGGAGAAAAGCGCTTCAGGGTGGTGCTCTCACCGGGCCCTTGCCCCTGAGCCTGGGGGCAATGCAGGGGGAACACACTCCCAGGCCAAGGCAGAACCACATGCACACGTCTGTTCCTGCTCCCTGCACCGGCAGAGAGCTCAGGGGAGCCAGAGTCTGTCAGGCAGCTGCTGGGCTGGCCGCCTGTGTGGGAAGGGGCAGAGCCGACCTAGGGGCAAGTTGGGCCTCTTGCTCTCCCTGCTGCCCTGAGGCTGCTGGGCCAAAGAGGTCTTGGGCATCCAGCCCCTTGCTGGTCCCTTCCCGCTGACGAGGCCCTCTGAGCTCCAGCACCTTGCAGTGTGGAGACAGCTCCTGCCAGCAACCTCCTCTCCAAGGAGGCCTCAACCGAGCCCTAGGCCCAGGGGAAAGGCACCAGCGGGGATGAGCCTGGGGTGGCGCCCGGCCATGACTGGACCCAGACCCCGTAGCCTGCCCCTTGGTGGGGCAGTACCCCCGGAGGCCAGGAAGCTCTGAGCAAGGCTGGCCAGGAGCAGGGGCCCTGCTGGGTCCTGCCCCTGTCCTGTGGGGCCTCTTAGCACAACCGGCCCTCTCCCACTGGAAGACCTCCCCGGCTGCCTCCAAAGGCCGGTTTGCAAGCACTCCCGCCCGCTGTTCCCGCCAGGCACGCACAATGCTCCCAAGCCCGGGAGAAAACCGCTTCGGGGTGGTGCTCTCTCCGGGCCCTTGCCCCTGAGCCTGGGGGCCAGGCAGGGGTTCCACACTCCCAGGCCAATTCAGAAACACATGCACACGTCTGTTGCTGCCCCCTGCACCGGCAGAGAGCTCGGGGGAGCCAGAGACTGCCAGGCAGCTGCTGGGCTGGCTGCCTGTGTGGGACGGGGCAGAGCCGACCTAGGGGCAAGTTGGGCCTCTTGCTCTCCCTGCTGCCCTGAGGCTGCCGGGCCAAAGAGGTCTTGGGCATCCAGCCCTTTGCTGGTCCCTTCCCTCTGACGAGGCCCTCTGAGTTCCAGCACCTCGCAGTGTGGAGACAGCCCCTGCCAGCAACCTACTCTCCAAGGAGGCCTCAACCGAGGCCTAGGCCCAGGGGAAAGGCACCAGCGGGCATGAGCCTGGGGATGCGCCCGGGCATGTCTGGACCCAGTCCCGGCAGTCTGCCCCTTGGTGGCGCAGTACCCCCGGAGGCCAGGAAGGTCTGGGCAAGGCTGCCAGGCTAGGGACACTGCTGGGTCCTGCCCCTGGCCTGTGGGGCCTCTGAGCACAACCGACACTCTCCCACTGGAAGACCTCCCCGGCTGCCTACAAAGGCCGGTTTGCAAGCACTCCCACCCGCTGTTCCCGCCAGGCACGCACAATGCTCCCAAGCCCGGGAGAAAAGCGCTTCGGGCTGGTGCTCTCTCCGGGCCCTTTCCCCTGAGCCTGGGGGCAATGCAGGGGGAACACACTCCCAGGCCAAGGCAGAACCACATGCACACGTCTGTTCCTGCCCCCTGCACCGGCAGAGAGCTCAGGGGAGCCAGAGTCTGTCAGGCAGCTGCTGGGCTGGCCGCCTGTGTGGGAAGGGGCAGAGCCGACCTAGGGGCAAGTTGGGCCTCTTGCTCTCCCTGCTGCCCTGAGGCTGCTGGGCCAAAGAGGTCTTGGGCATCCAGCCCCATGCTGGTCCCGTCCCTCTGACGAGGCCCTCTGAGCTCCAGCACCTTGCAGTGTGGAGACAGCCCCTGCCAGCAACCTCCTCTCCAAGGAGGCCTCAACCGAGGCCTAGGCCCAGGGGAAAGGCACCAGCGGGGATGAGACTGGGGAGGCGCCCAGGCATGTCTGGACCCAGTCCCCGCAGCCTGCCCCTTGGTGGGGCTGTAACCCCGGAGGCAGGAAGGTCTGGGCAAGGCTGGCCAGGGGCAGGGGCCCTGCTGGGTCCTGCCCCTGGCCTGTGGGGACTCTGAGCACAACCGGCCCTCTCCCACTGGAAGACCTCCCCGGCTGCCTCCAAAGGCCGGTTTGCAAGCACTCCCGCCCGCTGTTCCCGCCAGGCACGCAAAATGCTCCCAAGCCCGGGAGAAAAGCGCTTCGGGGTGGTGCTCTCTCCGGGCCCTTGCCCCTGAGCCTGGGGGCCAGGCAGGGGGAACACACTCCTAGGCCAAGGCAGAACGACATGCACACGTCTGTTCCTGCCCCCTACACCGGCAGAGAGCTCGGGGGAGCCAGAGTCTGCCAGGCTGCTGCTGGGCTGGCTGCCTGTGTGGGACGGGACAGAGCCGACCTAGGGGCAAGTTGGGCCTCTTGCTCTCCCTGCTGCCCTGAGGCTGCTGGGCCAAAGAGGTCTTGGGCATCCAGCCCTTTGCTGGTCCCTTCCCTCTGACGAGGCCCTCTGAGCTCCAGCAACTTGCAGTGTGGAGACAGCCCCTGCCAACAACCTCCTCTCCAAGGAGGCCTAAACCGAGGCCTAGGCCCAGGGGAAAGGCACCAGCGGGGATGAGCCTGGGGAGGCGCCCGGGCATGTCTGGACCCAGTCCCCACAGACTGCCCCTTGGTGGGGCAGTACCCCCGGAGGCCAGGAAGGTCTGGGAAAGTCTGGCCAGGGGCAGGGGACCTGCTGGGTCCTGACCCTGGCCTGTGGGGCCTCTGAGCACATCTGGCCCTCTCCCGCTGGAAGACCTCCCCGGCTGCCTCCAATGGCCGGTTTGCCAACACTCACGCCCACTGTTCCCACCAGGCGCGCACAATGCTCCCAAGCCCGGGAGAAAAGCGCTTCAGGGTGGTGCTCTCACCGGGCCATTGCCCCTGAGCCTGGGGGCAATGCAGGGGGAACACACTCCCAGGCCAAGGCAGAACCACATGCACACGTCTGTTCCTGCCCCCTGCACCGGCAGAGAGCTCAGGGGAGCCAGAGTCTGTCAGGCAGCTGCTGGTCTGGCCGCCTGTGTGGGAAGGGGCAGAGCCGACCTAGGGGCAAGTTGGGCCTCTTGCTCTCCCTGCTGCCCTGAGGCTGCTGGGCCAAAGAGGTCTTGGGCATCCAGGCCCTTGCTGGTCCCTTCCCTCTGACGAGGCCCTCTGAGCTCCAGCACCTTGCAGTGTGGAGACAGCCCCTGCCAGCAACCTCCTCTCCAAGGAGGCCTAAACCGAGGCCTAGGCCCAGGGGAAAGGCACCAGCGGGGATGAGCCTGGGGAGGCGCCCGGGCATGTCTGGACACAGTCCCCGCAGCCTGCCCCTTGGTGGGGCAGTACCCCCGGAGGCCATGAAGGTCTGGGAAAGGCTGGCCAGGGGCAGGGGACCTGCTGGGTCCTGCCCCTGGCCTGTGGGTCCTCTGAGCACATCCAGCCCTCTCCCGCTGGAAGACCTCCCCGGCTGCCTCCAAAGGCCGGTTTGCCAACACTCACGCCCACTGTTCCCACCAGGCGCGCACAATGCTCCCAAGCCCGGGAGAAAAGCACTTCAGTGTGGTGCTCTCTCCGGGCCCTTGCCCCTGAGCCTGGGGGCAATGCAGGGGGAACACACTCCCAGGCCAAGGCAGAACCACATGCACACGTCTGTTCCTGCCCCCTGCACCGGCAGAGAGCTCAGGGGAGCCAGAGACTGCCAGGCTGCTGCTGGGCTGGCTGCCTGTGTGGGACGGGGCAGAGCCGACCTAGGGGCAAGTTGGGCCTCTTGCTCTCCCTGCTGCCCTGAGGCTGCTGGGTCAAAGAGGTCTTGGGCATCCAGCCCTTTGCTGGTCCCTTCCCTCTGACGAGGCCCTCTGAGCTCCAGCACCTTGCAGTGTGGAGACAGCCCCTGACAGCAACCTCCTCTCCAAAGAGGCCTCAACCGAGGCCTACGCCCAGGGGAAAGGCACCAGCGGGGATGATCCTGGGGAGGCGCACGGACATGTCTGGACCCAGTCCCCGCAGCCTGCCCCTTGATGGGGCAGTACCCCCGGAGGCCAGGAAGGTCTGGGCAAGGCTGGCCAAGGGCATGGGCCCTGCTGGGTCCTGCCCCTGGCCTGTGGGGCCTCTGAGCACAACCGGCCCTCTCCCACTGGAAGACCTCCCCGGCTCCTCCAAAGGCCGGTTTGCAAGCGCTCCTGCCCACTGTTCCCAGCAGGCGCGCACAATGCTCCCAAGCCCGGGAGAAAAGCTCTTCGGGGTGGTGCTCTCACCGGGCACTTGCCCCTGAGCCTGGGGGCAATGCAGGGGGAACACACTCCCAGGCCAAGGCAGAACCACATGCCACGACTGTTCCTGCCCCCTGCACCGGCAGAGAGCTCAGGGGAGCCAGAGCCTGTCAGGCAGCTGCTGGTCTGGCCGCCTGTGTGGGAAGGGGCAGAGCCGACCTAGGGGCAAGTTGGGCCTCTTGTTCTCCCTGCTGCCCTGAGGCTGCTGGGCCAAAGAGGTCTTGGGCATCCAGGCCCTTGCTGGTCCCTTCCCTCTGACGAGGCCCTCTGAGCTCCAGCACCTTGCAGTGTGGAGACAGCCCCTGCCAGCAACCTCCTCTCCAAGGAGGCCTCAACCGAGGCCTAGGCCCAGGGGAAAGGCACCAGCGGGGATGAGACTGGGGAGGCGCCTGGGCATGTCTGGACCCAGTCCCCGCAGCCTGCCCCTTGGTGGGGCCGTAACCCCGGAGGCCAGGAAGGTCTAGGCAAGGCTGGCCAGGGGCAGGGGCCCTGCTGTGTCCTGCCCCTGGCCTGTGGGGCCTCTGAGCACAACCGGCCCTCTCCCACTGGAAGACGTCCCCGGCTGCCTCCAAAGGCCGGTTTGCAAGCACTCCCGCCCACTGTTCCCGCCAGGCGCGCACAATGCTCCCAAGCCCGGGAGAAAAGCGCTTCGGGGTGGTGCTCTCTCCGGGCCCTTGCCCCTGAGCCTGGGGGCCAGGCAGGGGTCCACACTCCCAGGCCAAGGCAGAACCACATGCACACGTCTGTTCCTGTCCCCTGCACCGGCAGAGAGCTTGGGGGAGCCAGAGTCTGTCAGGCAGCTGCTGGGTTGGCCGCCTGTGTGGGAAGGGGCAGAGCCGCCCTAGGGGCAAGTTGGGCCTCTTGCTCTCCCTGCTGCCATGAGGCTGCTGGGCCAAAGACGTCTTGGGCATCCAGCCCCTTACTGGTCCCTTCCCTCTGACGAGGCCCTCTGAGCTCCAGCACCTTGCAGTGTGGAGACAGCCCCTGCCAGCCACCTCCTCTCCAAGGATTCCTCAACCGAGGCCTAGGCCCAGGGGAAAGGCACCAGCGGGGATGAGCCAGGGGAGGCGCCCGAGCATGTCTGGACCCAGTCCCCGCAGCCTGCCCCTTGATGGGGCAGTACCCCCGGAGGCCAGGAAGGTCTGGGCAAGGCTGGCCAAGGGCATGGGCCCTGCTGGGTCCTGCCCCTGGCCTGTGGGGCCTCTGAGCACAACCGGCCCTCTCCCACTGGAAGACCTCCCCGGCTCCTCCAAAGGCCGGTTTGCAAGCGCTCCTGCCCACTGTTCCCTGCAGGCGCGCACAATGCTCCCAAGCCCGGGAGAAAAGCACTTCGGGGTGGTGCTCTCACCGGGCACTTGCCCCTGAGCCTAGGGGCAATGCAGGGGGAACACACTCCCAGGCCAAGGCAGAACCACATGCCCACGACTGTTCCTGCCCCCTGCACCAGCAGAGAGCTCAGGGGTGCCAGAGTCTGTCAGGCAGCTGCTGGGATGGCCGCCTGTGTGGGAAGGGGCAGAGCCGACCTAGGGGCAAGTTGGGCCTCTTGCTCTCCCTGCTGCCCTGAGGCTGCTGGGCCAAAGAGGTCTTGGGCATCCAGCCCCTTGCTGGTCCCTTCCCTCTGACGAGGCCCTCTGAGCTCCAGCACCTTGCAGTGTGGAGACAGCCCCTGCCAGCAACCTCCTCTCCAAGGAGGCCTCAACCGAGGACTCGGCCCAGGGGAAAGGCTCCAGCGGGGATGAGCCTGGGGAGGCGCCCGGGCATGTCTGGACCCAGTCCCCGCAGCCTGCCCCTTGGTGGGGCTGTAACCCCGGAGTCAGGAAGGTCTGGGCAATGCTGGCCAGGGGCAGGGGCCCTGCTGGGTCCTGCCACTGGCCTGTGGGGCCTCTGAGCACAACCGGCCCTCTCCCACTGGAAGACCTCCCCGGCTGCCTCCAAAGGCCGGTTTGCAAGCACTCCCGCCCACTGTTCCCACCAAGCACGCAAAATGCTCCCAAGCCCGGGAGAAAAGCGCTTCGGGGTGGTGCTCTCTCCGGGCCCTTGCCCCTGAGCCTGGGGGCCAGGCAGGGGGAACACACTCACAGGCCAAGGCAGAACGACATGCACACGTCTGTTCCTGCCCCCTACACTGGCAGAGAGCTCGGGGGAGCCAGAGACTGCCACGCTGCTGCTGGGCTGGCTGCCTGTGTGGGACGGGGCAGAGCCGACCTAGGGGCAAGTTGGGCCTCTTGCTCTCCCTGCTGCCCTGAGGCTGCTGGGCCAAAGAGGTCTTGGGCATCCAGCCCTTTGCTGGTCCCTTCCCTCTGACGAGGCCCTCTGAGCTCCAGCACCTTGCAGTGTGGAGACAGCCCCTGCCAGCAACCTCCTCTCCAAGGAGGCCTAAACCGAGGCCTAGGCCCAGGGGAAAGGCACCAGCTGGGATGAGCCTGGGGAGGCGCTCGGGCATGTCTGGACCCAGTCCCCGCAGCCTGCCCCTTGGTGGGGCAGTACCCCCGGAGGCCAGGAAGGTCTGGGAAAGGCTGGCCAGGGGCAGGGGACATGCTGGGTCCTGACCCTGGCCTGTGGGGCCTCTGAGCACATCCGGCCCTCTCCCACTGGAAGACCTCCCCGGCTGCCTCTAAAGGCCGGTTTGCCAACACTCACGCCCACTGTTCCCACCAGGCGCGCACAATGCTCCCAAGCCCGGGAGAAAAGCGCTTCAGTGTGGTGCTCTCACCGGGCCCTTGCCCCTGAGCCTGTGGACAATGCAGGGGGAACACGCTCCCAGGCCAAGGCAGAACCACATGCACACGTCTGTTCCTGCCCCCTGCACCGGCAGAGAGCTCAGGGGAGCCAGAGTCTGTCAGGCAGCTGCTGGGCTGGCCGCCTGTGTGGGAAGGGGCAGAGCTGACCTAGGGGCAAGTTGGGCCTCTTGCTCTCCCTGCTGCCCTGAGGCTGCTGGGCCAAAGAGGTCTTGGGCATCCAGCCCCTTGCTGGTCCCTTCCGTCTGACGAGGCCCTCTGAGGTCCAGCACCTTGCAGTGTGGAGACAGCCCCTGCCAGCAACCTCCTCTCCAAGAGGCCTCAACCGAGGCCTAGGCCCAGGGGAAAGCACCAGCGGGGATGACACTGGGGAGGCGCCCGGGCATGTCTGGACCCAGTCCCCGCAGCCTGCCCCTTGGTGGGGCTGTAACCCCGGAGGCAGGAAGGTCTGGGCAAGGCTGGCCAGGGGCAGGGGCCCTGCTGGGTCCTGCCCCTGGCCTGTGGGGCCTCTGAGCACAACCGGCCCTTTCCCACTGGAAGACCTCCCCGGCTGCCTCCAAAGGCCGGTTTGCAAGCACTCCCGCCCACTGTTCCCACCAAGCACGCAAAATGCTCCCAAGCCCGGGAGAAAAGCGCTTCGGGGTGGTGCTCTCTCCGGGCCCTTGCCCCTGAGCCTGGGGGCCAGGCAGGGGGAACACACTCCCAGGCCAAGGCAGAACGACATGAACACGTCTGTTCCTGCCCCCTACACCGGCAGAGAGCTCGGGGGAGCCAGAGACTGCCAGGCTGCTGCTGGGCTGGCTGCCTGTGTGGGACGGGTCAGAGCCGACCTAGGGGCAAGTTGGGCCTCTTGCTCTCCCTGCTGTCCTGAGGCTGCTGGGCCAAAGAGGTCTTGGGCATCCAGCCCTTTGCTGGTCCCTTCCCTCTGACGAGGCCCTCTGAGCTCCAGCAACTTGCAGTGTGGAGACAGCCCCTGCCAGCAACCTCCTCTCCAAGGAGGCCTCAACCGAGGCCTAGGCCCAGGGGAAAGGCACCAGCGGGGATGAGCCTGGGGAGGCGCCCGGGCATGTCTGGACCCAGTCCCCGCAGCCTGCCCCTTGGTGGGGCAGTACCCCCGGAGACCAGGAAGGTCTGGGAAAGGCTGGCCAGGGGCAGGGGACCTGCTGGGTCCTGCCCCTGGCCTGTGGGGCCTCTGAGCACATCCGGCCCTCTCCCACTGGAAGACCTCCCCGGCTGCCTCCAAAGGCCGGTTTGCCAACACTCACGCCCACTGTTCCCACCAGGCGCGCACAATGATCCCAAGCCCGGGAGAAAAGCGCTTCAGGGTGGTGCTCTCACCGGGCCCTTGCCCCTGAGCCTGGGGGCAATGCAGGGGGAACACACTCCCAGGCCAAGGCAGAACCACATGCACACGTCTGTTCCTGCTCCCTGCACCGGCAGAGAGCTCAGGGGAGCCAGAGTCTGTCAGGCAGCTGCTGGGCTGGCCGCCTGTGTGGGAAGGGGCAGAGCCGACCTAGGGGCAAGTTGGGCCTCTTGCTCTCCCTGCTGCCCTGAGGCTGCTGGGCCAAAGAGGTCTTGGGCATCCAGCCCCTTGCTGGTCCCTTCCCGCTGACGAGGCCCTCTGAGCTCCAGCACCTTGCAGTGTGGAGACAGCTCCTGCCAGCAACCTCCTCTCCAAGGAGGCCTCAACCGAGCCCTAGGCCCAGGGGAAAGGCACCAGCGGGGATGAGCCTGGGGTGGCGCCCGGCCATGACTGGACCCAGACCCCGTAGCCTGCCCCTTGGTGGGGCAGTACCCCCGGAGGCCAGGAAGCTCTGAGCAATGCTGGCCAGGGGCAGGGGCCCTGCTGGGTCCTGCCCCTGTCCTGTGGGGCCTCTTAGCACAACCGGCCCTCTCCCACTGGAAGACCTCCCCGGCTGCCTCCAAAGGCCGGTTTGCAAGCACTCCCGCCCGCTGTTCCCGCCAGGCACGCACAATGCTCCCAAGCCCGGGAGAAAACCGCTTCGGGGTGGTGCTCTCTCCGGGCCCTTGCCCCTGAGCCTGGGGGCCAGGCAGGGGTTCCACACTCCCAGGCCAATTCAGAAACACATGCACACGTCTGTTGCTGCCCCCTGCACCGGCAGAGAGCTCGGGGGAGCCAGAGACTGCCAGGCAGCTGCTGGGCTGGCTGCCTGTGTGGGACGGGGCAGAGCCGACCTAGGGGCAAGTTGGGCCTCTTGCTCTCCCTGCTGCCCTGAGGCTGCCGGGCCAAAGAGGTCTTGGGCATCCAGCCCTTTGCTGGTCCCTTCCCTCTGACGAGGCCCTCTGAGTTCCAGCACCTCGCAGTGTGGAGACAGCCCCTGCCAGCAACCTACTCTCCAAGGAGGCCTCAACCGAGGCCTAGGCCCAGGGGAAAGGCACCAGCGGGCATGAGCCTGGGGATGCGCCCGGGCATGTCTGGACCCAGTCCCGGCAGTCTGCCCCTTGGTGGCGCAGTACCCCCGGAGGCCAGGAAGGTCTGGGCAAGGCTGCCAGGCTAGGGACACTGCTGGGTCCTGCCCCTGGCCTGTGGGGCCTCTGAGCACAACCGACACTCTCCCACTGGAAGACCTCCCCGGCTGCCTACAAAGGCCGGTTTGCAAGCACTCCCACCCGCTGTTCCCGCCAGGCACGCACAATGCTCCCAAGCCCGGGAGAAAAGCGCTTCGGGCTGGTGCTCTCTCCGGGCCCTTTCCCCTGAGCCTGGGGGCAATGCAGGGGGAACACACTCCCAGGCCAAGGCAGAACCACATGCACACGTCTGTTCCTGCCCCCTGCACCGGCAGAGAGCTCAGGGGAGCCAGAGTCTGTCAGGCAGCTGCTGGGCTGGCCGCCTGTGTGGGAAGGGGCAGAGCCGACCTAGGGGCAAGTTGGGCCTCTTGCTCTCCCTGCTGCCCTGAGGCTGCTGGGCCAAAGAGGTCTTGGGCATCCAGCCCCATGCTGGTCCCTTCCCTCTGACGAGGCCCTCTGAGCTCCAGCACCTTGCAGTGTGGAGACAGCCCCTGCCAGCAACCTCCTCTCCAAGGAGGCCTCAACCGAGGCCTAGGCCCAGGGGAAAGGCACCAGCGGGGATGAGACTGGGGAGGCGCCCAGGCATGTCTGGACCCAGTCCCCGCAGCCTGCCCCTTGGTGGGGCTGTAACCCCGGAGGCAGGAAGGTCTGGGCAAGGCTGGCCAGGGGCAGGGGCCCTGCTGGGTCCTGCCCCTGGCCTGTGGGGACTCTGAGCACAACCGGCCCTCTCCCACTGGAAGACCTCCCCGGCTGCCTCCAAAGGCCGGTTTGCAAGCACTCCCGCCCGCTGTTCCCGCCAGGCATGCAAAATGCTCCCAAGCCCGGGAGAAAAGCGCTTCGGGGTGGTGCTCTCTCCGGGCCCTTGCCCCTGAGCCTGGGGGCCAGGCAGGGGGAACACACTCCTAGGCCAAGGCAGAACGACATGCACACGTCTGTTCCTGCCCCCTACACCGGCAGAGAGCTCGGGGGAGCCAGAGTCTGCCAGGCTGCTGCTGGGCTGGCTGCCTGTGTGGGACGGGACAGAGCCGACCTAGGGGCAAGTTGGGCCTCTTGCTCTCCCTGCTGCCCTGAGGCTGCTGGGCCAAAGAGGTCTTGGGCATCCAGCCCTTTGCTGGTCCCTTCCCTCTGACGAGGCCCTCTGAGCTCCAGCACCTTGCAGTGTGGAGACAGCCCCTGCCAACAACCTCCTCTCCAAGGAGGCCTAAACCGAGGCCTAGGCCCAGGGGAAAGGCACCAGCGGGGATGAGCCTGGGGAGGCGCCCGGGCATGTCTGGACCCAGTCCCCACAGACTGCCCCTTGGTGGGGCAGTACCCCCGGAGGCCAGGAAGGTCTGGGAAAGTCTGGCCAGGGGCAGGGGACCTGCTGGGTCCTGACCCTGGCCTGTGGGGCCTCTGAGCACATCTGGCCCTCTCCCGCTGGAAGACCTCCCCGGCTGCCTCCAATGGCCGGTTTGCCAACACTCACGCCCACTGTTCCCACCAGGCGCGCACAATGCTCCCAAGCCCGGGAGAAAAGCGCTTCAGGGTGGTGCTCTCACCGGGCCATTGCCCCTGAGCCTGGGGGCAATGCAGGGGGAACACACTCCCAGGCCAAGGCAGAACCACATGCACACGTCTGTTCCTGCCCCCTGCACCGGCAGAGAGCTCAGGGGAGCCAGAGTCTGTCAGGCAGCTGCTGGTCTGGCCGCCTGTGTGGGAAGGGGCAGAGCCGACCTAGGGGCAAGTTGGGCCTCTTGCTCTCCCTGCTGCCCTGAGGCTGCTGGGCCAAAGAGGTCTTGGGCATCCAGGCCCTTGCTGGTCCCTTCCCTCTGACGAGGCCCTCTGAGCTCCAGCACCTTGCAGTGTGGAGACAGCCCCTGCCAGCAACCTCCTCTCCAAGGAGGCCTAAACCGAGGCCTAGGCCCAGGGGAAAGGCACCAGCGGGGATGAGCCTGGGGAGGCGCCCGGGCATGTCTGGACCCAGTCCCCGCAGCCTGCCCCTTGGTGGGGCAGTACCCCCGGAGGCCATGAAGGTCTGGGAAAGGCTGGCCAGGGGCAGGGGACCTGCTGGGTCCTGCCCCTGGCCTGTGGGTCCTCTGAGCACATCCAGCCCTCTCCCGCTGGAAGACCTCCCCGGCTGCCTCCAAAGGCCGGTTTGCCAACACTCACGCCCACTGTTCCCACCAGGCGCGCACAATGCTCCCAAGCCCGGGAGAAAAGCACTTCAGTGTGGTGCTCTCTCCGGGCCCTTGCCCCTGAGCCTGGGGGCAATGCAGGGGGAACACACTCCCAGGCCAAGGCAGAACCACATGCACACGTCTGTTCCTCCCCCCTGCACCGGCAGAGAGCTCAGGGGAGCCAGAGACTGCCAGGCTGCTGCTGGGCTGGCTGCCTGTGTGGGACGGGGCAGAGCCGACCTAGGGGCAAGTTGGGCCTCTTGCTCTCCCTGCTGCCCTGAGGCTGCTGGGTCAAAGAGGTCTTGGGCATCCAGCCCTTTGCTGGTCCCTTCCCTCTGACGAGGCCCTCTGAGCTCCAGCACCTTGCAGTGTGGAGACAGCCCCTGACAGCAACCTCCTCTCCAAAGAGGCCTCAACCGAGGCCTACGCCCAGGGGAAAGGCACCAGCGGGGATGATCCTGGGGAGGCGCACGGACATGTCTGGACCCAGTCCCCGCAGCCTGCCCCTTGATGGGGCAGTACCCCCGGAGGCCAGGAAGGTCTGGGCAAGGCTGGCCAAGGGCATGGGCCCTGCTGGGTCCTGCCCCTGGCCTGTGGGGCCTCTGAGCACAACCGGCCCTCTCCCACTGGAAGACCTCCCCGGCTCCTCCAAAGGCCGGTTTGCAAGCGCTCCTGCCCACTGTTCCCAGCAGGCGCGCACAATGCTCCCAAGCCCGGGAGAAAAGCTCTTCGGGGTGGTGCTCTCACCGGGCACTTGCCCCTGAGCCTGGGGGCAATGCAGGGGGAACACACTCCCAGGCCAAGGCAGAACCACATGCCACGACTGTTCCTGCCCCCTGCACCGGCAGAGAGCTCAGGGGTGCCAGAGTCTGTCAGGCAGCTGCTGGGCTGGCCGCCTGTGTGGGAAAGGGCAGAGCCGACCTAGGGGCAAGTTGGGCCTCTTGCTCTCCCTGCTGCCCTGAGGCTGCTGGGCCAAAGAGGTCTTGGGCATCCAGCCCCTTGCTGGTCCCTTCCCTCTGACGAGGCCCTCTGAGCTCCAGCACCTTGCAGTGTGGAGACAGCCCCTGCCAGCAACCTCCTCTCCAAGGAGGCCTCAACCGAGGCCTAGGCCCAGGGGAAAGGCACCAGCGGGGATGAGACTGGGGAGGCGCCCGGGCATGTCTGGACCCAGTCCCCGCAGCCTGCCCCTTGATGGGGCTGTAACCCCGGAGGCAGGAAGGTCTGGGCAAGGCTGGCCAGGGGCAGGGGCCCTGCTGGGTCCTCCCCCTGGCCTGTGGGGCCTCTGAGCACAACCGGCCCTCTCCCACTGGAAGACCTCCCCGGCTGCCTCCAAAGGCCGGTTTGCAAGCACTCCCGCCCACTGTCCCACCAAGCACGCAAAATGCTCCCAAGCCCGGGAGAAAAGCGCTTCGGGGTGGTGCTCTCTCCGGGCCCTTGCCCCTGAGCCTGGGGGCCAGGCAGGGGGAACACACTCCCAGGCCAAGGCAGAACGACATGCACACGTCTGTTCCTGCCCCCTACACCGGCAGAGAGCTCGGGGGAGCCAGAGACTGCCAGGCTGCTGCTGGGCTGGCTGCCTGTGTGGGACGGGGCAGAGCCGACCTAGGGGCAAGTTGGGCCTCTTGCTCTCCCTGCTGCCCTGAGGCTGCTGGGCCAAAGAGGTCTTGGGCATCCAGCCCTTTGCTGGTCCCTTCCCTCTGACGAGGCCCTCTGAGCTCCAGCAACTTGCAGAGTGGAGACAGCCCCTGCCAGCAACCTCCTCTCCAAGGAGGCCTAAACCGAGGCCTAGGCCCAGGGGAAAGGCACCAGCGGGGATGAGCCTGGGGAGGCGCCCGGGCATGTCTGGACCCAGTCCCCGCAGCCTGCCCCTTGGTTGGGCAGTACCCCTGGAGGCCAGGAAGGTCTGAGCAAGGCTGGCCAGGGGCTGGGGCCCTGCTGTGTCCTGCCCCTGTCCTGTGGGGCCACTGTCGCAACCGGCCGTCTCCCGCTGGAAGACCTCCCCGGCTGCCTCCAAAGGCCGGTTTGCAAGCACTCCCGCCCGCTGTTCCCGCCAGGCACGCACAATGCTCCCAAGCCCGGGAGAAAACCGCTTCGGGGTGGTGCTCTCTCCGGACCCTTGCCCCTGAGCCTGGGGGCCAGGCAGGGGTTCCACACTCCCAGGCCAAGGCAGAACCACATGCACACGTCTGTTGCTGCCCCCTGCACCGGCAGAGAGCTCGGGGGAGTCAGAGTCTGCCAGGCAGCTGCTGGGCTGGCCGCCTGTGTGGGAAGGGGCAGAGCCGACCTAGGGGCAAGTTGGGCCTCTTGCTCTCCCTGCTGCCCTGAGGCTGCTGGGCCAAAGAGGTCTTGGGCATCCAGCCCTTTGCTGGTCCCTTCCTTCTGACGAGGCCCTCTGAGTTCCAGCACCTCGCAGTGTGGAGACAGCCCCTGCCAGCAACCTCCTCTCCAAGGAGGCCTCAACCGAGGCCTAGGCCCAGGGGAAAGGCACCAGCGGGGATGAGCCTGGGGAGGCGCCCGGGCATGTCTGGACCCAGTCCCGGCAGTCTGCCCCTTGGTGGCGCAGTACCCCCGCAGGCCAGGAAGGTCTGGGCAAGGCTGCCAGGGGCAGGGACACTGCTGGGTCCTGCCCCTGGCCTGTGGGGCCTCTGAGCACAACCGGCACTCTCCCGCTGGAAGACCTTCCCGGCTGCCTCCAAAGGCCGGTTTGCAAGCACTCCCACCCGCTGTTCCCGCCAGGCACGCAAAATGCTCCTTAGCCCGGGAGAAAAGCATTTTTGGGTGGTGCTCACTCCGGGCCCTTGGAAGACCTCCCTGGCTGCCTCCAAGGCCGGTTTGCAAGCACGTCTGCCTGCTGTTCCCGCCACACGCGCACAATGCTCCCAAGCCCGGGAGAAAAGCGTTTCGGGGTGGTGTTCTCTCTGTGCCCAAGAAAGACCTCCCGGGCTGCCCCCAAAGGCCGGTTTGCAAGCACTCCCACTCGCTGTTCCCGCCATCCGTGCAAATGCTCCAAGCCCAGGAGAAAAGCGCTTCGGGGTGGTGCTCTCTCCTGGCCCTTGGAAGACCTCCCCGGCTGCCTCCAAAGGCTGGTTTTCAAGAACTCCCTCCCGCTGTCCCGCCAGCCGCACACAATGCTCCCAATCACGGGAGAAAAGCGCTTCGGGGTGGTGATCTCTCCGGGCCCTTGGAAGACCTCCCCGGCTGCCTCCAAAGGCCGGTTTGCAAGCACTCATGCCCGCTGTTCCCGCCCGCCGCGCACAATGCTCCCAAGACCGGGAGAAAAGTGCTTCGGGGTGGTGCTCTCTCCGGGCCCGTGGAAGACCTCCCAGGCTGTCCCCAAAGTCCGGTTTCCAAGCACTCCCACTCGCTGTTCCCGCCAGCCACGCAAAATCCTCCAAAACCCCGGAGAAAAGCACTTCGGGGTGGTGTTCTCTCCTTGCCAATGGAAGACCTCCCGGGGTGCCCCCAAAGGCCGGTTTGGAAGCACTCCCACTCGCTGTTCCCGCCATCCGCGCAAATGTTCCAAGCCCGGGAGAAAAGCGCTTCTGGGTGGTGCTCTCTCCTGGCCCTTGGAAGAACTCCCCGGCTGCCTCCAAAGGCCGGTTTGCAAGCACTCCCGCCCGCTGTTCCCACCAGCCAGGCACAATGCTCCCAAGCCCGGGAGAAAAGCATTTTGGGGTGGTGCTCACACCGGGCCCTGGAAGACCTCCCCGGCTGCCTCCAAAGGACGGTTTTCAAGCACTCCTGCCTGCTGTTCCCGCCACCCGCGCACAATGCTCCCAAGCCCGGGAGAGAAGCGCTTCGGGGTGGTGCTCTCTACAGGCCCTTGGAAGACCTCCCCGGCTGCCTCCAAAGGCCGGTTTGCAAGGACACCTTCCTGCTGTTCCCGCCAGCCACGCACAATGCTCCCAAGCCCGGGAGAAAAGCATTTTCGGGTGGTGCTCACTCCGGGCCCTTGGAAGACCTCCCCGGCTGCCTCCAAATGCCAGTTTGCAAGCACTCCTGCCTGCTGTTCCCGCCAGCCGCGCACAATGCTCCCAAGCCCGGGAGAAAAGCGCTTCAGGGTGGTGCTCTCTCCGGGCACTTTCAAGACCTCCCCGGCTGCCTCCAAAGGCAGGTTTGTAAGTACTCATTCCCGCTGCTTCCGCCAGCCACGCACAATGCTCCCAAGCCCGGGAGAAAAGCATTTTGGGGTGGTGATCAGTCCGGGCCCTTGGAAGACCTCCCCGGCTGCCCCCAAAGGCCGGTTTGGAAGCACTCCCACTCGCTGTTCCCGCCATCCGCGCAAATGTTCCAAGCCCGGGAGAAAAGCGCTTCGGGGTGGTGCTCTCTCCTGGCCCTTGGAAGACCTCCCCGGCTGCCTCCAAAGGCCGGTTTGCAAGCACTCCCGCCCGCTGTTCCCGCCAGCCGCGCACAATGCTCCCAATCACGGGAGAAAAGCGCTTCGGGGTGGTGTTCTCTCCGGGCCCTTGGAAGACCTCCCCGTCTGCCTCCAATGGCCAGTTTGCAAGCACTCATGCCCGCTGTTCCCACCAGCCGCGCACAATGCTCCCAAGCACGGGAGAAAAGCTTTTTGGGGTGGTGCTCACACCGGGCCCTGGAAGACCTCCCCGGCTGCCTCCAAAGGCCGGTTTTCAAGCACTCCTGCCTGCTGTTCCAGACACCCGCGCACAATGCTCCCAAGCCCGGGAGAAAAGCGCTTCGGGGTGGTGCTCTCTCCAGGCACTTTCAAGACCTCCCCGGCTGCCTCCAAAGGCCGGTTTGTAAGTACTCATTCCCGCTTCTTCCGCCAGCCACGAACAATGCTCCCAATCCCGGGAGAAAAGCATTTTGGGGTGGTGCTATCTCCGGGCCCTTGGAAGACCTCCCGGGCTGCCTCCAAAGGCCGGTTTGTAAGCACTCATGTCCGCTGTTCCCGACAGCCGCACACAATGCTCCCCAGCCCGGAGAAAAGCATTTTGGGGTGGTGATCAGTCCGGGCCCTTGGAAGACCTCCCTGGCTGCCTCCAAAGGACAGTTTGCAAGCACTCATGCCCTCTGTTCCCGCCAGCCGTGCACAATGCTCCCAAGACCGTGAGAAAAGCGCTTCGGGGTGGTGTTCTCTCCGGGACCATGGAGGACGTCCCCGGCTGCCCCCAAAGGCCGCTTTGCAAGCACTCCCACTCGCTGTTCCCGCCAGCCACACACAATGTTCCAAAACCCCGGAGAAAAGCGCTTCGGGGTGGTGCTCTCTCCGGGCCCTTGGAAGACTTCTCTGGCTGCCTCCAAAGGACGGTTTGCAAGAATTCCCTCCCGCTGTTCCACCAGCCGCACACAATGCTCCAAAACCCGAGAGAAAAGCAATTCGTGGTGGTGTTCTCTCCGGGCCCTTGGAAGACCTCCCCGGCTGCCTCCAAGGCCGGTTTGCAAGCACTCCTGCCTGCTGTTCCCGCCACACGCGCACAATGCACCCAAGCCCGGGAGAAAAGTGCTTCGGGGTGGTGCTCTCTCCGGGCCTTTGGAAGACCTCCCCGGCTGCCTCCAAAGGCCGGTTTGCAAGGACTCCTTCCTGCTGTTCCCGCCAGGCACGCACAATGCTCCCAATCCCGGGAGAAAAGTGCTTCGGGATGGTGCTCTCTCCGGGCCCTTGGAAGACCTCCCCGGCTACCTCCAAAGGCGGGTTTGCAAGTACTCATTCCCGCTGTTCCCGCCAGCTGCGCACAATGCTCCCAAGCCCGGGAGAAAAGCATTTTGGGGTGGTGCTCTCTCCGGGCCCTTGGAAGAACACCCCGGCTGCCTCAAAAGGCCGGTTTACAAGCACTCAGGCCCGCTGTTCCCGCCAGCCGCGTACAATGCTCCCTAGCCCGGGAGAAAAGCATTTTGGGGTGGTGCTCACTCCGGGCCCTTGAAAGACCTGCCCGGCTGCCTCCAAAGTCCGGTTTGCAAGAACTCATGCCCGCTGTTCCCGCCAGCCGCGCACAATGCTCCCAAGACTGGGAGAAATGCGCTTCGGGGTGGTGTTCTCTCCGTGCCCATGGAGGACCTCCCCGGCTGCCCCCAAAGGCCGGTTTGCAATCACTCCCACTCACTGTTCCGGCCAGCCACGCACATGCTCCAAAACACGGGAGAGAAGCGCTTTGGGGTGGTGCTCTCTCCCGGCCCTTGGAAGACTTCCCAGGCTGCCTCCAAAGGCCGGTTTGCAAGAACTCCCTCCCGCTGTCCCGCCAGCCGCACACAATGCTCCCAATCACGGGAGAAAAGCGCTTCGGGGTGGTGCTCTCTCAGGGCCCTTTGAAGACCTCCCCGGCTGCCTCCAATGGCCGGTATGCAAACACTCATGCCCGCTGTTCCCACCAGCCGTGTACAATGCTCCCAAGCACGGGAGAAAAGCATTTTGGGGTGGTGCTCACTCCTTGCCCTTGGAAGACCTCGGCGCCTGCCTCCAAAGGCCGGTTTGCAAGCACTCCTGCCTGCTGTTCCCGCCACCCGCGCACACTGCTCCCAAGCCCGGGAGAAAAGCGCATCGGGGTGGTGTTCCCTCCGGGCCCATGGAGGACCTCCCCAGCTGCCCCCAAAGGCCGGTTTGCAAGCATTCCCACTAGCTGTTCCCGCCAGCCATGCAAATGCTCCCAAGCCGGGGGGAAAAGCATTTTGGGGTGGTGCTCTCTCCGGGCCCTTGCCCCTGTGCCTGGGGGCCAGGCAGGGGGTCCACACTCCCAGGCCAAGGCAGAACGACATGCACACGTCTGTTCCTGCCCCCTGCACCGGCAGAGAGCTCGGGGGAGCCAGAGTCTGTCAGGCAGCTGCTGGGCTGGCCCCCTGTGTGGGAAGGGGCAGAGCCTACCTAGGGGCAAGTTGGGCCTCTTGCTCTCCCTGCTGCCCTGAGGCTGCTGGGCCAAAGAGGTCTTGGGCATCCAGCCCCTTGCTGGTCCCTTCCCTCTGACGAGGCCCTCTGAGCTCCACCACCTTGCAGTGTGGAGACAGCCCCTGCCAGCAACCTCCTCTCCATGGAGGCCTCAACCGAGGCCTAGGCCCAGGGGAAAGGCACCAGCGGGGATGAGCCTGTGGAGGCGCTCGGGCATGTCTGGAACCAGTTCCCGCAGCCTGCCCCTTGGTGGGGCAGGACCCTCGGAGGACAGGAAGGTCTGGGCAAGGCTGGCCAGGGGCAGGGGACCTGCTGGGTCCTGCCCCTGGTCTGTGGGGCCTCTGAGCACAACCGGCCCTCTCCCGCTGGAAAACCTCCCCGGCTGCCTCCAAAGGCCGGTTTGCCAACACTCCTGCCCACTGTTCCCACCAGGCTCGCACAATGCTCCCAAGCCCGGGAGAAAAGCGCTTCGGGGTGTTGCTCTCACCGGGCCATTGCCCCTGAGCCTGGGGGCAATGCAGGGGGAACACACTCCCAGGCCAAGGCAGAACCACATGCCCACGTCTGTTCCTGTCCCCTGCACCGGCAGAGAGCTTGGGGGAGCCAGAGTCTGTCAGGCAGCTGCTGGGTTGGCCGCCTGTGTGGGAAGGGGCAGAGCCGCCCTAGGGGCAAGTTGGGCCTCTTGCTCACCCTGCTGCCCTGAGGCTGCTGGGCCAAAGACGTCTTGGGCATCCAGCCCCTTACTGGTCCCTTCCCTCTGACGAGGCCCTCTGAGCTCCAGCACCTTGCAGTGTGGAGACAGACCCTGCCAGCAACCTCCTCTCCAAGGAGGCCTCAACCGGGGCCTAGGCCCAGGGGAAAGGCACCAGCGGGGATGAGACTGGGGAGGCGCCCGGGCATGTCTGGATCCAGTCCCCGCAGCCTGCCCCTTGGTGGGGCTGTAACCCCGGAGGCAGGAATGTCTGGGCAAGGCTGGCCAGGGGCAGGGGCCATGCTGGGTCCTGCCCCTGGCCTGTGGGGCCTCTGAGCATGACCGGCCCTCTCCCGCTGGAGACCTCCCCGACTGCCTCCAAAGGCCGGTTTGCCAACACTCGCGCCTGCTGTTCCCGCCAGGCACGCACAATGCTCCCAAGCCCGGGAAAAAAGCGCTTCGGGGTGGTGCTCTCTCCGGGCCCTTGCCCCTGAGCCTGGGTGCAATGCAGGGGGAACACACTCCCAGGCCAAGGCAGAACCACATGCACACGTCTGTTCCTGCCCCCTGCACCGGCAGAGAGCTCCGGGGAGCCAGAGTCTGCCAGGCAGCTGCTGGGCCGGCGGACTGTGTGGGAAGGGGCAGAGCCGACCTAGGGGCAAGTTGGGCCTCTTGCTCTCCCTGCTGCCCTGAGGCGGCTGGGCCAAAGAGGTCTTGGGCATCCAGCCCCTTGCTGGTCCCTTCCCTCTGACGAGGCCCTCTGAGCTCCAGCACCTTGCAGTGTGGAGACAGCCCCTGCCAGCAACCTCCTCTCCAAGGAGGCCTCAACCGAGGCCTAGGCCCAGGGGAAAGGCACCAGCGGGGATGAGCCTGGGGAGGCGCCCGGCCATGTCTGGACCCAGTCCCCCCAGCCTGCCCCTTGGTGGGGCAGTACCCCCGGAGGCCAGGAAGGTCTGGGCAAGGCTGGCCAGGGGAAGGGGCCCTGCTGGGTCCTGACCCTGGCCTGTGGGGCCTCTGAGCACAACCGGCCCTCTCCCACTGGAAGACCTCCCTGGCTGCCACCAAAGTCCTGTTTGCAAACACTCCCGTCCGCTCTTCACGCCAGGCTCGCACAATGCTCCCAAGCCCGTGAGAAAAGCGCTTCGGGCTGGTGCTCTCTCCGGGCCCTTGCCCCTGAGCCTGGGGGCCAGGCAGGGGGAACACACTCCCAGGCCAAGGCAGAACCACATGCCCACGTCTGTTCCTGTCCCCTGCACCGGCAGAGAGCTTGGGGGAGCCAGAGTCTGTCAGGCAGCTGCTGGGTTGGCCGCCTGTGTGGGAAGGGGCAGAGCCGCCCTAGCGGCAAGTTGGGCCTCTTGCTCTCCCTGCTGCCCTGAGGCTGCTGGGCCAAAGACGTCTTGGGTATCCAGCCCCTTACTGGTCCCTTCCCTCTGACGAGGCCCTCTGAGCTCCAGCACCTTGCAGTGTGGAGACAGCCCCTGCCAGCAACCTCCTCTCCAAGGATTCCTCAACCGAGGCCTAGGCCCAGGGGAAAGGCACCAGCGGGGATGAGCCTGGGGAGGCGCCCGGCCATGTCTGGACCCAGTCCCCCCAGCCTGCCCCTTGGTGGGGCAGTACCCCCGGAGGCCAGGAAGGTCTGGGCAAGGCTGGCCAGGGGAAGGGGCCCTGCTGGGTCCTGACCCTGGCCTGTGGGGCCTCTGAGCACAACCGGCCCTCTCCCACTGGAAGACCTCCCTGGCTGCCACCAAAGTCCTGTTTGCAAACACTCCCGTCCGCTCTTCACGCCAGGCTCGCACAATGCTCCCAAGCCCGTGAGAAAAGCGCTTCGGGCTGGTGCTCTCTCCGGGCCCTTGCCCCTGAGCCTGGGGGCCAGGCAGGGGGAACACACTCCCAGGCCAAGGCAGAACCACATGCCCACGTCTGTTCCTGTCCCCTGCACCGGCAGAGAGCTTGGGGGAGCCAGAGTCTGTCAGGCAGCTGCTGGGTTGGCCGCCTGTGTGGGAAGGGGCAGAGCCGCCCTAGCGGCAAGTTGGGCCTCTTGCTCTCCCTGCTGCCCTGAGGCTGCTGGGCCAAAGACGTCTTGGGTATCCAGCCCCTTACTGGTCCCTTCCCTCTGACGAGGCCCTCTGAGCTCCAGCACCTTGCAGTGTGGAGACAGCCCCTGCCAGCAACCTCCTCTCCAAGGATTCCTCAACCGAGGCCTAGGCCCAGGGGAAAGGCACCAGCGGGGATGAGACTGGGGAGGCGCCCGGGCATGTCTGGACCCAGTCCCCGCAGCTTGACCCTTGGTGGGGCTGTAACCCCGGAGGCAGGAATATCTGGGCAAGGCTGGCCAGGAGCTGGGGCCCTGATGGGTCCTGCCCCTGGCCTGTGGGGCCTCTGAGCACAACCGGCCCTCTCCCACTGGAAGACCTCCTCAGCTGCCTCCAAAGGCCGGTTTGCAAGCACTCCCGCCCACTGTTCCCACCAAGCACGCAAAATGCTCCTAAGCCCGGGAGAAAAGCGCTTCGGGGTGGTGCTCTCTCCCGGCCCTTGCCCCTGAGCCTGGGGGCCAGGCATGGGGTCCACACTCCCAGGCCAAGGCAGAACCACATGCACACGTCTGTTCCTGCCCCCTACACCGGCAGAGAGCTCGGGGGAGCCAGAGTCTGTAGGCAGCTGCTGGGTTGGCCGCCTGTGTGGGAAGGGGCAGAGCCGCCCTAGGGGCAAGTTGGGCCTCTTGCTCTCCCTGCTGCCCTGAGGCTACTGGGCCACAGACGTCTTGGGCATCCAGCCCCTTACTGGTCCCTTCCCTCTGACGAGGCCCTCTGAGCTCCAGCACCTTGCAGTGTGGAGACAGCCCCTGCCAGCAACCTCCTCTCCAAGGAGGCCTCAACCGAGGCCTAGGCCCAGGGGAAAGGCACCAGCGGGGATGAGCCTGGGGAGGCGCCCGAGCATGTCTGGACCCAGTCCCCGCAGCCTGCCCCTTGGTGGGGCTGTACCCCCGGAGGCCAGGAAGGTCTGGGCAAGGCTGGCCAGGGGCAGGGGCCCTGCTGGGTCCTGCCCCTGGCCTGTGGGGCCTCTGAGCACAACCGGCCCTCTCCCACTGGAAGACCTCCCCGGCTGCCTCCAAAGGCCGGTTTGCAAGCGCTCCCGCCCACTGTTCCCAGCAGGCGCGCACAGTGCTCCCAAGCCCGGGAGAAAAGCACTTCGGGGTGGTGCTCTCTCCGGGCCCTTGCCCCTGAGCCTGGGGGCAATGCAGGGGGAACACACTCCCAGGCCAAGGCAGAACCACATGCACACGTCTGTTCCTGCCCCCTGCACTGGCAGAGAGCGCAGGGGAGCCAGAGTCTGTCAGGCAGCTGCTGGGCTGGCCGCCTGTGTGGGAAGGGGCAGAGCCGACCTAGGGGCAAGTTGGGCCTCTTGCTCTCCCTGCTGCCCTGAGGCTGCTGGGCCAAAGAGGTCTTGGGCATCCAGCCCCTTGCTGGTCCCTTCCCTCTGACGAGGCCCTCTGAGCGCCAGCACCTTGCAGTGTGGAGACAGCCCCTGCTAGCAACCTCCTCTCCAAGGAGGCCTCAACCGAGGCCTAGGCCCAGGGGAAAGGCACCAGCGGGGATGAGACTGGGGAGGCGCCCGGGCATGTCTGGACCCAGTCCCCGCAGCCTGCCCCTTGGTGGGGCTGTAACCCCGGAGGCAGGAAGGTCTGGGCAAGGCTGGCCAGGGGCAGGGGCCCTGCTGGGTCCTGCCCCTGGCCTGTGGGGCCTCTGAGCACAACCGGCCTTCTCCCACTGGAAGACCTCCCCGGCTGCCTCCAAAGGCCGGTTTGCAAGCACTCCCGCCCACTGTTCCCACCAAGCACGCAAAATGCTCCCAAGCCCGGGAGAAAAGCGCTTCGGGGTGGTGCTCTCTCCGGGCCCTTGCCCATGAGCCTGGGGGCCAGGCAGGGGGAACACACACCCAGGCCAATGCAGAACGACATGCACACGTCTGTTCCTGCCCCCTACACCGGCAGAGAGCTCGGGGGAGCCAGAGACTGCCAGGCTGCTGCTGGGCTGGCTGCCTGTGTGGGACGGGGCAGAGCCGATCTAGGGGCAAGTTGGGCGTCTTGCTCTCCCTGCTGCCCTGAGGCTGCTGGGCCAAAGTGTTCTTGGGCATCCAGCCCTTTGCTGGTCCCTTCCCTCTGACGAGGCCCTCTGAGCTCCAGCACCTTGCAGTGTGGAGACAGCCCCTGCCAGCAACCTCCTCTCCAAGGAGTCCTCAATCCAGGCCTAGGCCCAGGGGAAAGGCACCAGCGGGGATGAGCCTGGGTAGGCGCCCGGGCATGTCTGGACCCAGTCGCCGCAGCCTGCCCCTTGGTGGGGCAGTACCCCCGGAGACCAGGAAGGTTTGGGAAAGGCTGGCCAGGGGCAGGGGACCTGCTGGGTCCTGCCCCTGGCCTGTGGGGCCTCTGAGCACATCCGGCCCTCTCCCGCTGGAAGACCTCCCCGGCTGCCTCCAAAGGCCGGTTTGCCAACACTCACGCCCACTGTTCCCACCAAGCGCGCACAATGCTCCCAAGCCCGGGAGAAAAGCGCTTCAGGGTGGTGCTCTCTCCGGGCCCTTGCCCCTGAGCCTGGGTGCAAGGCAGGGTGTCCACACTCCCAGGCCAAAGCAGAACCACATGCACACGTCTGATCTGCCCCCTGCACCGGCAGAGAGCTCAGGGGAACCAGAGTCTTTCAGGCAGCTGCTGGGCTGGCCGCCTGTGTGGGAAGGGGCAGAGCCGACCTAGGGGCAAGTTGGGCCTCTTGCTCTCCCTGCTGCCCTGAGGCTGCTGGGTCAAAGAGGTTTGGGCATCCAGCCCCTTGCTGGTCCCGTCCCTCTGACGAGGCCCTCTGAGCTCCAGCACCTTGCAGTGTAGAGACAGCCCCTGCGAGCAACCACTTCTCCAAGGAGGCCTCATCCGAGGCCTAGGCCCAGGGCAAAGGCACCAGCGGGGATGAGACTGGGGAGGCTCCCGGGCATGTCTGGACCCAGTCCCCGCAGCCTGCCACTTGGTGGGGCTGTAACCCCGGAGGCAGGAAGGTCTGGGCAAGGCTGGCCAGGGGCAGGGGCCCTGCTGGGTCCTGCCCCTGGCCTGTGGGGCCTCTGAGCACAACCGGCCCTCTCCCACTTGAAGACCTCCCCGGCTTCCTCCAAATTCCGGTTTGCAAGCACTCCCGCCCACTGTTCCCACCAAGCACGCAAAATGCTCCCAAGCCCGGGAGAAAAGCGCTTCAGGGTGGTGCTCTCTCCGGGCCCTTGCCCCTGAGCCTGGGGGCCAGGCAGGGGGAACACACTCCCAGGCCAAGGCAGAACGACATGCACACGTCTGTTCCTGCCCCCTACACCGGCAGAGAGCTCGGGGGAGCCAGAGACTGATAGGCTGCTGCTGGGCTGGCTGCCTGTGTGGGACGGGGCAGAGCCGACCCAGGGGCAGTTGGGCCTCTTGCTCTCCCTGCTGCCCTGAGGCTGCTGGGCCACAGAGGTCTTGGGCATCCAGCCCTTTGCTGGTCCCTTCCCTCTGACGAGGCCCTCTGAGCTCCAGCACCTTGCAGTGTGGAGACAGCCCCTGCCAGCAACCTCCTCTCCAAGGAGGCCTAAACGGAAGCCTAGGCCCAGGGGAAAGTCACCAGCGGGGATGAGCCTGGGGAGGCGCCCGGGCATGTCTGGACACAGTCCCCGCAGCCTGCCCCTTGGTGGGGCAGTACCCCCGGAGGCCAGGAAGGTCTGAGCAAGGCTGGCCAGGGGCAGGGGACCTGCTGGGTCCTGCCCCTGGCCTGTGGGGCATCTGAGCACATCCGGCCCTCTCCCGCTGGAAGACCTCCCCGGCTGCCTCCAAAGGCCGGTTTGCCAACACTCACGCCCACTGTTCCCGCCAGGCACGCACAATGCTACCAAGCCCGGGTGAAAAGCACTTCGGGGTGTTGCTCTATCCGGCCCTTGCCCTGAGCCTGGGGGCCAGGCAGTGGGTCCACACTCCCAGACCAAGGCAGAACCACATGCACACGTCTGTTCCTGACCCCTGCACCGGCAGAGAGCTCGGGGGAGCCAGAGTCTGTCAGGCAGCTGCTGGGCTGGCCGCCTGTGTGGGAAGGGGCAGAGCCGACCTAGGGGCAAGTTGGGCCTCTTCCTCTCCCTGCTGCCCTGAGGCTGCTGGGCCAAAGAGGTCTTGGGCATCCAGCCCCTTGCTGGTCCCTTCCCGCTGACGAGGCCCTCTGAGCTCCAGCACCTTGCAGTGTGGAGACAGCCCCTGCCAGCAACCTCCTCTCCAAGGAGGCCTTAACCGAGGCCTAGGCCCAGGGGAAAGGCACCAGCGGGGATGAGACTGGGGAGGCCACCGGGCCTGTCTGGACCCAGTCCCCACAGGCTGCCCCTTGGTGGGGCAGTACCCCCGGAGGCCAGGAAGGTCTGAGCAAGGCTGGCCAGGGGCAGGGGCCCTGCTGGGTCCTGCCCCTGTCCTGTGGGTCCTCTGAGCACAACCGGCCGTCTCCCAATGGAAGACCTCCCCGGCTGCCTCCAAAGGCCGGTTTGCAAGCACTCCCGCCCGCTGTTCCCGCCAGGGACGCACAATGCACCCAAGCCCAGGAGAAAACCGCTTCGGGGTGGTGCTCTCTCCCGGCCCTTGCCCCTGAGCCTGGGGGCCAGGCAGGGGTTCCACACTCCCAGGCCAAGTCAGAACCACATGCACACGTCTGTTGCTGCCCCCTGCACCGGCAGAGAGCTCGGGGGAGCCAGAGTCTGCCAGGCAGCTGCTGGGCTGTCTGCCTGTGTGGGAAGGGGCAGAGCCGACCTAGGGGCAAGTTGGGCCTCTTCCTCTCCCTGCTGCCCTGAGGCTGCTGGGCCAAAGAGGTCTTGTGCATCCAGCCCCTTGCTGGTCCCTTCCCTCTGACGAGGCCCTCTGAGCTCCAGCACCTTGCAGTGTTGAGATAGCCCCTGGCAGCAACCTCCTCTCCAAGGAGGCCTCAACCGAGGCCTAGGCCCAGGGGAAAGGCACCAGCGGGGATGAGCCTGGGGAGGCGCCCGGGCATGTCTGGACCCAGTCCCCGCAGCCTGCCCCTTGGTGGGGCAGTACGCCCGGAGGCCAGGAAGATCTGGGCAAGGCTGGCCAAGGGCAGGGGCCCTGCTGGGTTCTGCCCCTGGCCTGTGGGGCCTCTGAGCACAACCGGCCCTCTCCCACTGGAAGACCTCCCCGGCTGCCTCCAAAGGCCGGTTTGCAAACACCCCGCCCTCTGTTCACGCCAGGAACGCACAATGCTCCCAAGCCCGGGAGAAAAGCACTTCGGGGTGGTGCTCTCTCCGGGCCCTTGCCCCTGAGCCTGGGGGACAGGCAGGGGGAACACAATCCCAGGCCAAGGCAGAACCACATGCACACATCTGTTCCTGCCCCGAGCACCGGCAGAGAGCTCGGGGGAGCCAGAGTCTGTCAGGCAGCTGCTGGGCTGGCCGCCTGTGTGGGAAGGGGCAGAGCCGACCTAGGGGCAAGTTGGGCCTCTTGCTCTCCCTGCTGCCCTGAGGCTGCTGGGCCAAAGAGGTCTTGGGCATCCAGCCCCTTGCTGGTCCCTTCCCTCTGACGAGGCCCTCTGAGCTCCAGCACCTTGCAGTGTGGAGACAGCCCCTGCCAGCAACCTCCTCTCCAAGGAGTCCTCAACCGACGCCTAGGCCCAGGGGAAAGGCACCAGCGGGGATGAGCCAGTGGAGGCGCACGGGCATGTCTGGACCCAGTCCCCCAGCCTGCCCCTTGGTGGGGCAGTACCCCCGGAGGCCAGAAAGGTCTGGGCAAGGCTGGCCAGGGGCAGGCGCCCTGCTGGGTGCTGCCCCTGGCCTCTGGGGCCTCTGAGCACAACCGGCCCTCTCCCACTGGAAGACCTCCCCGGCTGCCTCCAAAGGCCGGTTTGCCAACACTCGCGCCCGCTGTTCCCGCCAGGCACGCACAATGCTCCCAAGCCCGGGAGAAAAGCGCTTCGGGGTGTTGCTCTCTCCGGGCCCTTGCCCCTGAGCCTGGGGGCCAGGCAGTGGGTCCACACTCCAAGACCAAGGCAGAACCACATGCACACGTCTGTTCCTGCCCCCTGCACCGGCAGAGAGCTCGGGGGAGCCAGAGTCTGTCAGGCAGCTGCTGGGCTGGCCGCCTGTGTGGGAAGGGGCAGAGCCGACCTAGGGGCAAGTTGGGCCTCTTGCTCTCCCTGCTGCCCTGAGGCTGCTGGGCCAAAGAGGTCTTGGGCATCCAGCCCCTTGCTGGTCCCTTCCCTCTGACGAGGCCCTCTGAGCTCCAGCACCTTGCAGTGTGGAGACAGCCCCTGCCAGCAACCTCCTCTCCATGGAGGCCTCAACCGAGGCCTAGGCCCAGGGGAAAGGCACCAGCGGGGATGAGCCTGGGGAGGCGCTCGGGCATGTCTGGAACCAGTTCCCGCAGCCTGCCCCTTGGTGGGGCAGGACCCTCGGAGGCCAGGAAGGTCTGGGCAAGGCTGGCCAGGGGCAGGGGACCTGCTGGGTCCTGCCCCTGGTCTGTGGGGCCTCTGAGCACAACCGGCCCTCTCCCGCTGGAAAACCTCCCCGGCTGCCTCCAAAGGCCGGTTTGCCAACACTCCTGCCCACTGTTCCCACCAGGCTCGCACAATGCTCCCAAGCCTGGGAGAAAAGCGCTTCGGGGTGTTGCTCTCACCGGGCCATTGCCCCTGAGCCTGGGGGCAATGCAGGGGGAACACACTCCCAGGCCAAGGCAGAACCACATGCCCACGTCTGTTCCTGTCCCCTGCACCGGCAGAGAGCTTGGGGGAGCCAGAGTCTGTCAGGCAGCTGCTGGGTTGGCCGCCTGTGTGGGAAGGGGCAGAGCCGCCCTAGGGGCAAGTTGGGCCTCTTGCTCTCCCTGCTGCCCTGAGGCTGCTGGGCCAAAGACATCTTGGGCATCCAGCCCCTTACTGGTCCCTTCCCTCTGACGAGGCCCTCTGAGCTCCAGCACCTTGCAGTGTGGAGACAGCCCCTGCCAGCAACCTCCTCTCCAAGGAGGCCTCAACCGAGGCCTAGGCCCAGGGGAAAGGCACCAGCGGGGATGAGACTGGGGAGGCGCCCGGGCATGTCTGGATCCAGTCCCCGCAGCCTGCCCCTTGGTGGGGCTGTAACCCCGGAGGCAGGAATGTCTGGGCAAGGCTGGCCAGGGGCTGGGGCCCTGATGGGTCCTGCCCCTGGCCTGTGGGGCCTCTGAGCACAACCGGCCCTCTCCCACTGGAAGACCTCCTCAGCTGCCTCCAAAGGCCGGTTTGCAAGCACTCCCGCCCACTGTTCCCACCAAGCACGCAAAATGCTCCTAAGCCCGGGAGAAAAGCGCTTCGGGGTGGTGCTCTCTCCCGGCCCTTGCCCCTGAGCCTGGGGGCCAGGCATGGGGTCCACACTCCCAGGCCAAGGCAGAACCACATGCACACGTCTGTTCCTGCCCCCTACACCGGCATAGAGCTCGGGGGAGCCAGAGACTGCCAGGCTGCTGCTGGGCTGGCTGCCTGTGTGGAACGGGGCAGAGCCGACCTAGGGGCAAGTTGGGCCTCTTGCTCTCCCTGCTGCCCTGAGCCTGCTGGGCCAAAGTGTTCTTGGGCATCCAGCCCTTTGCTGGTCCCTTCCCTCTGACGAGGCCCTCTGAGCTCCAGCACCTTGCAGTGTGGAGACAGCCCCTGCCAGCAACCTCCTCTCCAAGGAATCCTCAATCGAGGCCTAGGCCCAGGGGAAAGGCACCAGCGGGGATGAGCCTGGGTAGGCGCCCGGGCATTTCTGGACCCAGTCCCCGCAGCCTGCCCCTTGGTGGGGCAGTAACCCCGGAGACCAGGAAGGTTTGGGAAATGCTGGCCAGGGGCAGGGGACCTGCTGGGTCCTGCCCCTGGCCTGTGGGGCCTCTGAGCACATCCGGCCCTCTCCCGCTGGAAGACCTCCCCGGCTGCCTCCAAAGGCCGGTTGGCCAACACTCACGCCCACTGTTCCCACCAGGCGCGCACAATGCTCCCAAGCCCGGGAGAAAAGCGCTTCAGGGTGGTGCTCTCTCCGGGCCCTTGCCCCTGAGCCTGGGGGCAAGGCAGGGTGTCCACACTCCCAGGCCAAGGCAGAACCACATTAACACGTCTGATCTGCCCCCTGCACAGCCAGAGAGCTCAGGGGAGCCAGAGTCTGTCAGGCAGCTGCTGGGCTGGCCGCCTGTGTGGGAAGGGGCAGAGCCGACCTAGGGGCAAGTTGGGCCTCTTGCTCTCCCTGCTGCCCTGAGGCTGCTGGGCCAAAGACGTCTTGGGCATCCAGCCCCTTGCTGGTCCCTTCACTCTGACGAGGCCCTCTGAGCTCCAGCACCTTGCAGTGTGGAGACAGCCCATGCCAGCAACCTCCTCTCCAAGGATTCCTCAACCGAGGCCTAGGCCCAGGGGAAAGGCACCAGCGGGGATGAGCCTGGGGAGGCGCCCGGGCATGTCTGGACCCAGTCCCCGCAGCCTGCCCCTTGGTGGGGCTGTAGCCCCGGAGGCAGGAAGGTCTGGGCAAGGCTGGCCAGGGGCAGGGGCCCTGCTGGGTCCTGCCCCTGGCCTGTGGGGCCTCTGAGCACAACCGGCCCTCTCCCGCTGGAAGACCTCCCCGGCTGCCTCCAAAGGCCGTTTTGCAAACACTCCCGCCCACTGTTCCCACCAGGCGCGCAAAATGCTCCCAAGCCCGGGAGAAAAGCGCTTCGGGGTGGTGCTCTCTCCCGGCCCTTGCCCCTGAGCCTGGGGCCAGGCAGTGGATCCACACTACCAGGTCAAGGCAGAACCACATGCACACGTCTGTTCCTGCCCCCTGCACCGGCAGAGAGCTCGCGGGAGCCAGAGCCTGTCAGGCAGCTGCTGGGCTGGCCGCCTGTGTGGGAAGGGGCAGAGCTGACCTAGGGGCAAGTTGGGCCTCTTGCTCTCCCTGCTGCCCTGAGGCTGCTGGGCCAAAGAGGTCTTGGGCATCCAGCCCCTTGCTGGTCCCTTCCCTCTGACGAGGCCCTCTGAGCTCCAGCACCTTGCAGTGTGGAGACAGCCCCTGCCAGCAACCTCCTCTCCAAGGAGGCCTCAACCGAGGCCTAGGCCTAGGGGAAAGGCATCAGCGGGGATGAGCCTGGGGAGGCGCCCGGCCATGTCTGGACCCAGTCCCCCCAACCTACCCTTTGGTGGCGCAGTACCCCCGGAGGCCAGGAAGGTCTGGGCAAGGCTGCCAGGGGCAGGGACACTGCTGGGTCCTGCCCCTGGCCTGTGGGGCCTCTGAGCACAACCGGCCCTCTCCCACTGGAAGACCTCCCCGGCTGCCTCCAAAGGCCGGTTTGCAAGCGCTCCCGCCCACTGTTCCCAGCAGGTGGGCACAATGCTCCCAAGCCCGGGAGAAAAGCGCTTCGGGGTGGTGCTCTCACCGGACCCTTGCCCCTGAGCCTGGGGGCAATGCAGGGGGAACACACTCCCAGGCCAAGGCAGAACCACATGCACACGTCTGTTCCTGCCCCCTGCACCGGCAGAGAGCTCAGGGGAGCCAGAGTCTGTCAGGCAGCTGCTGGGCTGGCCGCCTGTGTGGGAAGGGGCAGAGCCGACCTAGGGGCAAGTTGGGCCTCTTGCTCTCCCTGCTGCCCTGAAGCTGCTGGGCCAAAGAGGTCTTGGGCATCCAGCCCCTTGCTGGTCCCTTCCCTCTGACGAGGCCCTCTGAGCTCCAGCACCTTGCAGTGTGGAGACAGCCCCTGCCAGCAACCTCCTCTCCAAGGAGGCCTCAACCGAGGCCTAGGCCCAGGGGAAAGGAACCAGCGGGGATGAGCCTGGGGAGGCGCCCGGCCATGTCTGGACCCAGTCCCCGCAGCCTGCCCCTTGGTGGGGCTGTACCCCCGGCGGCCAGGAAGGTCTGGGCAAGGCTGCCAGGGGCAGGGACACTGCTGGGTCCTGCCCCTGGCCTGTGGGGCCTCTGAGCACAACCGGCACTCTCCCTCTGGAAGACCTCCCCGTCTGCCTCCAAAGGCCGGTTTGCAAGCACTCCAGCCCGCTGTTCCCGCCAGGCAAGCACAATGCTCCCAAGCCCAGGAGAAAAGCGCTTCGGGCTGGTGCTCTCTCCGGGCCCTTGCCCCTGAGCCTGGGGGCCAGGCAGGGGGAACACACTCCCAGGCCAAGGCAGAACGACATGCACACGTCTGTTCCTGCCCCCTACACCGGCAGAGAGCTCGGGGGAGCCAGAGACTGCCAGGCTGCTGCTGGGTTGGCCGCCTGTGTGGGAAGGGGCAGAGCCGCCCTAGGGGCAAGTTGGGCCTCTTGCTCTCCCTGCTGCCCTGAGGCTGCTGGGCCAAAGAGGTCTTGGGCATCCAGCCCCTTGCTGGTCCCTTCCCTCTGACGAGGCCCTCTGAGCTCCAGCACCTTGCAGTGTGGAAACAGCCCCTGCCAGCAACTTCCTCTCCAAGGAGGCCTAAACCGAGGCCTAGGCCCAGGGGAAAGGCACCAGCGGGGATGAGCCTGGGGAGGCGCCCGGGCATGTCTGGACCCAGTCCCCGCAGCCTGCCCCTTGGTGGGGCAGTACCCCCGGAGGCCAGGAAGGACTGGGAAAGGCTGGCCAGGGGCAGGGGACCTGCTGGGTCCTGCCCCTGGCCTGTGGGGCCTCTGAGCACATCCGGCCCTCTCCCGCTGGAAGACCTCCCCGGCTGCCTCCAAAGGCCGGTTTGCCAACACTCCCGCCCACTGTTCCCCCCAGGCGCGCACAATGCTCCCAAGCCCGGGAGAAAAGCGCTTCGGGGTGGTGCTCCCACCGGGCCCTTGCCCCTGAGCCTGGGGGCAATGCAGGGGTTCCACACTCCCAGGACAAGGCAGAACCACATGCACACGTCTGTTCCTGCCCCCTGCACCGGCAGAGAGCTCAGGGGAGCCAGAGTCTGTCAGGCATCTGCTGGGCTGGCCGCCTGTGTGGGAAGGGGCAGAGCCGACCTAGGGGCAAGTTGGGCCTCTTGCTCTCCCTGCTGCCCTGAGGCTGCTGGGCCAAAGAGGTCTTGGGCATCCAGCCCTTTGCTGGTCCCTTCCCTCTGACGAGGCCCTCTGAGCTCCTGCACCTTGCAGTGTGGAGACAGCCCCTGCCAGCAACCTCCTCTCCAAGGAGGCCTCAACCGAGGCCTAGTCCCAGTGAAAGGCACAAGCGGGGATGAACCTGCGGAGGCGCCCGGGAATGTCTGGACCCAGTCCCCGCAGCCTGCCCATTGGTGGGGCAGTACCCCCGGAGGCCAGGAAGGTCTGGGCAAGGCTGGCCAGGGGCAGGGGCCCTGCTGGGTCCTGCCCCTGGCCTGTGGGGCCTCTGAGCACAACCGGCCCTCTCCCACTGGAAGACCTCCCCGGCTGCCTCCAAAGGCCGGTTTGCAAACACCCCGCCCTCTGTTCACGCCAGGAACGCACAATGCTCCCAAGCCCGGGAGAAAAGCACTTCGGGGTGGTGCTCTCTCCGGGCCCTTGCCCCTGAGCCTGGGGGACAGGCAGGGGGAACACAATCCCAGGCCAAGGCAGAACCACATGCACACGTCTGTTCCTGCCCCGAGCACCGGCAGAGAGCTCGGGGGAGCCAGAGTCTGTCAGGCAGCTGCTGGGCTGGCCGCCTGTGTGGGAAGGGGCAGAGCCGACCTAGGGGCAAGTTGGGCCTCTTGCTCTCCCTGCTGCCCTGAGGCTGCTGGGCCAAAGAGGTCTTGGGCATCCAGCCCCTTGCTGGTCCCTTCCCTCTGACGAGGCCCTCTGAGCTCCAGCACCTTGCAGTGTGGAGACAGGGCCTGCCAGCAACCTCCTCTCCATGGAGGCCTCAACCGAGGCCTAGGCCCAGGGGAAAGGCACCAGCGGGGATGAGCCTGGGGAGGCGCTCGGGCATGTCTGGAACCAGTTCCCGCAGCCTGCCCCTTGGTGGGGCAGGACCCTCGGAGGCCAGGAAGGTCTGGGCAAGGCTGGCCAGGGGCAGGGGACCTGCTGGGTCCTGCCCCTGGTCTGTGGGGCCTCTGAGCACAACCGGCCCTCTCCCACTGGAAGACCTCCCCGGCTGCCTCCAAAGGCCGGTTTGCAAGCACTCCCGCCCACTGTTCCCACCAAGCACGCAAAATGCTCCCAAGCCCGGGAGAAAAGCGCTTCGGGGTGGTGCTCTCTCCGGGCCCTTGCCCATGAGCCTGGGGGCCAGGCAGGGGGAACACACACCCAGGCCAATGCAGAACGACATGCACACGTCTGTTCCTGCCCCCTACACCAGCAGAGAGCTCGGGGGAGCCAGAGACTGCCAGGCTGCTGCTGGGCTGGCTGCCTGTGTGGGACGGGGCAGAGCCGACCTAGGGGCAAGTTGGGCCTCTTGCTCTCCCTGCTGCCCTGAGGCTGCTGGGCCAAAGTGGTCTTGGGCATCCAGCCCTTTGCTGGTCCCTTCCCTCTGACGAGGCCCTCTGAGCTCCAGCACCTTGCAGTGTGGAGACAGCCCCTGCCAGCAACCTCCTCTCCAAAGAGGCCTCAACCGAGGCCTACGCCCAGGGGAAAGGCACCAGCGGCGATGATCCTGGGGAGGCGCACGGAAATGTCTGGACCCAGTCCCCGCAGCCTGCCTCTTGGTGGGGCAGTACCCCCGGAGGCCAGGAAGGTCTGGGCAAGGCTGGCCAGGGGCAGGGGCCCTGCTGCGGCCTGCCCCTGGCCTGTGGGGCCTCTGAGCACAACCGGCCCTCTCCCACTGGAAGACCTCCCCGGCTGCCTCCAAAGTCCTGTTTGCAAACACTCCCGCCCGCTCTTCACGCCAGGCTCACACAATGCTCCCAAGGCCGGGAGAAAAGCGCTTCGGGGTGGTGCTCTCTCCGGGCCCTTGCCCCTGAGCCTGGGGGCAAGGCAGGGGGAACACACTCCCTGGCCAAGGCAGAACCACATGCCCACGTCTGTTCCTGTCCCCTGCACTGCCAGAGAGCTTGGGGGAGCCAGAGTCTGTCAGGCAGCTGCTGGGTTGGCCGCCTGTGTGGGAAGGGGCAGAGCCGCCCTAGGGGCAAGTTGGGCCTCTTGCTCTCCCTGCTGCCCTGAGGCTGCTGGGCCAAAGAGGTCTTGGGCATCCAGCCCCTTGCTGGTCCCTTCCCTCTGACGAGGCCCTCTGAGCTCCAGCACCTTGCAGTGTGGAGACAGCCCCTGCCAGCAACCTCCTCTCCAAGGAGGCCTCAACCGAGGCCTAGGCCCAGGGGAAAGGCACCAGCGGGGATGAGCCTGGGGAGGTGCCCGGGCATGTCTGGACCCAGTCCCCGCAGCCTGCCCCTTGGTGGGGCTGTAACCCCGGAGGCAGGAACGTCTGGCCAAGGCTGGCCAGGGGCTGGGGCCCTGCTGGGTCCTGCCCCTGGCCTCTGGGGCCTCTGAGCACAACCGGCACTCTCCCGCTGGAAGACCTCCCCGTCTGCCTCCAAACGCCGGTTTGCAATCACTCCAGCCCGCTGTTCCCGTTAGGCCCGCACAATGCTCCCAAGCCCGGGAGAAAAGCGCTTCGGGGTGGTGCTCTCTCCGGGCCCTTGCCCCTGAGCCTGGGGGCCAGGCAGGTGATCCACACTCCCAGGCCAAGGCAGAACCACATGCACACGTCTGTTCCTGCCCCCTGCACCGGCAGAGAGCTTGGGGGAGCCAGAGTCTGTCAGGCAGCTGCTGGGTTGGCCGCCTGTGTGGGAAGGGGCAGAGCCGCCCTAGGGGCAAGTTGGGCCTCTTGCTCTCCCTGCTGCCCTGAGGCTGCTGGGCCAAAGAGGTCTTGGGCATCCAGCCCCTTGCTGGTCCCTTCCCTCTGACGAGGCCCTCTGAGCTCCAGCACCTTGCAGTGTGGAGACAGCCCCTGCCAGCAACCTCCTCTCCAAGGAGGCCTCAACCGAGGCCTAGTCCCAGGGAAAGGCACCAGCGGGGATGAACCTGGGGAGGCGCCCGGGAATGTCTGGACCCAGTCCCCGCAGCCTGCCCCTTGGTGGGGCAGTACCCCCGGAGGCCAGGAAGGTCTGGGAAAGGCTGGCCAGGGGCAGGGGCCCTGCTGGGTCCTGCCCCTGGCCTGTGGGGCCTCTGAGCATGACCGGCCCTCTCCCGCTGGAGACCTCCCCGACTGCCTCCAAAGGCCGGTTTGCCAACACTCTCGCCCGCTGTTCCCGCCAGGCACGCACAATGCTCCCAAGCCCGGGAAAAAATCGCTTCGGGGTGGTGCTCTCTCCGGGCCCTTGCCCCTGAGCCTGGGGGCAATGCAGGGGGAACACACTCCCAGGCTAAGGCAGAACGACATGCACACGTCTGTTCCTGCCCCCTACACCGGCAGAGAGCTCGGGGGAGCCAGAGTCTGCCAGGCAGCTGCTGGGCTGGCGGCCTGTGTGGGAAGGGGCAGAGCCGACCTAGGGGCAAGTTGGGCCTCTTGCTCTCCCTGCTGCCCTGAGGCTGCTGGGCCAAAGAGGTCTTGGGCATCCAGCCCCTTGCTGGTCCCTTCCCTCTGACGAGGCCCTCTGAGCTCCAGCACCTTGCAGTGTGGAGACAGCCCCTGCCAGCAACCTCCTCTCCAAGGAGGCCTCAACCGAGGCCTAGGCCTAGGGGAAAGGCATCAGCGGGGATGAGCCTGGGGAGGCGCCCGGCCATGTCTGGACCCAGTCCCCCCAACCTACCCTTTGGTGGCGCAGTACCCCCGGAGGCCAGGAAGGTCTGGGCAAGGCTGACAGGGGCAGGGACACTGCTGGGTCCTGCCCCTGGCCTGTGGGGCGTCTGAGCACAACCGGCACTCTCCCGCTGGAAGACCTCCCCGTCTGCCTCCAAAGGACGGTTTGCAAGCACTCCCACCCGCTGTTCCCGCCAGGCACGCACAATGCTCCCAAGCCCGGGAGAAAAGCGCTTCGGGGTGGTGCTCTCTCCGGGCCCTTGCCCCTGAGCCTGGGGGCCAGGCAGGGGGAACCCACTCCCAGGCCAAGGCAGAACGACATTCACACGTCTGTTCCTGCCCCCTACACCGGCAGAGAGCTCGGGGGAGCCAGAGACTGCCAGGCTGCTGCTGGGCTGGCTGCCTGTGTGGGACGGGGCAAGCCGACCTAGGGGAAAGTTGGGCCTCTTGCTCTCCCTGCTGCCCTGAGGCTGCTGGGTCAAAGAGGTCTTGGGCATCCAGCCCTTTGCTGGTCCCTTCCCTCTGACGAGGCCCTCTGAGCTCCAGCACCTTGCAGTGTGGAGACAGCCCCTGCCAGCAACCTCCTCTCCAAGGAGGCCTCAACCGAGGCCTAGTCCCAGGGAAAGGCACAAGCGGGGATGAACCTGGGGAGGCGCCCGGGAATGTCTGGACCCAGTCCCCGCAGCCTGCCCCTTGGTGGGGCAGTACCCCCGGAGGCCAGGAAGGTCTGGACAAGGCTGGCGAGGGGAAGGGGCCCTGCTGGGTCCTTCCCCTGGCCTGTGGGGCCTCTGAGCACAACCGGCCCTCTCCCACTGGAAGACCTCCCCGGCTGCCTCCAAAGGCCGGTTTGCAAGCGCTCCCGCCCACTGTTCCCAGCAGGCGGGCACAATGCTCCCAAGCCCGGGAGAAAAGCGCTTCGGGGTGGTGCTCTCACCGGGCCCTTGCCCCTGAGCCTGGGGGCAATGCAGGGGTTCCACACTCCCAGGCCAAGGCAGAACCACATGCCCACGACTGTTCCTGCCCCCTGCACCGGCAGAGAGCTCAGGGGAGCCAGAGTCTGTCAGGCAGCTGCTGGGCTGGCCGCCTGTGTGGGAAGGGGCAGAGCCGACCTAGGGGCAAGTTGGGCCTCTTGCTCTCCCTGCTGCCCTGAGGCTGCTGGGCCAAAGAGGTCTTGGGCATCCAGCCCCTTGCTGGTCCCTTCCCTCTAACGAGGCCCTCTGAGCTCCAGCACCTTGCAGTGTGGAGACAGCCCCTGCCAGCAACCTCCTCTCCAAGGAGGCCTCAACCGAGGCCTAGGCCCAGGGGAAAGGAACCAGCGGGGATGAGCCTGGGGAGGCGCCCGGCCATGTCTGGACCCAGTCCCCGCAGCCTGCCCCTTGGTGGGGCTGTAACCCCGGCGGCCAGGAAGGTCTGGGCAAGGCTGCCAGGGGCAGGGACACTGCTGGGTTCTGCCCCTGGCCTGTGGGGCCTCTGAGCACAACCGGCACTCTCCCTCTGGAAGACCTCCCCGTCTGCCTCCAAAGGCCGGTTTGCAAGCACTCCAGCCCGCTGTTCCCGCCAGGCAAGCACAATGCTCCCAAGCCCGGGAGAAAAGCGCTTCGGGCTGGTGCTCTCTCCGGGCCCTTGCCCCTGAGCCTGGGGTCCAGGCAGGGGGAACACACTCCCAGGCCAAGGCAGAACGACATGCACACGTCTGTTCCTGCCCCCTACACCGGCAGAGAGCTCGGGGGAGCCAGAGACTGCCAGGCTGCTGCTGGGTTGGCCGCCTGTGTGGGAAGGGGCAGAGTCGCCCTAGGGGCAAGTTGGGCCTCTTGCTCTCCCTGCTGCCCAGAGGCTGCTGGGCCAAAGAGGTCTTGGGCATCCAGCCCCTTGCTGGTCCCTTCCCTCTGACGAGGCCCTCTGAGCTCCAGCACCTTGCAGTGTGGAGACAGCCCCTGCCAGCAACCTCCTCTCCAAGGAGTCCTCAATCGAGGCCTAGGCCCAGGGGAAAGGCACCAGCGGGGATGAGCCTGGGTAGGCGCCCGGGCATGTCTGGACCCAGTCGCCGCAGCCTGCCCCTTGGTGGGGCAGTACCCCCGGAGACCAGGAAGGTTTAGGAAAGGCTGGCCAGGGGCAGGGGACCTGCTGGGTCCTGCCCCTGGCCTGTGGGGCCTCTGAGCACATCCGGCCCTCTCCCGCTGGAAGACCTCCCCGGCTGCCTCCAAAGGCCGGTTTACCAACACTCACGCCCACTGTTCCCACCAAGCGCGCACAATGCTCCCAAGCCCGGGAGAAAAGCGCTTCGGGGTGGTGCTCTCTCCGGGCCCTTGCCCCTGAGCCTGGGGGCAAGGCAGGGTGTCCACACTCCCAGGCCAAAGCAGAACCACATGCACACGTCTGATCTGCCCCCTGCACCGGCAGAGAGCTCAGGGGAGCCAGAGTCTGTCAGGCAGCTGCTGGGCTGGCCGCCTGTGTGGGAAGGGGCAGAGCCGCCCTAGGGGCAACTTGGGCCTCTTGCTCTCCCTGCTGCCCTGAGGCTACTGGGCCAAAGACGTCTTGGGCATCCAGCCCCTTACTGGTCCCTTCCCTCTGACGAGGCCCTCTGAGCTCCAGCTCCTTGCAGTGTGGAGACAGCCCCTGCCAGCAACCTCCTCTCCAAGGAGGCCTCAACCGAGGCCTAGGCCGAGGGGAAAGGCACCAGCGGGAATGAGCCTGGGGAGGCGCCCGGGCATGTCTGGACCCAGGCCCCACAGCCTGCCCCTTGGTGGGGCAGTACCCCCGGAGGCCAGGAAGGTCTGGGCCAAGCTGGCCAGGGACAGGGGCCCTGCTGTGTACTGTCCCTGGCCTGTGGGGCCTCTGAGCACATCCGGCCCTCTCCCGCTGGAATACTTCACCAGCTGCCTCCAAAGGCCGGTTTGCAAGCGCTCCCGCCCACTGTTCCCAGCAGGCGCGCACAGTGCTCCCAAGCCCGGGAGAAAAGCACTTCGGGGTGGTGCTCTCACCGGGACCTTGCCCCTGAGCCTGGGGGCAATGCAGGGGGAACACACTCCCAGGCCAAGGCAGAACCATATGCACACGTCTGTTCCTGCCCCCTACACCGCCAGAGAGCTCGGGGGAGCCAGAGTCTGCCAGGCAGCTGCTGGGCTGGCGGCCTGTGTGGGAAGGGGCAGAGCCGACCTAGGGGCAAGTTGGGCCTCTTGCTCTCCCTGCTGCCCTGAGGCTGCTGGGCCAAAGAGGTCTTGGGCATCCAGCCCCTTGCTGGTCCCTTCCCTCTGACGAGGCCCTCTGAGCTCCAGCACCTTGCAGTGTGGAGACAGCCCCTGCCAGCAACCTCCTCTCCAAGGAGGCCTCAACCGAGGCCTAGGCCTAGGGGAAAGGCATCAGCGGGGATGAGCCTGGGGAGGCGCCCGGCCATGTCTGGACCCAGTCCCCCCAACCTACCCTTTGGTGGCGCAGTACCCCCGGAGGCCAGGAAGGTCTGGGCAAGGCTGCCAGGGGCAGGGACACTGCTGGGTCCTGCCCCTGGCCTGTGGGGCCTCTGAGCACAACCGGCCCTCTCCCACTGGAAGACCTCCCCGGCTGCCTCCAAAGGCCGGTTTGCAAGCGCTCCCGCCCACTGTTCCCAGCAGGTGGGCACAATGCTCCCAAGCCCGGGAGAAAAGCGCTTCGGGGTGGTGCTCTCACCGGACCCTTGCCCCTGAGCCTGGGGGCAATGCAGGGGGAACACACTCCCAGGCCAAGGCAGAACCACATGCACACGTCTGTTCCTGCCCCCTGCACCGGCAGAGAGCTCAGGGGAGCCAGAGTCTGTCAGGCAGCTGCTGGGCTGGCCGCCTGTGTGGGAAGGGGCAGAGCCGACCTAGGGGCAAGTTGGGCCTCTTGCTCTCCCTGCTGCCCTGAAGCTGCTGGGCCAAAGAGGTCTTGGGCATCCAGCCCCTTGCTGGTCCCTTCCCTCTGACGAGGCCCTCTGAGCTCCAGCACCTTGCAGTGTGGAGACAGCCCCTGCCAGCAACCTCCTCTCCAAGGAGGCCTCAACCGAGGCCTAGGCCCAGGGGAAAGGAACCAGCGGGGATGAGCCTGGGGAGGCGCCCGGCCATGTCTGGACCCAGTCCCCGCAGCCTGCCCCTTGGTGGGGCTGTACCCCCGGCGGCCAGGAAGGTCTGGGCAAGGCTGCCAGGGGCAGGGACACTGCTGGGTCCTGCCCCTGGCCTGTGGGGCCTCTGAGCACAACCGGCACTCTCCCTCTGGAAGACCTCCCCGTCTGCCTCCAAAGGCCGGTTTGCAAGCACTCCAGCCCGCTGTTCCCGCCAGGCAAGCACAATGCTCCCAAGCCCGGGAGAAAAGCGCTTCGGGCTGGTGCTCTCTCCGGGCCCTTGCCCCTGAGCCTGGGGGCCAGGCAGGGGGAACACACTCCCAGGCCAAGGCAGAACGACATGCACACGTCTGTTCCTGCCCCCTACACCGGCAGAGAGCTCGGGGGAGCCAGAGACTGCCAGGCTGCTGCTGGGTTGGCCGCCTGTGTGGGAAGGGGCAGAGCCGCCCTAGGGGCAAGTTGGGCCTCTTGCTCTCCCTGCTGCCCTGAGGCTGCTGGGCCAAAGAGGTCTTGGGCATCCAGCCCCTTGCTGGTCCCTTCCCTCTGACGAGGCCCTCTGAGCTCCAGCACCTTGCAGTGTGGAAACAGCCCCTGCCAGCAACTTCCTCTCCAAGGAGGCCTAAACCGAGGCCTAGGCCCAGGGGAAAGGCACCAGCGGGGATGAGCCTGGGGAGGCGCCCGGGCATGTCTGGACCCAGTCCCCGCAGCCTGCCCCTTGGTGGGGCAGTACCCCCGGAGGCCAGGAAGGACTGGGAAAGGCTGGCCAGGGGCAGGGGACCTGCTGGGTCCTGCCCCTGGCCTGTGGGGCCTCTGAGCACATCCGGCCCTCTCCCGCTGGAAGACCTCCCCGGCTGCCTCCAAAGGCCGGTTTGCCAACACTCCCGCCCACTGTTCCCACCAGGCGCGCACAATGCTCCCAAGCCCGGGAGAAAAGCGCTTCGGGGTGGTGCTCCCACCGGGCCCTTGCCCCTGAGCCTGGGGGCAATGCAGGGGTTCCACACTCCCAGGACAAGGCAGAACCACATGCACACGTCTGTTCCTGCCCCCTGCACCGGCAGAGAGCTCAGGGGAGCCAGAGTCTGTCAGGCAGCTGCTGGGCTGGCCGCCTGTGTGGGAAGGGGCAGAGCCGACCTAGGGGCAAGTTGGGCCTCTTGCTCTCCCTGCTGCCCTGAGGCTGCTGGGCCAAAGAGGTCTTGGGCATCCAGCCCTTTGCTGGTCCCTTCCCTCTGACGAGGCCCTCTGAGCTCCTGCACCTTGCAGTGTGGAGACAGCCCCTGCCAGCAACCTCCTCTCCAAGGAGGCCTCAACCGAGGCCTAGTCCCAGTGAAAGGCACAAGCGGGGATGAACCTGGGGAGGCGCCCGGGAATGTCTGGACCCAGTCCCCGCAGCCTGCCCATTGGTGGGGCAGTACCCCCGGAGGCCAGGAAGGTCTGGGCAAGGCTGGCCAGGGGCAGGGGCCCTGCTGGGTCCTGCCCCTGGCCTGTGGGGCCTCTGAGCACAACCGGCCCTCTCCCACTGGAAGACCTCCCCGGCTGCCTCCAAAGGCCGGTTTGCAAACACCCCGCCCTCTGTTCACGCCAGGAACGCACAATGCTCCCAAGCCCGGGAGAAAAGCACTTCGGGGTGGTGCTCTCTCCGGGCCCTTGCCCCTGAGCCTGGGGGACAGGCAGGTGATCCACACTCCCAGGCCAAGGCAGAACCACATGCACACGTCTGTTCCTGCCCCGAGCACCGGCAGAGAGCTCGGGGGAGCCAGAGTCTGTCAGGCAGCTGCTGGGCTGGCCGCCTGTGTGGGAAGGGGCAGAGCCGACCTAGGGGCAAGTTGGGCCTCTTGCTCTCCCTGCTTCCCTGAGGCTGCTGGGCCAAAGAGGTCTTGGGCATCCAGCCCCTTGCTGGTCCCTTCCCTCTGACGAGGCCCTCTGAGCTCCAGCACCTTGCAGTGTGGAGACAGGGCCTGCCAGCAACCTCCTCTCCATGGAGGCCTCAACCGAGGCCTAGGCCCAGGGGAAAGGCACCAGCGGGGATGAGCCTGGGGAGGCGCTCGGGCATGTCTGGAACCAGTTCCCGCAGCCTGCCCCTTGGTGGGGCAGGACCCTCGGAGGCCAGGAAGGTCTGGGCAAGGCTGGCCAGGGGCAGGGGACCTGCTGGGTCCTGCCCCTGGTCTGTGGGGCCTCTGAGCACAACCGGCCCTCTCCCACTGGAAGACCTCCCCGGCTGCCTCCAAAGGCCGGTTTGCAAGCACTCCCGCCCACTGTTCCCACCAAGCACGCAAAATGCTCCCAAGCCCGGGAGAAAAGCGCTTCGGGGTGGTGCTCTCTCCGGGCCCTTGCCCATGAGCCTGGGGGCCAGGCAGGGGGAACACACACCCAGGCCAATGCAGAACGACATGCACACGTCTGTTCCTGCCCCCTACACCAGCAGAGAGCTCGGGGGAGCCAGAGACTGCCAGGCTGCTGCTGGGCTGGCTGCCTGTGTGGGACGGGGCAGAGCCGACCTAGGGGCAAGTTGGGCCTCTTGCTCTCCCTGCTGCCCTGAGGCTGCTGGGCCAAAGTGGTCTTGGGCATCCAGCCCTTTGCTGGTCCCTTCCCTCTGACGAGGCCCTCTGAGCTCCAGCACCTTGCAGTGTGGAGACAGCCCCTGCCAGCAACCTCCTCTCCAAAGAGGCCTCAACCGAGGCCTACGCCCAGGGGAAAGGCACCAGCGGCGATGATCCTGGGGAGGCGCACGGAAATGTCTGGACCCAGTCCCCGCAGCCTGCCTCTTGGTGGGGCAGTACCCCCGGAGGCCAGGAAGGTCTGGGCAAGGCTGGCCAGGGGCAGGGGCCCTGCTGCGGCCTGCCCCTGGCCTGTGGGGCCTCTGAGCACAACCGGCCCTCTCCCACTGGAAGACCTCCCCGGCTGCCTCCAAAGTCCTGTTTGCAAACACTCCCGCCCGCTCTTCACGCCAGGCTCACACAATGCTCCCAAGGCCGGGAGAAAAGCGCTTCGGGGTGGTGCTCTCTCCGGGCCCTTGCCCCTGAGCCTGGGGGCAAGGCAGGGGGAACACACTCCCTGGCCAAGGCAGAACCACATGCCCACGTCTGTTCCTGTCCCCTGCACTGCCAGAGAGCTTGGGGGAGCCAGAGTCTGTCAGGCAGCTGCTGGGTTGGCCGCCTGTGTGGGAAGGGGCAGAGCCGCCCTAGGGGCAAGTTGGGCCTCTTGCTCTCCCTGCTGCCCTGAGGCTGCTGGGCCAAAGAGGTCTTGGGCATCCAGCCCCTTGCTGGTCCCTTCCCTCTGACGAGGCCCTCTGAGCTCCAGCACCTTGCAGTGTGGAGACAGCCCCTGCCAGCAACCTCCTCTCCAAGGAGGCCTCAACCGAGGCCTAGGCCCAGGGGAAAGGCACCAGCGGGGATGAGCCTGGGGAGGTGCCCGGGCATGTCTGGACCCAGTCCCCGCAGCCTGCCCCTTGGTGGGGCTGTAACCCCGGAGGCAGGAACGTCTGGCCAAGGCTGGCCAGGGGCTGGGGCCCTGCTGGGTCCTGCCCCTGGCCTCTGGGGCCTCTGAGCACAACCGGCACTCTCCCGCTGGAAGACCTCCCCGTCTGCCTCCAAACGCCGGTTTGCAATCACTCCAGCCCGCTGTTCCCGTTAGGCCCGCACAATGCTCCCAAGCCCGGGAGAAAAGCGCTTCGGGGTGGTGCTCTCTCCGGGCCCTTGCCCCTGAGCCTGGGGGCCAGGCAGGTGATCCACACTCCCAGGCCAAGGCAGAACCACATGCACACGTCTGTTCCTGCCCCCTGCACCGGCAGAGAGCTTGGGGGAGCCAGAGTCTGTCAGGCAGCTGCTGGGTTGGCCGCCTGTGTGGGAAGGGGCAGAGCCGCCCTAGGGGCAAGTTGGGCCTCTTGCTCTCCCTGCTGCCCTGAGGCTGCTGGGCCAAAGAGGTCTTGGGCATCCAGCCCCTTGCTGGTCCCTTCCCTCTGACGAGGCCCTCTGAGCTCCAGCACCTTGCAGTGTGGAGACAGCCCCTGCCAGCAACCTCCTCTCCAAGGAGGCCTCAACCGAGGCCTAGTCCCAGGGAAAGGCACCAGCGGGGATGAACCTGGGGAGGCGCCCGGGAATGTCTGGACCCAGTCCCCGCAGCCTGCCCCTTGGTGGGGCAGTACCCCCGGAGGCCAGGAAGGTCTGGGAAAGGCTGGCCAGTGGCAGGGGCCCTGCTGGGTCCTGCCCCTGGCCTGTGGGGCCTCTGAGCATGACCGGCCCTCTCCCGCTGGAGACCTCCCCGACTGCCTCCAAAGGCCGGTTTGCCAACACTCTCGCCCGCTGTTCCCGCCAGGCACGCACAATGCTCCCAAGCCCGGGAAAAAATCGCTTCGGGGTGGTGCTCTCTCCGGGCCCTTGCCCCTGAGCCTGGGGGCAATGCAGGGGGAACACACTCCCAGGCTAAGGCAGAACGACATGCACACGTCTGTTCCTGCCCCCTACACCGGCAGAGAGCTCGGGGGAGCCAGAGTCTGCCAGGCAGCTGCTGGGCTGGCGGCCTGTGTGGGAAGGGGCAGAGCCGACCTAGGGGCAAGTTGGGCCTCTTGCTCTCCCTGCTGCCCTGAGGCTGCTGGGCCAAAGAGGTCTTGGGCATCCAGCCCCTTGCTGGTCCCTTCCCTCTGACGAGGCCCTCTGAGCTCCAGCACCTTGCAGTGTGGAGACAGCCCCTGCCAGCAACCTCCTCTCCAAGGAGGCCTCAACCGAGGCCTAGGCCTAGGGGAAAGGCATCAGCGGGGATGAGCCTGGGGAGGCGCCCGGCCATGTCTGGACCCAGTCCCCCCAACCTACCCTTTGGTGGCGCAGTACCCCCGGAGGCCAGGAAGGTCTGGGCAAGGCTGACAGGGGCAGGGACACTGCTGGGTCCTGCCCCTGGCCTGTGGGGCGTCTGAGCACAACCGGCACTCTCCCGCTGGAAGACCTCCCCGTCTGCCTCCAAAGGACGGTTTGCAAGCACTCCCACCCGCTGTTCCCGCCAGGCACGCACAATGCTCCCAAGCCCGGGAGAAAAGCGCTTCGGGGTGGTGCTCTCTCCGGGCCCTTGCCCCTGAGCCTGGGGGCCAGGCAGGGGGAACCCACTCCCAGGCCAAGGCAGAACGACATTCACACGTCTGTTCCTGCCCCCTACACCGGCAGAGAGCTCGGGGGAGCCAGAGACTGCCAGGCTGCTGCTGGGCTGGCTGCCTGTGTGGGACGGGGCAAGCCGACCTAGGGGAAAGTTGGGCCTCTTGCTCTCCCTGCTGCCCTGAGGCTGCTGGGTCAAAGAGGTCTTGGGCATCCAGCCCTTTGCTGGTCCCTTCCCTCTGACGAGGCCCTCTGAGCTCCAGCACCTTGCAGTGTGGAGACAGCCCCTGCCAGCAACCTCCTCTCCAAGGAGGCCTCAACCGAGGCCTAGTCCCAGGGAAAGGCACAAGCGGGGATGAACCTGGGGAGGCGCCCGGGAATGTCTGGACCCAGTCCCCGCAGCCTGCCCCTTGGTGGGGCAGTACCCCCGGAGGCCAGGAAGGTCTGGACAAGGCTGGCGAGGGGCAGGGGCCCTGCTGGGTCCTTCCCCTGGCCTGTGGGGCCTCTGAGCACAACCGGCCCTCTCCCACTGGAAGACCTCCCCGGCTGCCTCCAAAGGCCGGTTTGCAAGCGCTCCCGCCCACTGTTCCCAGCAGGCGGGCACAATGCTCCCAAGCCCGGGAGAAAAGCGCTTCGGGGTGGTGCTCTCACCGGGCCCTTGCCCCTGAGCCTGGGGGCAATGCAGGGGTTCCACACTCCCAGGCCAAGGCAGAACCACATGCCCACGACTGTTCCTGCCCCCTGCACCGGCAGAGAGCTCAGGGGAGAAAGAGTCTGTCAGGCAGCTGCTGGGCTGGCCGCCTGTGTGGGAAGGGGCAGAGCCGACCTAGGGGCAAGTTGGGCCTCTTGCTCTCCCTGCTGCCCTGAGGCTGCTGGGCCAAAGAGGTCTTGGGCATCCAGCCCCTTGCTGGTCCCTTCCCTCTAACGAGGCCCTCTGAGCTCCAGCACCTTGCAGTGTGGAGACAGCCCCTGCCAGCAACCTCCTCTCCAAGGAGGCCTCAACCGAGGCCTAGTCCCAGGGGAAAGGAACCAGCGGGGATGAGCCTGGGGAGGCGCCCGGCCATGTCTGGACCCAGTCCCCGCAGCCTGCCCCTTGGTGGGGCTGTAACCCCGGCGGCCAGGAAGGTCTGGGCAAGGCTGCCAGGGGCAGGGACACTGCTGGGTTCTGCCCCTGGCCTGTGGGGCCTCTGAGCACAACCGGCACTCTCCCTCTGGAAGACCTCCCCGTCTGCCTCCAAAGGCCGGTTTGCAAGCACTCCAGCCCGCTGTTCCCGCCAGGCAAGCACAATGCTCCCAAGCCCGGGAGAAAAGCGCTTCGGGCTGGTGCTCTCTCCGGGCCCTTGCCCCTGAGCCTGGGGTCCAGGCAGGGGGAACACACTCCCAGGCCAAGGCAGAACGACATGCACACGTCTGTTCCTGCCCCCTACACCGGCAGAGAGCTCGGGGGAGCCAGAGACTGCCAGGCTGCTGCTGGGTTGGCCGCCTGTGTGGGAAGGGGCAGAGCCGCCCTAGGGGCAAGTTGGGCCTCTTGCTCTCCCTGCTGCCCAGAGGCTGCTGGGCCAAAGAGGTCTTGGGCATCCAGCCCCTTGCTGGTCCCTTCCCTCTGACGAGGCCCTCTGAGCTCCAGCACCTTGCAGTGTGGAGACAGCCCCTGCCAGCAACCTCCTCTCCAAGGAGTCCTCAATCGAGGCCTAGGCCCAGGGGAAAGGCACCAGCGGGGATGAGCCTGGGTAGGCGCCCGGGCATGTCTGGACCCAGTCGCCGCAGCCTGCCCCTTGGTGGGGCAGTACCCCCGGAGACCAGGAAGGTTTAGGAAAGGCTGGCCAGGGGCAGGGGACCTGCTGGGTCCTGCCCCTGGCCTGTGGGGCCTCTGAGCACATCCGGCCCTCTCCCGCTGGAAGACCTCCCCGGCTGCCTCCAAAGGCCGGTTTACCAACACTCACGCCCACTGTTCCCACCAAGCGCGCACAATGCTCCCAAGCCCGGGAGAAAAGCGCTTCGGGGTGGTGCTCTCTCCGGGCCCTTGCCCCTGAGCCTGGGGGCAAGGCAGGGTGTCCACACTCCCAGGCCAAAGCAGAACCACATGCACACGTCTGATCTGCCCCCTGCACCGGCAGAGAGCTCAGGGGAGCCAGAGTCTGTCAGGCAGCTGCTGGGCTGGCCGCCTGTGTGGGAAGGGGCAGAGCCGCCCTAGGGGCAAGTTGGGCCTCTTGCTCTCCCTGCTGCCCTGAGGCTACTGGGCCAAAGACGTCTTGGGCATCCAGCCCCTTACTGGTCCCTTCCCTCTGACGAGGCCCTCTGAGCTCCAGCTCCTTGCAGTGTGGAGACAGCCCCTGCCAGCAACCTCCTCTCCAAGGAGGCCTCAACCGAGGCCTAGGCCGAGGGGAAAGGCACCAGCGGGAATGAGCCTGGGGAGGCGCCCGGGCATGTCTGGACCCAGGCCCCACAGCCTGCCCCTTGGTGGGGCAGTACCCCCGGAGGCCAGGAAGGTCTGGGCCAAGCTGGCCAGGGACAGGGGCCCTGCTGTGTACTGTCCCTGGCCTGTGGGGCCTCTGAGCACATCCGGCCCTCTCCCGCTGGAATACTTCACCAGCTGCCTCCAAAGGCCGGTTTGCAAGCGCTCCCGCCCACTGTTCCCAGCAGGCGCGCACAGTGCTCCCAAGCCCGGGAGAAAAGCACTTCGGGGTGGTGCTCTCACCGGGACCTTGCCCCTGAGCCTGGGGGCAATGCAGGGGGAACACACTCCCAGGCCAAGGCAGAACCATATGCACACGTCTGTTCCTGCCCCCTGCACTGGCAGAGAGCGCAGGGGAGCCAGAGTCTGTCAGGCAGCTGCTGGGCTGGCCGCCTGTGTGGGAAGGGGCAGAGCCGACCTAGGGGCAAGTTGGGCCTCTTGCTCTCCCTGCTGCCCTGAGGCTGCTGGGCCAAAGAGGTCTTGGGCATCCAGCCCCTTGCTGGTCCCTTCCCTCTGACGAGGCCCTCTGAGCTCCAGCACCTTGCAGTGTGGAGACAGCCCCTGCCAGCAACCTCCTCTCCAAGGAGGCCTCAACCGAGGCCTAGTCCCAGGGGAAAGGCACCAGCGGGGATGAGACTGGGGAGGCGCCCGGGCATGTCTGGACCCAGTCCCCGCAGCCTGCCCCTTGGTGGGGCTGTAACCCCGGAGGCAGGAAAGTCTGGGCAAGGCTGGCCAGGGGCAGGGGCCCTGCTGGGTCCTGCCCCTGGCCTGTGGGGCCTCTGAGCACAACCGGCCATCTCCCACTGGAAGACCTCCCCGACTGCCTCCAAAGGCCGGTTTGCAAGCACTCCCGCCCACTGTTCCCACCAAGCACGCAAAATGCTCCCAAGCCCGGGAGAAAAGCGCTTCGGGCTGGTGCTCTCTCCGGGCCCTTGCCCATGAGCCTGGGGGCCAGGCAGGGGGAACACACACCCAGGCCAATGCAGAACGACATGCACACGTCTGTTCCTGCCCCCTACACCGGCATAGAGCTCGGGGGTGCCAGAGACTGCCAGGCTGCTGCTGGGCTGGCTGCCTGTGTGGAACGGGGCAGAGCCGACCTAGGGGCAAGTTGGGCCTCTTGCTCTCCCTGCTGCCCTGAGGCTGCTGGGCCAAAGTGTTCTTGGGCATCCAGCCCTTTGCTGGTCCCTTCCCTCTGACGAGGCCCTCTGAGCTCCAGCACCTTGCAGTGTGGAGACAGCCCCTGCCAGCAACCTCCTCTCCAAGGAATCCTCAATCGAGGCCTAGGCCCAGGGGAATGGCACCAGCGGGGATGAGCCTGGGTAGGCGCCCGGGCATTTCTGGACCCAGTCCCCGCAGCCTGCCCCTTGGTGGGGCAGTACCCCCGGAGACCAGGAAGGTTTGGGAAATGCTGGCCAGGGGCAGGGGACCTGCTGGGTCCTGCCCCTGGCCTGTGGGGCCTCTGAGCACATCCGGCCCTCTCCCGCTGGAAGACCTCCCCGGCTGCCTCCAAAGGCCGGTTTGCCAACACTCACGCCCACTGTTCCCACCAGGCGCGCACAATGCTCCTAAGCCCGGGAGAAAAGCGCTTCAGGGTGGTGCTCTCTCCGGGCCCTTGCCCCTGAGCCTGGGGGCAAGGCAGGGTGTCCACACTCCCAGGCCAAGGCAGAACCACATTAACACGTCTGATCTGCCCCCTGCACAGGCAGAGAGCTCAGGGGAGCCAGAGTCTGTCAGGCAGCTGCTGGTCTGGCCGCCTGTGTGGGAAGGGGCAGAGCCGACCTAGGGGCAAGTTGGGCCTCTTGCTCTCCCTGCTGCCCTGAGGCTGCTGGGCCAAAGAGGTCTTGGGCATCCAGCCCCTTGCTGGTCCCTTCCCTCTGACGAGGCCCTCTGAGCTCCAGCACCTTGCAGTGTGGAGACAGCCCATGCCAGCAACCTCCTCTCCAAGGATTCCTCAACCGAGGCCTAGGCCCAGGGGAAAGGCACCAGCAGGGATGAGCCTGGGGAGGCGCCCGGGCATGTCTGGACCCAGTCCCCGCAGCCTGCCCCTTGGTGGGGCTGTACCCCCGGAGGCAGGAAGGTCTGGGCAAGGCTGGCCAGGGGCAGGGGCCCTGCTGGGTCCTGCCCCTGGCCTGTGGGGCCTCTGAGCACAACCGGCCCTCTCCCGCTGGAAGACCTCCCCGGCTGCCTCCAAAGGCCGTTTTGCAAACACTCCCGCCCACTGTTCCCACCAGGCGCGCAAAATGCTCCCAAGCCCGGGAGAAAAGCGCTTCGGGGTGGTGCTCTCTCCCGGCCCTTGCCCCTGAGCCTGGGGCCAGGCAGTGGATCCACACTACCAGGTCAAGGCAGAACCACATGCACACGTCTGTTCCTGCCCCCTCCACCGGCAGAGAGCTGGGGGGAGCCAGAGTCTGTCAGGCAGCTGCTGGGCTGGCCGCCTGTGTGGGAAGGGGCAGAACCGACCTAGGGGCAAGTTGGGCCTCTTGCTCTCCCTGCTGCCCTGAGGCTGCTGGGCCAAAGAAGTCTTGGGCATCCAGCCCCTTGCTGGTCCCTTCCCTCTGACGAGGTCCTCTGAGCTCCAGCACCTTGCAGTGTGGAGACAGCCCCTGCCAGCAACCTCCTCTCCAAGGAGGCCTCAACCGAGGCCTAGGCCCAGGGGAAAGGCACCAGCGGGGATGAGACTGGGGAGGCGCCCGGGCATGTCTGGACCCAGTCCCCGCAGCCTGCCCCTTGGTGGTGCAGTACCCCCGAGGCCAGGAAGGTCTGGGCAAGGCTGGCGAGGGGCAGGGGCCCTGCTGGGTCCTGCCCCTGGCCTGTGGGGCCTCTGAGCACAACCGGCCCTCTCCCACTGGAAGACCTCCCCGGCTGCCTCCAAAGGCCCGTTTGCAAGCACTCCCGCCCACTGTTCCCACCAAGCACGCAAAATGCTCCCAAGCCCGGGAGAAAAGTGCTTCGGGGTGGTGCTCTCTCCGGGCCCTTGCCCATGAGCCTGGGGGCCAGGCAGGGGGAACACACACCCAGGCCAATGCAGAACGACATGCACACGTCTGTTCCTGCCCCCTACACCAGCAGAGAGCTCGGGGGAGCCAGAGACTGCCAGGCTGCTGCTGGGCTGGCTGCCTGTGTGGGACGGGGCAGAGCCGACCTAGGGGCAAGTTGGGCCTCTTGCTCTCCCTGCTGCCCTGAGGCTGCTGGGCCAAAGTGGTCTTGGGCATCCAGCCCTTTGCTGGTCCCTTCCCTCTGACGAGGCCCTCTGAGCTCCAGCACCTTGCAGTGTGGAGACAGCCCCTGCCAGCAACCTCCTCTCCAAAGAGGCCTCAACCGAGGCCTACGCCCAGGGGAAAGGCACCAGCGGCGATGATCCTGGGGAGGCGCACGGAAATGTCTGGACCCAGTCCCCGCAGCCTGCCTCTTGGTGGGGCAGTACCCCCGGAGGCCAGGAAGGTCTGGGCAAGGCTGGCCAGGGGCAGGGGCCCTGCTGCGGCCTGCCCCTGGCCTGTGGGGCCTCTGAGCACAACCGGCCCTCTCCCACTGGAAGACCTCCCCGGCTGCCTCCAAAGGCCGGTTTGCAAGCGTTCCCGCCCACTGTTCCCCCAAGGCGTGCACAATGCTCCCAAGCCCGGGAGAAAAGCATTTTTGGGTGGTGCTCACTCCGGGCCCTAGGAAGACCTCCCCGGCTGCCTCCAAGGCCGGTTTGCAAGCACTTCTGCCTGCTGTTCCCGCCACCCGCGCACAATGCTCCCAAGCCCGGGAGAAAAGCGTTTCGGGGTGGTGTTCTCTCTGGGCCCAAGAAAGACCTCCCGGGCTGCCCCCAAAGGCCGGTTTGCAAGCACTCCCACTCGCTGTTCCCGCCATCCGTGCAAATGCTCCAAGCCCAGGAGAAAAGCGCTTCGGGGTGGTGCTCTCTCCGAGCCCTTGTTAGACCTCCCCGGCTGCCTCCAAAGGCCGGTTTGCAAGCACTCATGCCCGCTCTTCCCGCCAGCCGCTCACAATGCTCCCAAGCCCGGGAGAAAAGCGCTTCGGGGTGGTGCTCTCTCCCGGCCCTTGGAAGACCTCCCCGGCTGCCTCCAAAGGCCGGTTTGCAAGCACTCAATCCCGCTGTTCCCGCCAGACGCGCACAATGCTCCCAAGCCCGGGAGAAAAGCGCTTCGGGGTGGTGCTCTCTCCCGGCCCTTGGAAGACCTCCCCGGCTGCCTCCAAAGGCTGGTTTTCAAGAACTCCCTCCCGCTGACCCGCCAGCCGCACACAATGCTCCCAAGCCCGGGAGAAAAGCATTTTGGGGTGGTGCTCTCTCCGGGCCCTTGGAAGACCTCCCCGGCTGCCTACAAAGGCCGGTTTGCAAGCACTCATGTCCGCTGTTCCCGACAGCCGCGCACAATGCTCCCAATTCCGGGAGAAAAGTGCTTCGGGATGGTGCTCTCTCCGGGCCCTTGGAATACCTCCCCGGCTGCCTCCAAAGGCCGGTTTGCAAGCACTCCCGCCCGCTGTTCCCGCCAGCCTCGCACAATGCTCCCAAGACCGGGAGAAAAGCGCTTCGGGGTGGTGTTCTCTCCGTGCCCATGGAGGACCTCCCTGGCTGCCCCCAAAGGCCGGTTTGGAAGCACTCCCACTCGCTGTTCCGACCAGCCACGCACAATCCTCCAAAACCCCGGAGAAAAGCGCTTCGGGGTGCTGTTCTCTCCGTGCCCATGGAAGACCTCCCGGGGTGCCCCCAAAGGCCGGTTTGGAAGCACTCCCACTCGCTGTTCCAGCCATTCGCGCAAATGTTCCAAGCCCGGGAGTAAAGCGCTTCTGGGTGGTGCTCTCTCCTGGCCCTTGGAAGACCTCCCCGGCTGCCTCCAAAGGCCGGTTTGCAAGCACTCCTGCCCGCTGTTCCCGCCAGGCACGCACAGTGCTTCCAAGCCCGGGAGAAAAGCATTTTGGGGTGGTGCTCACACCGGGCCCTGGAAGATCTCCCCCGCTGCCTCGAAAGGCCGGTTTGCCAACAATCCCGCCCACTGTTCCCGCCAGGCACGCACAGTGCTTCCAAGCCCGGGAGAAAAGCGCTTCAGTGTGGTGCTCTCTCCGGGCCCTTGCCCCTGAGCCTGGGGGCCAGGCAGGGGATCCACACTCCCAGGCCAAGGCAGAACCACATGCACACGTCTGTTCCTGCCCCCTCCACCGGCAGAGAGCTGGGGGAAGCCAGAGTCTGTCAGGCAGCTGCCGGGCTGGCGGCCTGTGTGGGAAGGGGCAGAGCCGACCTAGGGGCAAGTTGGGCCTCTTGCTCTCCCTGCTGCCCTGAGGCTGCTGGGCCAAAGAGGTCTTGGGCATCCAGCCCCTTGCTGGTCCCTTCCCTCTGACGAGGCCCTCTGAGCTCCAGCACCTTGCAGTGTGGAGACAGCCCCTGCCAGCAACCTCCTCTCCAAGGAGGCCTCAACCGAGGCCTAGGCCCAGGGGTAAGGCACCAGCGGGGATGAGACTGGGGAGGCGCCCGGGCATGTCTGGACCCAGTCCCCGCAGCCTGCCCCTTGGTGGGGCTGTAACCCCGGAGGCAGGAAGGTCTGGGCAACGCTGGCCAGAGGCTGGGGCCCTGCTGGGTCCTGCCCCTGTCCTGTGGGGCCTCTGAGCACAACCGGCCCTCTCCCACTGGAAGACCTCCCCGGCTGACTCCAAAGGCCCGTTTGCAAGCACTCCCGCCCACTGTTCCCACCAAGCACGCAAAATGCTCCCAAGCCCGGGAGAAAAGCGCTTCGGGCTGGTGCTCTCTCCGGGCCCTTGCCCCTGAGCCTGGGGGCCAGGCAGGGGGAACACACTCCCAGGCCAAGGCAGAACGACATGCACACGTCTGTTCCTGCCCCCTACACCGGCAGAGAGCTCGTGGGAGCCAGAGACTGCCAGGCTGCTGCTGGGCTGGCTACCTGTGTGGGACGGGGCAGAGCCGACCTAGGGGCAAGTTGGGCCCCTTGCTCTCCCTGCTGCCCTGAGGCTGCTGGGTCAAAGAGGTCTTGGGAATCCAGCCCTTTGCTGGTCCCTTCCCTCTGACAAGGCCCTCTGAGCTCCAGCACCTTGCAGTGTGGAGACAGCCCCTGTCAGCAACCTCCTCTCCAAGGAGGCCTAAACCGAGGCCTAGGCCCAGGGGAAAGGCACCAGCGGGGATGAGCCTGGGGAGGCGCCCGGGCATGTCTGGACCCAGTCCCGCAGCCTGCCCCTTGGTGGGGCAGTACCCCCGGAGGCCAGGAAGGTCTGGGAAAGGCTGGCCAGGGGCAGGGGACCTGCTGGGTCCTGCCCCTGGCCTGTGGGGCCTCTGAGCACATCCGGCCCTCTCCCGCTGGAAGACCTCCCCGGCTGCCTCCAAAGGCCGGTTGCCAACACTCCTGCCCACTGTTCCCACCAGGCTCGCACAATGCTCCCAAGCCCGGGAGAAAAGCGCTTCGGGGTGGTGCTCTCTCCGGGCCCTTGCCCCTGAACCTGGGGGCAATGCAGGGGGAACACACTCCCAGGCCAAAGCAGAACCACATGCACACGTCTGTTCCTGCCCCCTGCACCGGCAGAGAGCTCGGGGGAGCCAGAGTCTGTCAGGCAGCTGCTGGGCTGGCCGCTTGTGTGGGAAGGGGCAGAGCCGACCTAGGGGCAAGTTGCGCCTCTTGCTCTCCCTGCTGCCCTGAGGCTGCTGGGCCAAAGAGGTCTTGGGCATCCAGCCCCTTGCTGGTCCCTTCCCTCTGACGAGACCCTCTGAGCTCCAGCACCTTGCAGTGTGGAGACAGCCCCTGCCAGCAACCTCCTCTCCAAGGAGGCCTCAACCGAGGCCTAGGCCCAGGGGAAAGGCACCAGCGGGGATGAGCCTGGGGAGGCGCGCGGGTATGTCTGGACCCAGTCCCCGCAGCCTGCCCCTTGGTGGGGCAGTACCCCCGGAGGCCAGGAAGATCTGGGCAAGGCTGGCCAGGGTCAGGGGCCCTGCTGGGTCCTGCCCCTGGCCTGTGGGGCCTCTGAGCACAACCGGCCCTCTCCCACTGGAAGACCTCCCCGGCTGCCTCCAAAGGCCGGTTTGCAAACACTCCCACCCTCTGTTCACGCCAGGCACGCACAATGCTCCCAAGCCCGGGAGAAAAGCGCTTCGGGCTGGTGCTCTCTCCGGGCCCTTGCCCCTGAGCCTGGGGGACAGGCAGGGGGAACACAATCCCAGGCCAAGGCAGAACCACATGCACACGTCTGTTCCTGCCCCGAGCACCGGCAGAGAGCTCGGGGGAACCAGAGTCTGTCAGGCAGCTGCTGGGCTGGCCGCCTGTGTGGGAAGGGGCAGAGCCGACCTAGGGGCAAGTTGGGCCTCTTGCTCTCCCTGCTGCCCTGAGGCTGCTGGGCCAAAGAGGTCTTGGGCATCCAGCCCCTTGCTGGTCCCTTCCCTCTGACGAGGCCCTCTGAGCTCCAGCACCTTGCAGTGTGGAGACAGCCCCTGCCAGCAACCACCTCTCCAAGGAGGCCTCAACCGAGGCCTAGGCCCATGGGAAAGGCACCAGCGGGGATGAGCCAGGGGAGGCGCCCGGGCATGTCTGGACCCAGTCCCCGAAGCCTGCCCCTTGGTGGGGCTGTAACCCCGGAGGCAGGACGGTCTGGGCAAGGCTGGCCAGGGGCAGGGGCCCTCCTGGGTCCTGCCCCTGGCCTGTGGGGCCTCTGAGCACAACCGGCCCTCTCCCACTGGAAGACCTCCCCGGCTGCCTCCAAAGGCCGGTTTGCAAGCACTCCCGCCCACTGTTCCCACCAGGCGCGCACAATGCTCCCAAGCCCGGGAGAAAAGCGCTTCGGGGTGGTGCTCTCTCCGGGCCCTTGCCCCTGAGCCTGGGGCCAGGCAGGGGGTCCACACTCCCAGACCAATGCAGAACCACATGCACACGTCTGTTCCTGCCCCCTGCACAGGCAGAGAGCTCGGGGGAGCCAGAGTCTGTCAGGCAGCTGCTGGGCTGGCCGCCTGTGTGGGAAGGGGCAGAGCCGACCTAGGGGCAAGTTGGGCCTCTTGCTCTCCCTGCTGCCCTGAGGCTGCTGGGCCAAAGAGGTCTTGGGCATCCAGCCCCTTGTTGGTCCCTTCCCTCTGACGAGGCCCTCTGAGCTCCAGCACCTTGCAGTGTGGAGACAGCCCCTGCCAGCAACCTCCTCTCCAAGGAGGCCTCAACCGAGGCCTAGGCCCAGGGGAAGGCACCAGCGGGGATGAGCCAGCGGAGGCGCTCGGCCATGTCTGGACCCAGTCCCCGCAGCCTGCCCCTTGGTGGGGCAGTACCCCCGGAGGCGAGGAAGATCTGGGCAAGGCTGGCCAGGGGCAGGGGCCCTGCTGGGTCCTGCCCCTGGCCTGTGGGGCCTCTGAGCACAACCGGCCCTCTCTCGCTGGAAGACCTCCCCGGCTGCCTCCAATGGCCGGTTTGCAAGCCCTCATGCCCGCTGTTCCCACCAGCCGCGCACAATGCTCCCTAGCCCGGGAGAAAAGCATTTTTGGGTGGTGCTCACTCCGGGCCCTTGGAAGACCTCCCTGGCTGCCTCCAAGGCCGGTTTGCAAGCACTTCTGCCTGCTTCTCCCGCCACACGCGCACAATGCTCCCAAGCCCGGGAGAAAAGCGTTTCGGGGTGGTGTTCTCTCTGTGCCCAAGAAAGACCTCCCGGGCTGCCCCCAAAGGCCGGTTTGCAAGCACTCCCACTCGCTGTTCCCGCCATCCGTGCAAATGCTCCAAGCCCAGGAGAAAAGCGCTTCGGGGTGGTGCTCTCTCCTGGCCCTTGGAAGACCTCCCCGGCTGCCTCCAAAGGCTGGTTTTCAAGAACTCCCTCCCGCTGTCCCGCCAGCCGCACACAATGCTCCCAATCACGGGAGAAAAGTGCTTCGGGGTGGTGCTCTCTCCCGGCCCTTGGAAGACCTCCCCGGCTGCCTCCAAAGGCCGGTTTACAAGCACTCATGCCCGCTGTTCCCGCCCGCCGCGCACAATGCTCCCAAGCCCGGGAGAAAAGTGCTTCGGGGTGGTGCTCTCTCCCGGCCCTTGGAAGACCTCCCCGGCTGCCTCCAAAGGCTGGTTTTCAAGAACTCCCTCCCGCTGACCCGCCAGCCGCACACAATGCTCCCAAGCCCGGGAGAAAAGCATTTTGGGGTGGTGCTCTCTCCGGGCCCTTGGAAGACCTCCCCGGCTGCCTACAAAGGCCGGTTTGCAAGCACTCATGTCCGCTGTTCCCGCCAGCCGCGCACAATGCTCCCAATTCCGGGAGAAAAGTGCTTCGGGATGGTGCTCTCTCCGGGCCCTTGGAAGACCTCCCCGGCTGGCTCCAAAGGCCGGTTTGCAAGCACTCCCGCCCTCTGTTCCCGCCAGCCTCGCACAATGCTCCCAAGACCGGGAGAAAAGTGCTTCGGGGTGGTGCTCTCTCCGGGCCCTTGGAAGACCTCCCAGGCTGTCCCCAAAGGCCGGTTTGCAAGCACTCCCACTCGCTGTTCCCGCCAGCCACGCACAATCCTCCAAAACCCCGGAGAAAAGCGCTTCGGGGTGGTGTTCTCTCCGTGCCCATGGAAGACCTCCCGGGGTGCCCCCAAAAGCCGGTTTGGAAGCACTCCCACTCGCTGTTCCCGCCATCCGCGCAAATGTTCCAAGCCCGGGAGAAAAGCGCTTCTGGGTGGTGCTCTCTCCTGGCCCTTGGAAGACCTCCCCGGCTGCCTCCAAAGGCCGGTTTGCAAGCACTCCCGCCCGCTGTTCCCACCAGCCACGCACAATGCTCCCAAGCCCGGGAGAAAAACATTTTGGGGTGGTGCTCACACCGGGCCCTGGAAGACCTCCCAGGCTGCCTCCAAAGGACGGTTTTCAAGCACTCCTGCCTGCTGTTCCCGCCACCCGCGCACAATGCTCCCAAGCCCAGGAGAAAAGCGCTTCGGGGTTGTGCTCTCTACAGGCCCTTGGAAGACCTCCCCGGCTGCCTCCAAAGGCCGGTTTGCAAGGACACCTTCCTGCTGTTCCCGCCAGCCACGCACAATGCTCCCAAGCCCGGGAGAAAAGCATTTTGGGGTGGTGCTCACTCCGGGCCCTTGGAAGACCTCCCCGGATGCCTCCAAAGGCCAGTTTGCAAGCACTCCTGCCTGCTGTTCCCGCCAGCCGCGCACAATGCTCCCAAGCCCGGAAGAAAAGCGCTTCAGGGTGGTGCTCTCTCCGGGCACTTTCAAGACCTCCCCGGCTGCCTCCAAAGGCAGGTTTGTAAGTACTCATTCCCGCTGCTTCCGCCAGCCACGCACAATGCTCCCAAGCCCGGGAGAAAAGCATTTTGGGGTAATGATCAGTCCGGGCCCTTGGAAGACCTCCCCGACTGCCCCCAAAGGCCGGTTTGGAAGCACTCCCACTCGCTGTTCCCGCCATCCGCGCAAATGTTCCAAGCCCGGGAGAAAAGCGCTTCTGGGTGGTGCTCTCTCCTGGCCCTTGGAAGACCTCCCCGGCTGCCTCCAAAGGCCGGTTTGCAAGCACTCCCACCCGCTGTTCCCACCAGCCACGCACAATGCTCCCAAGCCCGGGAGAAAAGCATTTTGGGGTGGTGCTCACACCGGGCCCTGGAAGACCTCCCCGGCTGCCTCCAAAGGCCGGTTTGCAAGCACTCCCGCCCGCTCTTCCCGCCAGGCACTCACAATGCTCCCAAGACTGGGAGAAAGGCACTTCGGGGTGTTGCTCTCTCCGGGCCCTTGCCCCTGAACCTGGGGGCCAGGCAGTGCGTCCACACTCCCAGACCAAGGCAGAACCACATGCACACGTCTGTTCCTGACCCCTGCACCGGCAGAGAGCTCGGGGGAGCCAGAGTCTGTCAGGCAGCTGCTGGGCTGGCCGCCTGTGTGGGAAGGGGCAGAGCCGACCTAGGGGCAAGTTGGGCCTCTTGCTCTCCCTGCTTCCCTGAGGCTGCTGGGCCAAAGAGGTCTTGGGCATCCAGCCCCTTGTTGGTCCCTTCCCGCTGACGAGGCCCTCTGAGCTCCAGCACCTTGCTGTGTGGAGAGAGACCCTGCCAGCAACCTCCTCTCCAAGGAGGCCTCAACCGAGGCCTAGTCCCAGGGAAAGGCACCAGCGGGGATGAACCTGGGGAGGCGCCCGGGAATGTCTGGACCCAGTCCCCGCAGCCTGCCCCTTGGTGGGGCAGTACCCCCGGAGGCCAGGAAGGTCTGGGCAAGGCTGGCCAGGGGCAGGGGCCCTGCTGGGTCCTGCCCCTGGCCTGTGGGGCCTCTGAGCACAACCGGCCCTCTCCCACTGGAAGACCTCCCCGGCTGCCTCCAAAGGCCGGTTTGCAAGCGCTCCCGCCCACTGTTCCCAGCAGGCGCGCACAATGCTCCCAAGCCCGGGAGAAAAGCGCTTCGGGGTGGTGCTCTCACCGGGCCCTTGCCCCTGAGCCTGGGGGCAAGGCAGGGTGTCCACACCCCCAGGCCAAGGCAGAACCACATGCACACGTCTGTTCCTGCCCCCTGCACCGGCAGAGAGCTCAGGGGAGCCAGAGTCTGTCAGGCAGCTGCTGGGCTGGCCGCCTGTGTGGGAAGGGGCAGAGCCGACCTAGGGGCAAGTTGGGCCTCTTGCTCTCCCTGCTGCCCTGAGGCTGCTGGGCCAAAGAGGTCTTGGGCATCCAGCCCTTTGCTGGTCCCTTCCCTCTGACGAGGGCCTCTGAGCTCCAGCACCTTGCAGTGTGGAGACAGCCCCTGCCAGCAACCTCCTCTCCAAGGAGGCCTAAACCGAGGCCTAGGCCCAGGGGAAAGGCACCAGCGGGGATGAGCCTGGGGAGGCGCCCGGGCGTGTCTGGACCCAGTCCCCGCAGCCTGCCATTGGTGGGACAGTACCCCCGGAGGCCAGGAAGGTCTGGGAAAGGCTGGCCAGGGGCAGGGGACCTGCTGGGTCCTGCCCCTGGCCTGTGGGGCCTCTGAGCACATCCGGCCCTCTCCCGCTGGAAGACCTCCCCGTCTGCCTCCAAAGGCCGGTTTGCAAGCACTCCGCCCGCTGTTCCCGCCAGGCCCGCACAATGCTCCCAAGCCCGGGAGAAAAGCGCTTCGGGGTGGTGCTCTCACCGGGCCCTTGCCCCTGAGCCTGGGGGCAATGCAGGGGGAACACACTCCCAGGCCAAGGCAGAACGACATGCACACGTATGTTCGTGCCCCCTACACCGGCAGAGAGCTCGGGGGAGCCAGAGACTGCCAGGCTGCTGCTGGGCTGGCTGCCTGTGTGGGCCGGGGCAGAGCCGACCTAGGGGCAAGTTGGGCCTCTTGCTCTCCCTGCTGCCCTGAGGCTGCTGGGTCAAAGAGGTCTTGGGCATCCAGCCCTTTGCTGGTCCCTTCCCTTTGACGAGGCCCTCTGAGCTCCAGCACCTTGCAGTGTGGAGACAGCCCCTGACAGCAACCTCCTTTCCAAAGAGGCCTCAACCGAGGCCTACGCCCAGGGGAAAGGCACCAGCGGGGATGATCCTGGGGAGGCGCACGGACATGTCTGGACCCAGTCCCCGCAGCCTGCCCCTTGGTGGGGAAGTACCCCCGGAGGCCAGGAAGGTCTGGGCAAGGCTGGCCAGGGGCAGCGGCCCTGCTGGGTCCTGCCCCTGGCCTGTGGGGCCTCTGAGCACAACCGGCCCTCTCCCACTGGAAGACCTCCCCGGCTGCCTCCAAAGGCCGGTTTGCAAGCGCTCCCGCCCACTGTTCCCAGCAGGCGTGCACAATGCTCCCAAGCCCGGGAGAAAAGCGCTTCAGGGTGGTGCTCTCTCCGGGCCCTTTCCCCTGAGCCTGGGGGCAAGGCAGGGTGTCCACACTCCCAGGCCAAGGCAGAACCACATGCACACGTCTGATCTGCCCCCTGCACCGGCAGAGAGCTCAGCAGAGCCAGAGTCTGTCAGGCAGCTGCTGGGCTGGCCGCCTGTGTGGGAAGGGGCAGAGCCGACCTAGGGGCAAGTTGGGCCTCTTGCTCTCCCTGCTGCCCTGAGGCTGCTGGGCCAAAGAGGTCTTGGGCATCCAGCCCCTTGCTGGTCCCTTCCCTCTGACGAGGCCCTCTGAGCTTCAGCACCTTGCAGTGTGGAGACAGCCCCTGCCAGCAACCTCCTCTCCAAGGAGGCCTAAACCGAGGCCTAGGCCCAGGGGAAAGGCACCAGCGGGGATGAGCCTGGGGAGGCGCCCGGGCATGTCTGGACCCAGTCCCCGCAGCCTGCCTCTTGGTGGGGCAGTACCCCCGGAGGCCGGGAAGGACTGGGAAAGGCTGGCCAGGGGCAGGGGACGTGCTGGGTCCTGCCCCTGGCCTGTGGGGCCTCTGAGCACATCCGGCCCTCTCCCGCTGGAAGACCTCCCCGGCTGCCTCCAAAGGCCGGTTTGCCAACACTCCCGCCCACTGTTCCCACCAGGCGCGCACAATGCTCCCAAGCCCGGGAGAAAAGCGCTTCGGGGTGGTACTCCAACCGGGCCCTTGCCCCTGAGCCTGGGGGCAATGCAGGGGTTCCACACTCCCAGGCCAAGGCAGAACCACATGCACACGTCTGTTCCTGCCCCCTGCACCGGCAGAGAGCTCAGGGGAGCCAGAGTCTGTCAGGCAGCTGCTGGGCGGGCCGCCTGTGTGGGAAGGGGCAGAGCCGACCTAGGGGCAAGTTGGGCCTCTTGCTCTCCCTGCTGCCCTGAGGCTGCTGGGCCAAAGAGGTCTTGGGCATCCAGCCCCTTGCTGGTCCCTTCCCTCTGACGAGGCCCTCTGAGCTCCAGCACCTTGCAGTGTGGGGACAGCCCCTGCCAGCAACCTCCTCTGCAAGGAGGCCTAAACCGAGGCCTAGGCCCAGGGGAAAGGCACCAGCGGGTTGAGCCTGGGGAGGCGCCCGGGCATGTCTGGACCCAGTCCCCGCAGCCTGCCCCTTGGTGGGGCTGTACCTCCGGAGGCAGGAAGGTCTGGGCAAGGCTGACCAGGGGCTGGGGCCCTGCTGGGTCCTGCCCCTGGCCTGTGGGGCCTCTGAGCACAACCGGCCCTCTCCCACTGGAAGACCTCCCCGGCTGCCTCCAAAGGCCGGTTTGCAAGCACTCCCGCCCACTGTTCCCACCAGGCACGCACAATGCTCCCAAGCCCGGGAGAAAAGCGCTTCGGGGTGGTGCTCTCTCCGGGCCCTTGCCCCTGAGCCTGGGGGCCAGGCAGGTGATCCACACTCCCAGGCAAAGGCAGAACCACATGCACACGTCTGTTCCTGCCCCCTGCACCGGCAGAGAGCTCGCGGGAGCCAGAGTCTGTCAGGCAGCTGCTGGGCTGGCCGCCTGTGTGGGAAGGGGCAGAGCTGACCTAGGGGCAAGTTGGGCCTCTTGCTCTCCCTGCTGCCCTGAGGCTGCTGGGCCAAAGAGGTCTTGGGCCTCCAGCCCCTTGCTGGTCCCTTCCATCTGACGAGGCCCTCTGAGCTCCAGCACCTTGCAGTGTGGAGACAGACCCTGCCAGCAACCTCCTCTCCAAGGAGGCCTCAACCGAGGCCTAGTCCCAGGGAAAGGCACCAGCGGGGATGAACCTGGGGAGGCGCCCTGGAATGTCTGGACCCAGTCCCCGCAGCCTGCCCCTTGGTGGGGCGGTACCCCCGGAGGCCAGGAAGGTCTGGGCAAGGCGGGCCAGGGGCAGGGGCCCTGCTGGGTCCTTCCCCTGGCCTGTGGGGCCTCTGAGCATGACCGGCACTCTCCCGCTGGACACCTCCCCGACTGCCTCCAAAGGCCGGTTTGACAACACTCGCGCCCGCTGTTCCCGCCAGGCACGCACAATGCTCCCAAGCCCGGGAGAAAAGCGCTTCGGGCTGGTGCTCTCTCCGGGCCCTTGCCCCTGAGCCTGGGGGACAGGCAGGGGGAACACACTCCCAGGCCAAGGCAGAACGACATGCACACGTCTGTTCCTGCCCCCTACACCGGCAGAGAGCTCGGGGGAGCCAGAGACTGCCAGGCTGCTGCTGGGCTGGCTGCCTGTGTGGGCCGGGGCAGAGCCGACCTAGGGGCAAGTTGGGCCTCTTGCTCTCCCTGCTGCCCTGAGGCTGCTGGGTCAAAGAGGTCTTGGGCATCTAGCCCTTTGCTGGTCCCTTCCCTCTGACGAGGCCCTCTGAGCTCCAGCACTTTGCAGTGTGGAGACAGCCCCTGCCAGCAACCTCCTCTCCAAAGAGGCCTGAACCGAGGCCTAGGCCCAGGGGAAAGGCACCAGCGGGGATGATCCTGGGGAGGCGCACGGACATGTCTGGACCCAGTCCCCGCAGCCTGCCCCTTGGTGGGGCAGTACCCCCGGAGGCCAGGAAGGTCTGGGCAAGGCTGGCCAGGGGCAGGGGCCCTGCTGGGTCCTGACCCTGGCCTGTGGGGCCTCTGAGCACAACCGGCCCTCTCCCACTGGAAGACCTCCCCGGCTGCCTTCAAAGTCCTGTTTGCAAACACTCCCGCCCGCTGTTCACGCCAGGCTCGCACAATGCTCCCAAGCCCGGGAGAAAAGCGCTTTGGAGTGATGCTCTCTGCGGGCCCTTGCCCCTGAGCCTGGGGGCCAGGCAGTGGGTCGACACTCCCAGACCAAGGCAGAACCACATGCACACGTCTGTTCCTGACCCCTGCACCGGCAGAGAGCTCGGGGGAGCCCATTCTGTCAGGCAGCTGCTGGGCTGGCCGCCTGTGTGGAAAGGGGCAGAGCCGACCTAGGGGCAAGTTGGGCCTCTTGCTCTCCCTGCTGCCCTGAGGCTGCTGGGCCAAAGAGGTCTTGGGCAGCCAGCCCCTTGCTGGTCCCTTCCCTCTGACGAGGCCCTCTGAGCTCCAGCACCTTGCAGTGTGGAGACAGCCCCTGCCAGCAACCTCCTCTCCAAGGAGGCCTCAACCGAGGCCTAGGCCCAGGGGAAAGGCACCAGCGGGGATGAGCCTGGGGAGGCGCCCGAGCATGTCTGGACCCAGTCCCCGCAGCCTGCCCCTTGGTGGGGCTGTACCCCCGGAGGCAGGAAGGTCTGGGCAAGGCTGCCAGGGGCAGGGACACTGCTGGGTCCTGCCCCTGGCCTGTGGGGCCTCTGAGCACATCCGGCCCTCTCCCGCTGGAAGACCTCCCCGGCTGCCTCCAAAGGCCGGTTTGCCAACACTCACGCCCACTGTTCCCACCAGGCGCGCACAATGCTCCCAAGCCCGGGAGAAAAGCGCTTCGGGGTGGTGCTCTCACCGGGCCCTTGCCCCTGAGCCTGGGGGCAATGCAGGGGGAACACACTCCCAGGCCAAGGCAGAACCACATGCACACGTCTGTTCCTGCCCCCTGCACCGGCAGAGAGCTCAGGGGAGCCAGAGTCTGTCAGGCAGCTGCTGAGCTCGCCGCCTGTGTGGGAAGGGGCAGAGCCGACCTAGGGGCAAGTTGGGCCTCTTGCTCTCCCTGCTGCCCTGAGGCTGCTGGGCCAAAGAGGTCTTGGGCATCCAGCCCCTTGCTGGTCCCTTCCCTCTGACGAGGCCCTCTGAGCTCCAGCACCTTGCAGTGTGGAGACAGCCCCTGCCAGCAACCTCCTCTCCAAGGAGGTCTCAACCGAGGCCTAGGCCCACGGGAAAGGCACCAGCGGGGATGAGCCTGGGGAGGCGCCCGGGCATGTCTGAACCCAGTCCCCTCAGCCTGCCCCTTGGTGGGGCAGTACCCCCGGAGGCCAGGAAGGTCTGGGGAAGGCTGGCCAGTGGCAGGCGCCCTGCTGGGTCCTGCCCCTGGCCTCTGGGGCCTCTGAGCACAACCGGCCCTCTCCCACTCGAAGACCTCCCCGGCTGCCTCCAAAGGCCGGTTTGCAAGCACTCCCGCCCGCTCTTCCCGCCAGGCACGCACAATGCTCCCAAGACTGGGAGAAAGGCACTTCGGGGTGTTGCTCTCTCCGGGCCCTTGCCCCTGAACCTGGGGGCCAGGCAGTGGGTCCACACTCCCAGACCAAGGCAGAACCACATGCACACGTCTGTTCCTGACCCCTGCACCGGCAGAGAGCTCGGGGGAGCCAGAGTCTGTCAGGCAGCTGCTGGGCTGGCTGCCTGTGTGGGAAGGGGCAGAGCCGACCTAGGGGCAAGTTGGGCCTCTTGCTCTCCCTGCTTCCCTGAGGCTGCTGGGCCAAAGAGGTCTTGGGCATCCAGCCCCTTGCTGGTCCCTTCCCGCTGACGAGGCCCTCTGAGCTCCAGCACCTTGCTGTGTGGAGACAGACCCTGCCAGCAACCTCCTCTCCAAGGAGGCCTCAACCGAGGCCTAGTCCCAGGGAAAGGCACCAGCGGGGATGAACCTGGGGAGGCGCCCGGGAATGTCTGGACCCAGTCCCCGCAGCCTGCCCCTTGGTGGGGCAGTACCCCCGGAGGCCAGGAAGGTCTGGGCAAGGCTGGCCAGGGGCAGCGGCCCTGCTGGGTCCTGCCCCTGGCCTGTGGGGCCTCTGAGCACAACCGGCCCTCTCCCACTGGAAGACCTCCCCGGCTGCCTCCAAAGGCCGGTTTGCAAGCGCTCCCGCCCACTGTTCCCAGCAGGCGCGCACAATGCTCCCAAGCCCGGGAGAAAAGCGCTTCGGGGTGGTGCTCACACCGGGCCCTTGCCCCTGAGCCTGGGGGCAATGCAGGGGGAACACACTCCCAGGCCAAGGCAGAACCACATGCACACGTCTGTTCCTGCCCCCTGCACCGGCAGAGAGCTCAGGGGAGCCAGAGTCTGTCAGGCAGCTGCTGGGCTGGCCGCCTGTGTGGGAAGGGGCAGAGCCGACCTAGGGGCAAGTTGGGCCTCTTGCTCTCCCTGCTGCCCTGAGGCTGCTGGGCCAAAGAGGTCTTGGGCATCCAGCCCCTTGCTGGTCCCTTCCCTCTGACGAGGCCCTCTGAGCTCCAGCACCTTGCAGTGTGGAGACAGCCCCGGCCAGCAACCTCCTCTCCAAGGAGGCCTCAACCGAGGCCTAGGCCCAGGGGAAAGGCACCAGCGGGGATGAGCCTGGGGAGGCGCCCGGGCATGTCTGGACCCAGTCCCCGCAGCCTGCCCCTTGGTGGGGCTGTAAACCCGGAGGCAGGAAGGTCTGGGCAAGGCTGGCCAGGGGCTGGGGCCCTGCTGGGTCCTGCCCCTGGCCTGTGGGGCCTCTGAGCACAACCGGCCCTCTCCCACTGGAAGACCTCCCCGGATGCCTCCAAAGGCCGGTTTGAAAGCACTCCCGCAGACTGTTCCCACCAAGCACGCAAAATGCTCCCAAGCCCGGGAGAAAAGCGCTTCGGGGTGGTGCTCTCTCCGGGCCCTTGCCCCTGAGCCTGGGAGCCAGGCAGGGGGAACACACTCCCAGGCCAAGGCAGAACGACATGAACACGTCTGTTCCTGCCCCCTACACCGGCAGAGAGCTCGGGGGAGCCAGAGACTGCCAGGCTGCTGCTGGGCTGGCTGCCTGTGTGGGACGGGGCAGAGCCGACCTAGGGGCAAGTTGGGCCTCTTGCTCTCCCTGCTGCCCTGAGGCTGCTGGGTCAAAGAGGTCTTGGGCATCCAGCCCTTTGCTGGTCCCTTCCCTCTGACGAGGGCCTCTGAGCTCCAGCACCTTGCAGTGTGGAGACAGCCCCTGCCAGAAACCTCCTCTCCAAGGAGGCCTAAACCGAGGCCTAGGCCCAGGGGAAAGGCACCAGCGGGGATGAGCCTGGGGAGGCGCCCGGGCGTGTCTGGACCCAGTCCCCGCAGCCTGCCCCTTGGTGGGGCAGTACCCCCGGAGGCCAGGAAGGTCTGGGAAAGGCTGGCCAGGGGCAGGGGACCTGCTGGGTCCTGCCCCTGGCCTGTGGGGCCTCTGAGCACATCCGGCCCTCTCCCGCTGGAAGAGCTCCCCGGCTGCCTCCAAAGGCCGGTTTGCCAACACTGACGCCCACTGTTCCCACCAGGCGCGCACAATGCTCCCAAGTCCGGGAGAAAAGTGCTTCGGGGTGGTGCTCTCACCGGGCCCTTGCCCCTGAGCCTGGGGCCAGGCAGTGGATCCACACTACCAGGTCAAGGCAGAACCACATGCACACGTCTGTTCCTGCCCCCTCCACCGGCAGAGAGCTAGGGGGAGCCAGAGTCTGTCAGGCAGCTGCTCGGCTGGCCGCCTGTGTGGGAAGGGGCAGAACCGACCTAGGGGCAAGTTGGGCCTCTTGCTCTCCCTACTGCCCTGAGGCTGCTGGGCCAAAGAAGTCTTGGGCATCCAGCCCCTTGCTGGTCCCTTCCCTCTGACGAGGTCCTCTGAGCTCCAGCACCTTGCAGTGTGGAGACAGCCCCTGCCAGCAACCTCCTCTCCAAGGAGGCCTCAACCGAGGCCTAGGCCCAGGGGAAAGGCACCAGCGGGGATGAGACTGGGGAGGCGCCCGGGCATGTCTGGACCCAGTCCCCGCAGCCTGCCCCTTGGTGGTGCAGTACCCCCGGAGGCCAGGAAGGTCTGGGCAAGGCTGGCGAGGGGCAGGGGCCCTGCTGGGTCCTGCCCCTGGCCTGTGGGGCCTCTGAGCACAACCGGCCCTCTCCCACTGGAAGACCTCCCCGGCTGCCTCCAAAGGCCCGTTTGCAAGCACTCCCGCCCACTGTTCCCACCAAGCACGCAAAATGCTCCCAAGCCCGGGAGAAAAGTGCTTCGGGGTGGTGCTCTCTCCGGGCCCTTGCCCATGAGCCTGGGGGCCAGGCAGGGGGAACACACACCCAGGCCAATGCAGAACGACATGCACACGTCTGTTCCTGCCCCCTACACCAGCAGAGAGCTCGGGGGAGCCAGAGACTGCCAGGCTGCTGCTGGGCTGGCTGCCTGTGTGGGACGGGGCAGAGCCGACCTAGGGGCAAGTTGGGCCTCTTGCTCTCCCTGCTGCCCTGAGGCTGCTGGGCCAAAGTGGTCTTGGGCATCCAGCCCTTTGCTGGTCCCTTCCCTCTGACGAGGCCCTCTGAGCTCCAGCACCTTGCAGTGTGGAGACAGCCCCTGCCAGCAACCTCCTCTCCAAAGAGGCCTCAACCGAGGCCTACGCCCAGGGGAAAGGCACCAGCGGCGATGATCCTGGGGAGGCGCACGGAAATGTCTGGACCCAGGCCCCGCAGCCTGCCTCTTGGTGGGGCAGTACCCCCGGAGGCCAGGAAGGTCTGGGCAAGGCTGGCCAGGGGCAGGGGCCCTGCTGCGGCCTGCCCCTGGCCTGTGGGGCCTCTGAGCACAACCGGCCCTCTCCCACTGGAAGACCTCCCCGGCTGCCTCCAAAGGCCGGTTTGCAAGCGTTCCCGCCCACTGTTCCCCCAAGGCGTGCACAATGCTCCCAAGCCCGGGAGAAAAGCATTTTTGGGTGGTGCTCACTCCGGGCCCTAGGAAGACCTCCCCGGCTGCCTCCAAGGCCGGTTTGCAAGCACTTCTGCCTGCTGTTCCCGCCACCCGCGCACAATGCTCCCAAGCCCGGGAGAAAAGCGTTTCGGGGTGGTGTTCTCTCTGGGCCCAAGAAAGACCTCCCGGGCTGCCCCCAAAGGCCGGTTTGCAAGCACTCCCACTCGCTGTTCCCGCCATCCGTGCAAATGCTCCAAGCCCAGGAGAAAAGCGCTTCGGGGTGGTGCTCTCTCCGAGCCCTTGTTAGACCTCCCCGGCTGCCTCCAAAGGCCGGTTTGCAAGCACTCATGCCCGCTCTTCCCGCCAGCCGCTCACAATGCTCCCAAGCCCGGGAGAAAAGCGCTTCGGGGTGGTGCTCTCTCCCGGCCCTTGGAAGACCTCCCCGGCTGCCTCCAAAGGCCGGTTTGCAAGCACTCAATCCCGCTGTTCCCGCCAGACGCGCACAATGCTCCCAAGCCCGGGAGAAAAGCGCTTCGGGGTGGTGCTCTCTCCCGGCCCTTGGAAGACCTCCCCGGCTGCCTCCAAAGGCTGGTTTTCAAGAACTCCCTCCCGCTGACCCGCCAGCCGCACACAATGCTCCCAAGCCCGGGAGAAAAGCATTTTGGGGTGGTGCTCTCTCCGGGCCCTTGGAAGACCTCCCCGGCTGCCTACAAAGGCCGGTTTGCAAGCACTCATGTCCGCTGTTCCCGACAGCCGCGCACAATGCTCCCAATTCCGGGAGAAAAGTGCTTCGGGATGGTGCTCTCTCCGGGCCCTTGGAATACCTCCCCGGCTGCCTCCAAAGGCCGGTTTGCAAGCACTCCCGCCCGCTGTTCCCGCCAGCCTCGCACAATGCTCCCAAGACCAGGAGAAAAGCGCTTCGGGGTGGTGTTCTCTCCGTGCCCATGGAGGACCTCCCTGGCTGCCCCCAAAGGCCGGTTTGGAAGCACTCCCACTCGCTGTTCCGACCAGCCACGCACAATCCTCCAAAACCCCGGAGAAAAGCGCTTCGGGGTGCTGTTCTCTCCGTGCCCATGGAAGACCTCCCGGGGTGCCCCCAAAGGCCGGTTTGGAAGCACTCCCACTCGCTGTTCCAGCCATTCGCGCAAATGTTCCAAGCCCGGGAGTAAAGCGCTTCTGGGTGGTGCTCTCTCCTGGCCCTTGGAAGACCTCCCCGGCTGCCTCCAAAGGCCGGTTTGCAAGCACTCCTGCCCGCTGTTCCCGCCAGGCACGCACAGTGCTTCCAAGCCCGGGAGAAAAGCATTTTGGGGTGGTGCTCACACCGGGCCCTGGAAGATCTCCCCCGCTGCCTCGAAAGGCCTGTTTGCCAACAATCCCGCCCACTGTTCCCGCCAGGCACGCACAGTGCTTCCAAGCCCGGGAGAAAAGCGCTTCAGTGTGGTGCTCTCTCCGGGCCCTTGCCCCTGAGCCTGGGGGCCAGGCAGGGGATCCACACTCCCAGGCCAAGGCAGAACCACATGCACACGTCTGTTCCTGCCCCCTCCACCGGCAGAGAGCTGGGGGAAGCCAGAGTCTGTCAGGCAGCTGCCGGGCTGGCGGCCTGTGTGGGAAGGGGCAGAGCCGACCTAGGGGCAAGTTGGGCCTCTTGCTCTCCCTGCTGCCCTGAGGCTGCTGGGCCAAAGAGGTCTTGGGCATCCAGCCCCTTGCTGGTCCCTTCCCTCTGACGAGGCCCTCTGAGCTCCAGCACCTTGCAGTGTGGAGACAGCCCCTGCCAGCAACCTCCTCTCCAAGGAGGCCTCAACCGAGGCCTAGGCCCAGGGGTAAGGCACCAGCGGGGATGAGACTGGGGAGGCGCCCGGGCATGTCTGGACCCAGTCCCCGCAGCCTGCCCCTTGGTGGGGCTGTAACCCCGGAGGCAGGAAGGTCTGGGCAACGCTGGCCAGAGGCTGGGGCCCTGCTGGGTCCTGCCCCTGTCCTGTGGGGCCTCTGAGCACAACCGGCCCTCTCCCACTGGAAGACCTCCCCGGCTGACTCCAAAGGCCGGTTTGCAAGCACTCCCGCCCACTGTTCCCACCAAGCACGCAAAATGCTCCCAAGCCCGGGAGAAAAGCGCTTCGGGCTGGTGCTCTCTCCGGGCCCTTGCCCCTGAGCCTGGGGGCCAGGCAGGGGGAACACACTCCCAGGCCAAGGCAGAACGACATGCACACGTCTGTTCCTGCCCCCTACACCGGCAGAGAGCTCGTGGGAGCCAGAGACTGCCAGGCTGCTGCTGGGCTGGCTACCTGTGTGGGACGGGGCAGAGCCGACCTAGGGGCAAGTTGGGCCCCTTGCTCTCCCTGCTGCCCTGAGGCTGCTGGGTCAAAGAGGTCTTGGGAATCCAGCCCTTTGCTGGTCCCTTCCCTCTGACAAGGCCCTCTGAGCTCCAGCACCTTGCAGTGTGGAGACAGCCCCTGTCAGCAACCTCCTCTCCAAGGAGGCCTAAACCGAGGCCTAGGCCCAGGGGAAAGGCACCAGCGGGGATGAGCCTGGGGAGGCGCCCGGGCATGTCTGGACCCAGTCCCGCAGCCTGCCCCTTGGTGGGGCAATACCCCCGGAGGCCAGGAAGGTCTGGGCAAGGCTGGCCAGGGGCAGGGGACCTGCTGGGTCCTGCCCCTGGCCTGTGGGGCCTCTGAGCACATCCGGCCCTCTCCCGCTGGAAGACCTCCCCGGCTGCCTCCAAAGGCCGGTTGCCAACACTCCTGCCCACTGTTCCCACCAGGCTCGCACAATGCTCCCAAGCCCGGGAGAAAAGCGCTTCGGGGTGGTGCTCTCTCCGGGCCCTTGCCCCTGAACCTGGGGGCAATGCAGGGGGAACACACTCCCAGGCCAAAGCAGAACCACATGCACACGTCTGTTCCTGCCCCCTGCACCGGCAGAGAGCTCGGGGGAGCCAGAGTCTGTCAGGCAGCTGCTGGGTTGGCTGCCTGTGTGGGAAGGGGCAGAGCCGACCTAGGGGCAAGTTGGGCCTCTTGCTCTCCCTGCTGCCCTGAGGCTGCTGGGCCAAAGAGGTCTTGGGCATCCAGCCCCTTGCTGGTCCCTTCCCTCTGACGAGGCCCTCTGAGTTCCAGCACCTCGCAGTGTGGAGACAGCCCCTGCCAGCAACCTCCTCTCCAAGGAGGCCTCAACCGAGGCCTAGGCCCAGGGGAAAGGCACCAGCGGGGATGAGCCTGGGGATGCGCCCGGGCATGTCTGGACCCAGTCCCGGCAGTCTGCCCCTTGGTGGCGCAGTATCCCCGGAGGCCAGGAAGGTCTGGGCAAGGCTGCCAGGGGCAGGGGCCCTGCTGGGTCCTGCCCCTGGCCTGTGGGGCCTCTGAGCACAACCGGCACTCTCCCGCTGGAAGACCTCCCCGGCTGCCTCCAAAGGCCGGTTTGCAAGCACTCCCACCCGCTGTTCCCGCCAGGCACGCACAATGCTCCCAAGCCCGGGAGAAAAGCGCTTCGGGGTGTTGCTCTCTCCCGGCCCTTGCCCCTGAGCCTGGGGCCAGGCATGGGGTCCACACTCCCAGGCCAAGGCAGAACCACATGCACACGTCTGTTCCTGCCGCTTGCACCAGCAGAGAGCTCGGGGGAGCCAGAGTCTGTCAGGCAGCTGCTGGGCTGGCCGCTTGTGTGGGAAGGGGCAGAGCCGACCTAGGGGCAAGTTGCGCCTCTTGCTCTCCCTGCTGCCCTGAGGCTGCTGGGCCAAAGAGGTCTTGGGCATCCAGCCCCTTGCTGGTCCCTTCCCTCTGACGAGACCCTCTGAGCTCCAGCACCTTGCAGTGTGGAGACAGCCCCTGCCAGCAACCTCCTCTCCAAGGAGGCCTCAACCGAGGCCTAGGCCCAGGGGAAAGGCACCAGCGGGGATGAGCCTGGGGAGGCGCGCGGGCATGTCTGGACCCAGTCCCCGCAGCCTGCCCCTTGGTGGGGCAGTACCCCCGGAGGCCAGGAAGATCTGGGCAAGGCTGGCCAGGGTCAGGGGCCCTGCTGGGTCCTGCCCCTGGCCTGTGGGGCCTCTGAGCACAACCGGCCCTCTCCCACTGGAAGACCTCCCCGGCTGCCTCCAAAGGCCGGTTTGCAAACACTCCCACCCTCTGTTCACGCCAGGCACGCACAATGCTCCCAAGCCCGGGAGAAAAGCGCTTCGGGCTGGTGCTCTCTCCGGGCCCTTGCCCCTGAGCCTGGGGGACAGGCAGGGGGAATACAATCCCAGGCCAAGGCAGAACCACATGCACACGTCTGTTCCTGCCCCGAGCACCGGCAGAGAGCTCGGGGGAACCAGAGTCTGTCAGGCAGCTGCTGGGCTGGCCGCCTGTGTGGGAAGGGGCAGAGCCGACCTAGGGGCAAGTTGGGCCTCTTGCTCTCCCTGCTGCCCTGAGGCTGCTGGGCCAAAGAGGTCTTGGGCATCCAGCCCCTTGCTGGTCCCTTCCCTCTGACGAGGCCCTCTGAGCTCCAGCACCTTGCAGTGTGGAGACAGCCCCTGCCAGCAACCACCTCTCCAAGGAGGCCTCAACCGAGGCCTAGGCCCATGGGAAAGGCACCAGCGGGGATGAGCCAGGGGAGGCGCCCGGGCATGTCTGGACCCAGTCCCCGAAGCCTGCCCCTTGGTGGGGCTGTAACCCCGGAGGCAGGACGGTCTGGGCAAGGCTGGCCAGGGGCAGGGGCCCTCCTGGGTCCTGCCCCTGGCCTGTGGGGCCTCTGAGCACAACCGGCCCTCTCCCACTGGAAGACCTCCCCGGCTGCCTCCAAAGGCCGGTTTGCAAGCACTCCCGCCCACTGTTCCCACCAGGCGCGCACAGTGCTCCCAAGCCCGGGAGAAAAGCGCTTCGGGGTGGTGCTCTCTCCGGGCCCTTGCCCCTGAGCCTGGGGCCAGGCAGGGGGTCCACACTCCCAGACCAATGCAGAACCACATGCACACGTCTGTTCCTGCCCCCTGCACAGGCAGAGAGCTCGGGGGAGCCAGAGTCTGTCAGGCAGCTGCTGGGCTGGCCGCCTGTGTGGGAAGGGGCAGAGCCGACCTAGGGGCAAGTTGGGCCTCTTGCTCTCCCTGCTGCCCTGAGGCTGCTGGGCCAAAGAGGTCTTGGGCATCCAGCCCCTTGTTGGTCCCTTCCCTCTGACGAGGCCCTCTGAGCTCCAGCACCTTGCAGTGTGGAGACAGCCCCTGCCAGCAACCTCCTCTCCAAGGAGGCCTCAACCGAGGCCTAGGCCCAGGGGAAGGCACCAGCGGGGATGAGCCAGCGGAGGCGCTCGGCCATGTCTGGACCCAGTCCCCGCAGCCTGCCCCTTGGTGGGGCAGTACCCCCGGAGGCGAGGAAGATCTGGGCAAGGCTGGCCAGGGGCAGGGGCCCTGCTGGGTCCTGCCCCTGGCCTGTGGGGCGTCTGAGCACAACCGGCCCTCTCTCGCTGGAAGACCTCCCCGGCTGCCTCCAATGGCCGGTTTGCAAGCCCTCATGCCCGCTGTTCCCACCAGCCGCGCACAATGCTCCCTAGCCCGGGAGAAAAGCATTTTTGGGTGGTGCTCACTCCGGGCCCTTGGAAGACCTCCCTGGCTGCCTCCAAGGCCGGTTTGCAAGCACTTCTGCCTGCTTCTCCCGCCACACGCGCACAATGCTCCCAAGCCCGGGAGAAAAGCGTTTCGGGGTGGTGTTCTCTCTGTGCCCAAGAAAGACCTCCCGGGCTGCCCCCAAAGGCCGGTTTGCAAGCACTCCCACTCGCTGTTCCCGCCATCCGTGCAAATGCTCCAAGCCCAGGAGAAAAGCGCTTCGGGGTGGTGCTCTCTCCTGGCCCTTGGAAGACCTCCCCGGCTGCCTCCAAAGGCTGGTTTTCAAGAACTCCCTCCCGCTGTCCCGCCAGCCGCACACAATGCTCCCAATCACGGGAGAAAAGTGCTTCGGGGTGGTGCTCTCTCCGGGCCCTTGGAAGACCTCCCCGGCTGCCTCCAAAGGCCGGTTTACAAGCACTCATGCCCGCTGTTCCCGCCCGCCGCGCACAATGCTCCCAAGCCCGGGAGAAAAGTGCTTCGGGGTGGTGCTCTCTCCCGGCCCTTGGAAGACCTCCCCGGCTGCCTCCAAAGGCTGGTTTTCAAGAACTCCCTCCCGCTGACCCGCCAGCCGCACACAATGCTCCCAAGCCCGGGAGAAAAGCATTTTGGGGTGGTGCTCTCTCCGGGCCCTTGGAAGACCTCCCCGGCTGCCTACAAAGGCCGGTTTGCAAGCACTCATGTCCGCTGTTCCCGCCAGCCGCGCACAATGCTCCCAATTCCGGGAGAAAAGTGCTTCGGGATGGTGCTCTCTCCGGGCCCTTGGAAGACCTCCCCGGCTGGCTCCAAAGGCCGGTTTGCAAGCACTCCCGCCCTCTGTTCCCGCCAGCCTCGCACAATGCTCCCAAGACCGGGAGAAAAGTGCTTCGGGGTGGTGCTCTCTCCGGGCCCTTGGAAGACCTCCCAGGCTGTCCCCAAAGGCCGGTTTGCAAGCACTCCCACTCGCTGTTCCCGCCAGCCACGCACAATCCTCCAAAACCCCGGAGAAAAACGCTTCGGGGTGGTGTTCTCTCCTTGCCAATGGAAGACTTCCCGGGGTGCCCCCAAAGGCCGGTTTGGAAGCACTCCCACTCGCTGTTCCCGCCATCCGCGCAAATGTTCCAAGCCCGGGAGAAAAGCGCTTCTGGGTGGTGCTCTCTCCTGGCCCTTGGAAGACCTCCCCGGCTGCCTCCAAAGGCCGGTTTGCAAGCACTCCCGCCCGCTGTTCCCACCAGCCACGCACAATGCTCCCAAGCCCGGGAGAAAAACATTTTGGGGTGGTGCTCACACCGGGCCCTGGAAGACCTCCCAGGCTGCCTCCAAAGGACGGTTTTCAAGCACTCCTGCCTGCTGTTCCCGCCACCCGCGCACAATGCTCCCAAGCCCAGGAGAAAAGCGCTTCGGGGTTGTGCTCTCTACAGGCCCTTGGAAGACCTCCCCGGCTGCCTCCAAAGGCCGGTTTGCAAGGACACCTTCCTGCTGTTCCCGCCAGCCACGCACAATGCTCCCAAGCCCGGGAGAAAAGCATTTTGGGGTGGTGCTCACTCCGGGCCCTTGGAAGACCTCCCCGGATGCCTCCAAAGGCCAGTTTGCAAGCACTCCTGCCTGCTGTTCCCGCCAGCCGCGCACAATGCTCCCAAGCCCGGAAGAAAAGCGCTTCAGGGTGGTGGTCTCTCCGGGCACTTTCAAGACCTCCCCGGCTGCCTCCAAAGGCAGGTTTGTAAGTACTCATTCCCGCTGCTTCCGCCAGCCACGCACAATGCTCCCAAGCCCGGGAGAAAAGCATTTTGGGGTAATGATCAGTCCGGGCCCTTGGAAGACCTCCCCGACTGCCCCCAAAGGCCGGTTTGGAAGCACTCCCACTCGCTGTTCCCGCCATCCGCGCAAATGTTCCAAGCCCGGGAGAAAAGCGCTTCTGGGTGGTGCTCTCTCCTGGCCCTTGGAAGACCTCCCCGGCTGCCTCCAAAGGCCGGTTTGCAAGCACTCCCGCCCGCTGTTCCCACCAGCCACGCACAATGCTCCCAAGCCCGGGAGAAAAGCATTTTGGGGTGGTGCTCACACCGGGCCCTGGAAGACCTCCCCGGCTGCCTCCAAAGGCCGGTTTGCAAGCACTCCCGCCCGCTCTTCCCGCCAGGCACTCACAATGCTCCCAAGACTGGGAGAAAGGCACTTCGGGGTGTTGCTCTCTCCGGGCCCTTGCCCCTGAACCTGGGGGCCAGGCAGTGCGTCCACACTCCCAGACCAAGGCAGAACCACATGCACACGTCTGTTCCTGACCCCTGCACCGGCAGAGAGCTCGGGGGAGCCAGAGTCTGTCAGGCAGCTGCTGGGCTGGCTGCCTGTGTGGGAAGGGGCAGAGCCGACCTAGGGGCAAGTTGGGCCTCTTGCTCTCCCTGCTTCCCTGAGGCTGCTGCGCCAAAGAGGTCTTGGGCATCCAGCCCCTTGTTGGTCCCTTCCCGCTGACGAGGCCCTCTGAGCTCCAGCACCTTGCTGTGTGGAGAGAGACCCTGCCAGCAACCTCCTCTCCAAGGAGGCCTCAACCGAGGCCTAGTCCCAGGGAAAGGCACCAGCGGGGATGAACCTGGGGAGGCGCCCGGGAATGTCTGGACCCAGTCCCCGCAGCCTGCCCCTTGGTGGGGCAGTACCCCCGGAGGCCAGGAAGGTCTGGGCAAGGCTGGCCAGGGGCAGGGGCCCTGCTGGGTCCTGCCCCTGGCCTGTGGGGCCTCTGAGCACAACCGGCCCTCTCCCACTGGAAGACCTCCCCGGCTGCCTCCAAAGGCCGGTTTGCAAGCGCTCCCGCCCACTGTTCCCAGCAGGCGCGCACAATGCTCCCAAGCCCGGGAGAAAAGCGCTTCGGGGTGGTGCTCTCACCGGGCCCTTGCCCCTGAGCCTGGGGGCAAGGCAGGGTGTCCACACCCCCAGGCCAAGGCAGAACCACATGCACACGTCTGTTCCTGCCCCCTGCACCGGCAGAGAGCTCAGGGGAGCCAGAGTCTGTCAGGCAGCTGCTGGGCTGGCCGCCTGTGTGGGAAGGGGCAGAGCCGACCTAGGGGCAAGTTGGGCCTCTTGCTCTCCCTGCTGCCCTGAGGCTGCTGGGCCAAAGAGGTCTTGGGCATCCAGCCCTTTGCTGGTCCCTTCCCTCTGACGAGGGCCTCTGAGCTCCAGCACCTTGCAGTGTGGAGACAGCCCCTGCCAGCAACCTCCTCTCCAAGGAGGCCTAAACCGAGGCCTAGGCCCAGGGGAAAGGCACCAGCGGGGATGAGCCTGGGGAGGCGCCCGGGCGTGTCTGGACCCAGTCCCCGCAGCCTGCCCCTTGGTGGGGCAGTACCCCCGGAGGCCAGGAAGGTCTGGGAAAGGCTGGCCAGGGGCAGGGGACCTGCTGGGTCCTGCCCCTGGCCTGTGGGGCCTCTGAGCACATCCGGCCCTCTCCCGCTGGAAGACCTCCCCGGCTGCCTCCAAAGGCCGGTTTGCCAACACTCACGCCCACTGTTCCCACCAGGCGCGCACAATGCTCCCAAGTCCGGGAGAAAAGCGCTTCGGGGTGGTGCTCTCACCGGGCCCTTGCCCCTGAGCCTGGGGGCAATGCAGGGGGAACACACTCCCAGGCCAAGGCAGAACCACATGCACACGTCTGTTCCTGACCCCTGCACAGGCAGAGAGCTAGCGGAGCCAGAGTCTGTCAGGCAGCTGCTAGGCTCGCCGCCTGTGTGGGAAGGGGCAGAGCCGACCTAGGGGCAAGTTGGGCCTCTTGCTCTCCCTGCTGCCCTGAGGCTGCTGGGCCAAAGAGGTCTTGGGCATCCAGCCCCTTGCTGGTCCCTTCCCTCTGACGAGGCCCTCTGAGCTCCAGCACCTTGCAGTGTGGAGACAGCCCCTGCCAGCAACCACCTCTCCAAGGAGGCCTCAACTGAGGCCTAGGCCCAGGGGAAAGGCACCAGCGGGGATGAGCCAGGGGAAGCGCCCGGGCATGTCTGGACCCAGTCCCCGCAGCCTGCCCCTTGGTGGGGCTGTAACCCCGGAGGCAGGACGGTCTGTGCAAGGCTGGCCAGGGGCAGGGGCCCTCCTGGGTCCTGCCCCTGGCCTGTGGGGATTCTGAGCACAAACGGCCCTCTCCCACTGGAAGACCTCCTCGGCTGCCTCCAAAGGCCGGTTTGCAAGCGCTCCCGCCTACTGTTCCCACCAGGCGCGCACAATGCTCCCAAGTCCGGGAGAAAAGCGCTTCGGGGTGGTGCTCTCTCCGGGCCCTTGCCCGTGAGCCTGGGGGCAATGCAGGGGGAACACACTCCCAGGCCAAGGCAGAACCACATGCACACGTCTGTTCCTGCCCCCTGCACAGGCAGAGAGCTCAGGGGAGCCAGAGTCTTTCAGGCAGCTGCTGGGCTGGCCACCTGTGTGGGAAGGGGCAGAGCCGACCTAGGGGCAAGTTGGGCCTCTTGCTCTCCCTGCTGCCCTGAGGCTGCTGGGCCAAAGAGGTCTTGGGCATCCAGCCCATTACTGGTCCCTTCCCTCTGACGAGGCCCTCTGAGCTCCAGCACCTTGCAGTGTGGAGACAGCCCCTGCCAGCAACCTCTCTCCAAGGAGGCCTCAACCGAGGCCTAGGCCCAGGGGAAATGCACCAGCGGGGATGAGCAAGGGGAGGCGCTCGGCCATGTCTGGATCCAGTCCCTGCAGCCTGCCCCTTGGTGGGGCAGTACCCCCGGAGGCGAGGAAGATCTGGGCAAGGCTGGCCAGGAGCAGGGGCCCTGCTGGGTCCTGCCCCTGGCCTGTGGGGCCTCTGAGCACAACCGGCCCTCTCTCGCTGGAAGACCTCCCCGGCTGCCTCCAATGGCCGGTTTGCAAGCCCTCATGCCCGCTGTTCCCACCAGCCGCGCACAATGCTCCCTAGCCCGGGAGAAAAGCATTTTTGGGTGGTGCTCACTCCGGGCCCTTGGAAGACCTCCCTGGCTGCCTCCAAGGCCGGTTTGCAAGCACTTCTGCCTGCTTCTCCCGCCACACGCGCACAATGCTCCCAAGCCCGGGAGAAAAGCGTTTCGGGGTGGTGTTCTCTCTGGGCCCAAGAAAGACCTCCCGGGCTGCCCCCAAAGGCCGGTTTGCAAGCACTCCCACTCGCTGTTCCCGCCATCCGTGCAAATGCTCCAAGCCCAGGAGAAAAGCGCTTCGGGGTGGTGCTCTCTCCCGGCCCTTGGAAGACCTCCCCGGCTGCCTCCAAAGGCTGGTTTTCAAGAACTCCCTCCCGCTGTCCCGCCAGCCGCACACAATGCTCCCAATCACGGGAGAAAAGCGCTTCGGGGTGGTGCTCTCTCCGGGCCCTTGGAAGACCTCCCCGGCTGCCTCCAAAGGCCGGTTTACAAGCACTCATGCCCGCTGTTCCCGCCCGCCGCGCACAATGCTCCCAAGCCCGGGAGAAAAGCGCTTCGGGGTGGTGCTCTCTCCCGGCCCTTGGAAGACCTCCCCGGCTGCCTCCAAAGGCCGGTTTGCAAGCACTCAATCCCGCTGTTCCCGCCAGCCGCGCACATAGCTTCCAAGCCCGGGAGAAAAGCGCTTCGGGGTGGTGCTCTCTCCCGGCCCTTGGAAGACCTCCCCGGATGCCTCCAAAGGCTGGTTTTCAAGAATTCCCTCCCGCTGACCCGCCAGCCGCACACAATGCTCCCAAGCCTTGGAGAAAATCATTTTGGGGTGGTGCTCTCTACGGGCCCTTGGAAGACCTCCCCGGCTGCCTAAAAAGGCCGGTTTTCAAGCACTCCTGCCTGCTGTTCTCGCCACCCGCGCACAATGCTCCCAAGCCCGGGAGAAAAGCGCTTCGGGGTGGTGCTCTCTACAGGCCCTTGGAAGACCTCCCCGGCTGCCTCCACAGGCCGGTTTGCAAGGACTCCTTCCTGCTGTTCCCGCCAGCCACGCACAATGCTCCCAAGCCCGGGAGAAAAGCATTTTGGGGTGGTGCTCACTCCGGGCCCTTGGAAGACCTCCCCGGCTGCCTCCAAAGGCCAGTTTGCAAGCACTCCTGCCTGCTGTTCCCGCCAGCCGCGCACAATGCTCCCAAGCCCGGGAGAAAAGCGCTTCAGGGTGGTGCTCTCTCCGGGCACTTTCAAGACCTCCCCGGCTGCCTCCAAAGGCAGGTTTGTAAGTACTCGTTCCCGCTGCTCCCGCCATCCGCGCAAATGTTCCAAGCCCGGGAGAAAAGCATTTTGGGGTGGTGATCAGTCCGGGCCCTTGGAAGTCCTCCCCGGCTACCCCCAAGGCCGGTTTGGAAGCACTCCCACTCGCTGTTCCCGCCATCCGCGCAAATGTTCCAAGCCCGGGATAAAAGCACTTCGGGGTGGTGCTCTCTCTTGGCCCTTGGAAGACCTCCCCGGCTGCCTCCAAAGGCCGGTTTGCAAGCACTCCCGCCCGCTGTTCCCGCCACCCGCGCACAATGCTCCCAATCACGGGAGAAAAGCGCTTCGGGGTGGTGCTCTCTCCGGGCCCTTGGAAGACCTCCCCGGCTGCCTCCAATGGCCAGTTTGCAAGCACTCATGCCCGCTGTTCCCACCAGCCGCGCACAATGCTCCCAAGCCCGGGAGAAAAGCTTTTTGGGGTGGTGCTCACACCGGGCCCTGGAAGACCTCCCCGGCTGCCTCCAAAGGCCGGTTTTCAAGCACTCCTGCCTGCTGTTCCCGCCAGCCGCGCACAATACTCCCAAGCCCGGGAGAAAAGCGCTTCGGGGTGGTGCTCTCTCCGGGCCTTTGGAAGACCTCCCCGGCTGCCCCCAAAGGCCGCTATGCAAGCACTCCCACTCGCTGTTCCCGCCAGCCACACACAATGTTCCAAAACCCCGGAGAAAAGCGCTTCGGGGTGGTGCTCTCTCCGGGCCCTTGGAAGACTTCTCTGGCTGCATCCAAAGGCCGGTTTGCAAGAATTCCCTCCCGCTGTTCCACCAGCCGCACACAATGCTCCAAAACCCGAGAGAAAAGCGCTTCGAGGTGGTGTTCTCTCCGGGCCCTTGGAAGACCTCCCCGGCTGCCTCCAAAGGCCGGTTTGCAAGGACTCCTTCCTGCTGTTCCCGCCACACGCGCACAATGCACCCAAGCCCGGGAGAAAAGCGCTTCGGGGTGGTGCTCTCTCCGGGCCTTTGGAAGACCTCCCCGGCTGCCTCCAAAGGCCGGTTTGCAAGGACTCCTTCCTGCTGTTCCCGCCAGGCACGCACAATGCTCCCAATCCCGGGAGAAAAGTGCTTCGGGATGGTGCTCTCTCCGGGCCCTTGGAAGACCTCCCCGGCTACCTCCAAAGGCGGGTTTGCAAGTACTCATTCCCGCTGCTCCCGCCAGCTGCGCACAATGCTCCCAAACCCGGGAGAAAAGCATTTTGGGGTGGTGCTCTCTCCGGGCCCTTGGAAGACCACCCCGGCTGCCTCAAAAGGCCGGTTTGCAAGCACTCAGGCCCTCTGTTCCCGCCAGCCGCGTACAATGCTCCCTAGCCCGGGAGAAAAGCCTTTTGGGGTGGTGCTCACTCCGGGCCCTTGAAAGACCTGCCCGGCTGCCTCCAAAGTCCGGTTTGCAAGAACCCATGCCCGCTGTTCCCGCCAGCCGCGCACAATGCTCCCAAGACCGGGAGAAATGCGCTTCGGGGTGGTGTTCTCTCCGTGCCCATGGAGGATCTCCCCGGCTGCCCCCAAAGGCCGGTTTGCAATCACTCCCACTCACTGTTCCGGCCAGCCATGCACATGCTCCAAAACACGGGAGAGAAGCGCTTTGAGGTGGTGCTCTCTCCCGGCCCTTGGAAGACTTCCCCGGCTGCCTCCAAAGGCCGGTTTGCAAGAACTCCCTCCCGCTGTCCCGGCAGCCGCACACAATGCTCCCAATCACGGGAGAAAAGCGCTTCGGGGTGGTGCTCTCTCAGGGCCCTTTGAAGACCTCCCCGGCTGCCTCCAATGGCCGGTATGCAAGCACTCATGCCCGCTGTTCCCACCAGCCGTGGACAATGCTCCCAAGCACGGGAGAAAAGCATTTTGGGGTGGTGCTCACTCCTTGCCCTTGGAAGACCTCGGCGCCTGCCTCCAAAGGCCGGTTTGCAAGCACTCCTGCCTGCTGTTCCCGCCACCCGCGCACACTGCTCCCAAGCCCGGGAGAAAAGCGCATCGGGGTGGTGTTCACTCCGGGCCCATGGAGGACCTCCCCGGCTGCCCCCAAAGGCCGGTTTGCAAGCATTCCCACTAGCTGTTCCCGCCAGCCATGCAAATGCTCCCAAGCCGGGGGGAAAAGCATTTTGGGGTGATGCTCTCTCCGGGCCCTTGCCCCTGTGCCTGGGGGCCAGGCAGGGGGTCCACACTCGCAGGCCAAGGCAGAATCACATGCACACGTTTGTTCCTGCCCCCTGCACAGGCAGAGAGCTCGGGGGAACCAGAGTCTGGCAGGCAGCTGCTGGGCTGGCTGCCTGTGAAGGAAGGGGCAGAGCCGACCTAGGGGCAAGATGTGGCCTCTTGCTCTCCCTGCTGCCCTGAGGTTGCTGGGCCAAAGAGGTCTTGAGCATCCAGCCCCTTGCTGGTCCCTTCCCTCTGACGAGGCCCTATGAGCTCCAGCATCTCGCAGTGTGGAGACAGCCCCTGCCAGCAACCTCCTCTCCAAGGAGGCCTCAACCGAGGCCTAGGCCCAGGGGAAAGGCACCAGCGGGAATGAGCCTGGGGAGGCGCCCAGGCATGTCTGGACCCAGTCGCCGCAGCCTGCCCCTTGGTGGGGCAGTACTCCCGGAGGCCAGGAAGGTCTGGGCAAAGCTGGCCAGGGACAGGGGCCCTGCTGGGTCCTGCCCCTGGCCTGTGGGGCCTCTGAGCACGACCGGCCCTCTCCCACTGGAAGACCTCCCCGGCTGCCTCCAAGGCTGGTTTGCAAGCCCTCCCGCCCACTGTTCCCACCAGGCGCGCACAATGCTCCCAAGCCGGGGAGAAAAGCGCTTCGGGGTGGTGCTCTCACCGGGCCCTTGCCCCTGAGCCTGGGGGCCAGGCAGGTGATCCACACTCCCAGGCCAAGGCAGAACCACATGCACACGTCTGTTCCTGCCCCCTGCACCGGCAGAGAGCTCGCGGGAGCCAGAGTCTGTCAGGCAGCTGCTGGGCTGGCCGCCTGTGTGGGAAGGGGCAGAGCTTACCTAGGGGCAAGTTGGGCCTCTTGCTCTCCCTGCTGCCCTGAGGCTGCTGGGCCAAAGAGGTCTTGGGCATCCAGCCCCTTGCTGGTCCCTTCCCTCTGACGAGGCCCTCTGAGCTCCAGCACCTTGCAGTGTGGAGACAGCCCCTGCCAGCAACCTCCTCTCCAAGGAGGCCTAAACCGAGGCCTAGGCCCAGGGGAAAGGCACCAGCGGGGATGAGCCTGGGGAGGCGCCCGGGCATGTCTGGACCCAGTCCCCGCAGCCTGCCCCTTGGTGGGGCAGTACCCCCGGAGGCCAGGAAGGATTGGGAAAGGCTAGCCAGGGGCAGGGGAACTGCTGGGTCCTGCCCCTGGCCTGTGGGGCCTCTGAGCACATCCGGCCCTCTCCCGCTGGAAGACCTCCCCGGCTGACTCCAAAGGCCGGTTTGCCAACACTCCCGCCCACTGTTCCTCCCAGGCGCGCATAATGCTCCCAAGCCCGGGAGAAAAGTGCTTCGGGGTGGTGCTCCCACCGGGCCATTGCCCTTGAGCCTGTTGGCAATGCAGGGGTTCCAGACTCCCAGGCCAAGGCAGAACCACATGCACACGTCTGTTCCTGCCCCCTGCACCGGCAGAGAGCTCAGGGGAGCCAGAGTCTGTCAGGCAGCTGCTGGGCTGGCCGCCTGTGTGGGAAGGGGCAGAGCCGACCTAGGGGCAAGTTGGGCCTCTTGCTCTCCCTGCTGCCCTGAGGCTGCTGGGCCAAAGAGGTCTTGGGCATCCAGCCCCTTGCTGGTCCCTTCCCTCTGACGAGGCCCTCTGAGCTCCAGCACCTTGCAGTGTGGAGACAGCCCCTGCCAGCAACCTCCTCTCCAAGGAGGCCACAACCGAGGCCTAGGCCCAGGGGAAAGGCACCAGCGGGGATGACACTGGGGAGGCGCCCGGGCATGTCTGGACCCAGTCCCCGCAGCCTGCCCCTTGGTGGGGCTGTAACCCCGGAGGCAGGAAGGTCTGGGCAAGGCTGGCCAGGGGCAGGGGCCCTGCTGGGTCCTGCCCCTGGCCTGTGGGGCCTCTGAGCACAACCGGCCCTTTCCCACTGGAAGACCTCCCCGGCTGCCTCCAAAGGCCGCTTTGCAAGCACTCCCGCCCACTGTTCCCGCCAGGCACGCATAATGCTCCCAAGCCCGGGAGAAAAGCGCTTCGGGGTGGTGCTCTCTCCGGGCCCTTGCCCCTGAGCCTGGGGGCCAGGCAGGGGTACCACACTCCCAGGCCAAGGCAGAACGACATGCACACGTCTGTTCCTGCCCCCTACACCGGCAGAGAGCTCGGGGGAGCCAGAGACTGCCAGGCTGCTGCTGGGCTGGCTGCCTGTGTGGGACGGGGCAAGCCGACCTAGGGGCAAGTTGGGCCTCTTGCTCTCCCTGCTGCCCTGAGGCTGCTGGGTCAAAGAGGTCTTGGGCATCCAGCCCTTTGCTGGTCCCTTCCCTCTGACGAGGCCCTCTGAGCTCCAGCACCTTGCAGTGTGGAGACAGCCCCTGCCAGCAACATCCTCTCCAAGGAGGCCTAAACCGAGGCCTAGGCCCAGGGGAAAGGCACCAGCGGGGATGAGCCAGGGGAGGCGCCCGGGCATGTCTGGACCCAGTCCCCGCAGCCTGCCCCTTGGTGGGGCAGTACCCCCGGAGGCCAGGAAGGACTGGGAAAGGCTGGCCAGGGGCAGGGGACCTGCTGGGTCCTGCCCCTGGCCTATGGGGCCTCTGAGCACATCCGGCCCTCTCCCGCTGGAAGACCTCCCCGGCTGCCTCCAAAGGCCGGTTTGCAAGCGCTCCCTCCCACTGTTCCCAGCAGGCGTGCACAATGCTCCCAAGTCCGGGAGAAAAGCGCTTCGGGGTGGTGCTCTCACCGGGCCCTTGCCCCTGAGCCTGGGGGCAATGCAGGGGGAACACACTCCCAGGCCAAGGCAGAACCACATGCACACGTCTGTTCCTGCCCCCTGCACCGGCAGAGAGCTAGGGGAGCCAGAGTCTGCCAGGCAGCTGCTGGGCTGGCCGCCTGTGTGGGAAGGGGCAGAGCAGACCTAGGGGCAAGTTGGGCTTCTTGCTCTCCCTGCTGCCCTGAGGCTGCTGGGCCAAAGAGGTCTTGGGCATCCAGCCCCTTGCTGGTCCCTTCCCTCTGACGAGGCCCTCTGAGCTCCAGCACCTTGCAGTGTGGAGACAGCCCCTGCCAGCAACCTCCTCTCCAAGGAGGCCTCAACCGAGGCCTAGGCCCAGGGGAAAGGCACCAGCGGGGATGAGCCTGGGGAGGCGCCCGGGCATGTCTGGACCCAGTCCCCGCAGCCTGCCCCTTGGTGGGGCATTACCCCCGGAGGCCAGGAAGGACTGGGAAAGGCTGGCCAGGGGCAGGGGCCCTGCTGGGTCCTGCCCCTGGCCTGTGGGGCCTCTGAGCACATCCCGCCCTCTCCCGCTGGAAGACCTCCCCGGCTGACTCCAAAGGCCGGTTTGCCAACACTCCCGCCCACTGTTCCCACCAGGCGCGCACAATGCTCCCAAGCCCGGGAGAAAAGCGGTTCGGGGTGGTGCTCCCACCGGGCCATTGCCCCTGAGCCTGGGGGCAATGCAGGGGTACCACACTCCCAGGCCAAGGCAGAACCACATGCACACGTCTGTTCCTGCCCCCTGCACCGGCAGAGAGCTCAGGGGAGCTAGAGTCTGTCAGGCAGCTGCTGGGCTGGCCGCCTGTGTGGGAAGGGGCAGAGCCGACCTAGGGGCAAGTTGGGCCTCTTGCTCTCCCTGCTGCCCTGAGGCTGCTGGGCCAAAGAGGTCTTGGGCATCCAGCCCCTTGCTGGTCCCTTCCCTCTGACGAGGCCCTCTGAGCTCCAGCACCTTGCAGTGTGGAGACAGCCCCTGCCAGCAATCTCCTCTGCAACGAGGCCTCAACCGAGTCCTAGGCCCAGGGGAAAGGCACCAGCGGGGATGAGCCTGGGGAGGCGCCCGGGCATGTCTGGACCCAGTCCCCGCAGCCTGCCCCTTGGTGGGGCTGTACCCCCGGAGGCAGGAAGGTCTGGGCAAGGCTGGCCAGGGGCAGGGGCCCTGCTGGGTCCTGCCCCTGGCCTGTGGGGCCTCTGAGCACAACCGGCCCTCTCCCACTGGAAGACCTCCCCGGCTGCCTCCAAAGGCCGCTTTGCAAGCACTCCCGCCCACTGTTCCCACCAAGCACGCACAATGCTCCCAAGCCCGGGAGAAAAGCGCTTCGGGGTGGTGCTCTCTCCGGGCCCTTGCCCCTGAGCCTGGGGGCCAGGCAGGGGGAACACACTCCCAGGCCAAGGCAGAACGACATGCACACGTCTGTTCCTGCCCCCTACACCGGCAGAGAGCTCGGGGGAGCCAGAGACTGCCAGGCTGCTGCTGGGCTGGCTGCCTGTGTGGGACGGGGCAGAGCCGACCTAGGGGCAAGTTGGGCCTCTTGCTCTCCCTGCTGCCCTGAGGCTGCTGGGTCAAAGAGGTCTTGGGCATCCAGCCCTTTGCTGGTCCCTTCCCTCTGACGAGGCCCTCTGAGCTCCAGCACCTTGCAGTGTGGAGACAGCCCCTGCCAGCAACCTCCTCTCCAAGGAGGCCTAAACCGAGGCCTAGGCCCAGGGGAAAGGCACCAGCGGGGATGAGCCTGGGGAGGCGCCCGGGCGTGTCTGGACCCAGTCCCCGCAGCCTGCCCCTTGGTGGGGCAGTACCCGCGGAGGCCAGGAAGGTCTGGGAAAGGCTGGCCAGGGGCAGGGGACGTGCTGGGTCCTGCCCCTGGCTTGTGGGGCCTCTGAGAACATCCGGCCCTCTCCCGCTGGAAGACCCCCCCGGCTGCCTCCAAAGGCCGGTTTGCCAACACTCCCGCACACTGTTCCCACCAGGCGCGCACAATGATCCCAAGTCCGGGAGAAAAGCGCTTCGGGGTGGTGCTCTCACCGGGCCCTTTCCCCTGAGCCTGGGGGCAATGCAGGGGGAACACACTCCCAGGCCAAGGCAGAACCACATGCACACGTCTGTTCCTGCCCCCTGCACCGGCAGAGAGCTAGGGGAGCCAGAGTCTGTCAGGCAGCTGCTGGGCTGGCCGCCTGTGTGGGAAGGGGCAGAGCTGACCTAGGGGCAAGTTGGGCCTCTTGCTCTCCCTGCTGCCCTGAGGCTGCTGGGCCAAAGAGGTCTTGGGCATCCAGCCCCTTGCTGGTCCCTTCCCTCTGACGAGGCCCTCTGAGCTCCAGCACCTTGCAGTGTGGAGACAGCCCCTGCCAGCAACCTCCTCTCCAAGAGGCCTCAACCGAGGCCTAGGCCCAGGGGAAAGGCACCAGCGGGGATGAGTCTGGGGAGGCGCACGGACATGTCTGGACCCAGTCCCCGCAGCCTGCTCCTTGGTGGGGCAGTACCCCCGGAGGCGAGGAAGATCTGGGCAAGGCTGGCCAGGGGCAGGGGCCCTGCTGGGTCCTGCCCCTGGCCTGTGGGGCCTCTGAGCACAACCGGCCCTCTCTCGCTGGAAGACCTCCCCGGCTGCCTCCAATGGCCGGTTTGCAAGCCCTCATGCCCGCTGTTCCCACCAGCCGCGCACAATGCTCCCTAGCCCGGGAGAAAAGCATTTTTGGGTGGTGCTCACTCCGGGCCCTTGGAAGACCTCCCTGGCTGCCTCCAAGGCCGGTTTGCAAGCACTTCTGCCTGCTTCTCCCGCCACACGCGCACAATGCTCCCAAGCCCGGGAGAAAAGCGTTTCGGGGTGGTGTTCTCTCTGTGCCCAAGAAAGACCTCCCGGGCTGCCCCCAAAGGCCGGTTTGCAAGCACTCCCACTCGCTGTTCCCACCATCCGTGCAAATGCTCCAAGCCCAGGAGAAAAGCGCTTCGGGGTGGTGCTCTCTCCTGGCCCTTGGAAGACCTCTCCGGCTGCCTCCAAAGGCTGGTTTTCAAGAACTCCCTCCCGCTGTCCCGCCAGCCGCACACAATGCTCCCAATCACGGGAGAAAATCGCTTCGGGTTGGTGCTCTCTCCGGGCCCTTGGAAGACCTCCCCGGCTGCCTCCAAAGGCCGGTTTACAAGCACTCATGCCCGCTGTTCCCGCCCGCCGCGCACAATGCTCCCAAGCCCGGGAGAAAAGTGCTTCGGGGTGGTGCTCTCTCCCGGCCCTTGGAAGACCTCCCCGGCTGCCTCCAAAGGCTGGTTTCAAGAACTCCCTCCCGCTGACCCGCCAGCCGCACACAATGCTCCCAAGCCCGGGAGAAAAGCATTTTGGGGTGGTGCTCTCTCCGGGCCCTTGGAAGACCTCCCCGGCTGCCTACAAAGGCCGGTTTGCAAGCACTCATGTCCGCTGTTCCCGCCAGCCGCGCACAATGCTCCCAATTCCGGGAGAAAAGTGCTTCGGGATGGTGCTCTCTCCGGGCCCTTGGAAGACCTCCTCGGCTGCCTCCAAAGGCCGGTTTGCAAGCACTCCCGCCCTCTGTTCCCGCCAGCCTCGCACAATGCTCCCAAGACCGGGAGAAAAGTGCTTCGGGGTGGTGCTCTCTCCGGGCCCTTGGAAGACTTCCCAGGCTGTCCCCAAAGGCCGGTTTCCAAGCACTCCCACTCGCTGTTCCCGCCAGCCACGCACAATCCTCCAAAACCCCGGAGAAAAGCGCTTCGGGGTGGTGTTCTCTCCTTGCCAATGGAAGACCTCCCCGGCTGCCTCCAAAGGCCGGTTTGCAAGCACTCCCGCCCGCTGTTCCCACCAGCCACGCACAATGCTCCCAAGCCCGGGAGAAAAACATTTCGGGGTGGTGCTCACACCGGGCCCTGGACGACCTCCCCGGCTGCCTCCAAAGAACGGTTTTCAAGCACTCCTGCCTGCTGTTCCCGCCACCCGCGCACAATGCTCCCAAGCCCGGGAGAAAAGCGCTTCGGGGTTGTGCTCTCTACAGGCCCTTGGAAGACCTCCCCGGCTGCCTCCAAAGGCCGGTTTGCAAGGACACCTTCCTGCTGTTCCCGCCAGCCACGCACAATGCTCCCAAGCCCGGGAGAAAAGCATTTTGGGGTGGTGCTCACTCCGGGCCCTTGGAAGACCTCCCCGGCTGCCTCCAAAGGCCAGTTTGCAAGCACTCCTGCCTGCTGTTCCCGCCAGCCGCGCACAATGCTCCCAAGCCCGGAAGAAAAGCGCTTCAGGGTGGTGCTCTCTCCGGGCACTTTCAAGACCTCCCCGGCTGCCTCCAAAGGCAGGTTTGTAAGTACTCATTCCCGCTGCTTCCGCCAGCCACGCACAATGCTCCCAAGCCCGGGAGAAAAGCATTTTGGGGTAGTGATCAGTCCGGGCCCTTGGAAGACCTCCCCGACTGCCCCCAAAGGCCGGTTTGGAAGCACTCCCACTCGCTGTTCCCGCCATCCACGCAAATGTTCCAAGCCCGGGAGAAAAGCGCTTCTGGGTGTTGCTCTCTCCTGGCTCTTGGAAGACCTCCCCGGCTGCCTCCAAAGGCCGGTTTGCAAGCACTCCCGCCGCTGTTCCCACCAGCCACGGACAATGCTCCCAAGCCCGGGAGAAAAGCATTTTGGGGTGGTGCTCACACCGGGCCCTGGAAGACCTCCCCGGATGCCTCCAAAGGACGATTTTCAAGCACTCCTGCCTGCTGTTACCGCCACCCGCGCACAATGCTCCCAAGCCCGGGAGAAAAGCGCTTCGGGGTGGTGCTCTCTACAGGCCCTTGGAAGACCTCCCCGGCTGCCTCCAAAGGCCGGTTTGAAAGCACTCCCGCAGACTGTTCCCACCAAGCACGCAAAATGCTCCCAAGCCCGGGAGAAAAGCGCTTCGGGGTGGTGCTCTCTCCGGGCCCTTGCCCCTGAGCCTGGGAGCCAGGCAGGGGGAACACACTCCCAGGCCAAGGCAGAACGACATGAACACGTCTGTTCCTGCCCCCTACACCGGCAGAGAGCTCGGGGGAGCCAGAGACTGCCAGGCTGCTGCTGGGCTGGCTGCCTGTGTGGGACGGGGCAGAGCCGACCTAGGGGCAAGTTGGGCCTCTTGCTCTCCCTGCTGCCCTGAGGCTGCTGGGTCAAAGAGGTCTTGGGCATCCAGCCCTTTGCTGGTCCCTTCCCTCTGACGAGGGCCTCTGAGCTCCAGCACCTTGCAGTGTGGAAATAGCCCCTGCCAGCAACCTCCTCTCCAAGGAGGCCTAAACCGAGGCCTAGGCCCAGGGGAAAGGCACCAGCGGGGATGAGCCTGGGGAGGCGCCCGGGCGTGTCTGGACCCAGTCCCCGCAGCCTGCCCCTTGGTGGGGCAGTACCCCCGGAGGCCAGGAAGGTCTGGGAAAGGCTGGCCAGGGGCAGGGGACCTGCTGGGTCCTGCCCCTGGCCTGTGGGGCCTCTGAGCACATCCGGCCCTCTCCCGCTGGAAGACCTCCCCGGCTGCCTCCAAAGGCCGGTTTGCCAACACTGACGCCCACTGTTCCCACCAGGCGCGCACAATGCTCCCAAGTCCGGGAGAAAAGCGCTTCGGGGTGGTGCTCTCACCGGGCCCTTGCCCCTGAGCCTGGGGGCAATGCAGGGGGAACACACTCCCAGGCCAAGGCAGAACCACATGCACACGTCTGTTCCTGACCCCTGCACAGGCAGAGAGCTAGCGGAGCCAGAGTCTGTCAGGCATCTGCTGAGCTCGCCGCCTGTGTGGGAAGGGGCATAGCCGACCTAGGGGCTAGTTGGGCCTCTTGCTCTCCCTGCTGCCCTGAGGCTGCTGGGCCAAAGAGGTCTTGGGCATCCAGCCCCTTGCTGGTCCCTTCCCTCTGACGAGGCCCTCTGAGCTCCAGCACCTTGCAGTGTGGAGACAGCCCCTGCCAGCAACCTCCTCTCCAAGAGGCCTCAACCGAGGCCTAGGCACAGGGGAAAGGCACCAGCGGGGATGACACTGGGGAATCGAATGGACATGTCTGGACCCAGTCCCCGCAGCCTGCCCCTTGGTGGGGCTGTACCTCCGGAGGCCTGGAAGGTCTGGGCAAGGCTGCCAGGGGCAGGGACACTGCTGGGTCCTGCCCCTGGCCTTTGGGGCCTCTGAGCAAAACCGGCACTCTCCCGCTGGAAGACCTCCCCGTCTGCCTCCAAAGGCCGGTTTGCAAGCACGCCGCCCGCTGTTCCCGCCAGGCCCGCACAATGCTCCCAAGAACGGGAGAAAAGCGCTTCGGGGTGATGCTCTCACCGGGCCCTTGCCCCTGAGCCTGGGGGCAATGCAGGGGGAACACACTCCCAGGCCAAGGCAGAACGACATGCACACGTCTGTTCCTGCCCCCTACACCGGCAGAGACCTCGGGGGAGCCAGAGACTGCCAGGCTGCTGCTGGGCTGGCTGCCTGTGTGGGCCGGGGCAGAGCCGCCCTAGGGGCAAGTTGGGCCTCTTGCTCTATCTGCTGCCCTGAGGCTGCTGGGTCAAAGAGGTCTTGGGCATCCAGCCCTTTGCTGGTCCCTTCCCTTTGACAAGGCCCTCTGAGCTCCAGCACCTTGCAGTGTGGAGACAGCCCCTGACAGCAACCTCCTCTCCAAAGAGGCCTCAACCGAGGCCTACGCCCAGGGGAAAGGCACCAGCGGGGATGATCCTGGGGAGGCGCACGGACATGTCTGGACCCAGTCCCCGCAGCCTGCCCCTTGGTGGGGCAGTACCCCCGGAGGCCAGGAAGGTCTGGGCAAGGCTGGCCAGGGGCAGGGGCCCTGCTGGGTCCTGCCCCTGGTCTGTGGGGCCTCTGAGCACAACCGGCCCTCTCCCACTGGAAGACCTCCCCGGCTGCCTCCAAAGGCCGGTTTGCAAGCGCTCCCACCCACTGTTCCCAGCAGGCGCGCACAATGCTCCCAAGCCCGGGAGAAAAGCGCTTCAGGGTGGTGCTCTCTCCGGGCCCTTGCCCCTGAGCCTGGGGGCAAGGCAGGGTGTCCACACTCCCAGGCCAAGGCAGAACCACATGCACACGTCTGATCTGCCCCCTGCACCGGCAGAGAGCTCAGCAGAGCCAGAGTCTGTCTGGCAGCTGCTGGGCTGGCCCCCTGTGTGGGAAGGGGCAGAGCCGACCTAGGGGCAAGTTGGGCCTCTTGCTCTCCCTGCTGCCCTGAGGCTGCTGGGCCAAAGAGGTCTTGGGCATCCAGCCCCTTGCTGGTCCCTTCCCTCTGACGAGGCCCTCTGAGCTCCAGCACCTTGCAGTGTGGAGACAGCCCCTGCCAGCAACCTCTCTCCAAGGAGGCCTCAACCGAGGCCTAGGCCCAGGGGAAAGGCACCAGCGGGGATGAGCCAGGGGAGGCGCTCGGCCATGTCTGGACCCAGTCCCCGCAGCCTGCCCCTTGGTGGGGCAGTACCCCCGGAGGCGAGGAAGATCTGTGCAAGGCTGGCCAGGGGCAGGGGCCCTGCTGGGTCCTGCCCCTGGCCTGTGGGGCCTCTGAGCACAACCGGCCCTCTCCCACTGGAAGACCTCCCCGGCTGCCTCCAAAGGCCGGTTTGCAATCACTCCCGCCCTCTGTTCACGCCAGGCACGCACAATGCTCCCAAGCCCGGGAGAAAAGCGCTTCGGGGTGGTGCTCTCACCGGGCCCTTGCCCCTGAGCCTGGGGGCAATGCAGGGGGAACACACTCCCAGGCCAAGGCAGAACCACATGCACACGTCTGTTCCTGCCCCCTGCACCGGCAGAGAGCTGGTGGGAGCCAGAGTCTGTCAGGCAGCTGCTGGGTTGGCTGCCTGTGTGGGAAGGGGCAGAGCCGACCTAGGGGCAAGTTGGGCCTCTTGCTCTCCCTGCTGCCCTGAGGCTGCTGGGCCAAAGAGGTCTTGGGCATCCAGCCCCTTGCTGGTCCCTTCCCTCTGACGAGGCCCTCTGAGCTCCAGCACCTTGCAGTGTGGAGACAGCCCCTGCCAGCAACCACCTCTCCAAGGAGGCCTCAACTGAGGCCTAGGCCCAGGGGAAAGGCACCAGCGGGGATGAGCCAGGGGAAGCACCCGGGCATGTCTGGACCCAGTCCCCGCAGCCTGCCCCTTGGTGGGGCTGTAACCCCGGAGGCAGGACGGTCTGTGCAAGGCTGGCCAGGGGCAGGGGCCCTCCTGGGTCCTGCCCCTGGCCTGTGGGGCCTCTGAGCACAACCGGCCCTCTCCAACTGGAAGACCTCCCCGGCTGCCTCCAAAGGCCGGTTTGCAAGCGCTCCCGCCTACTGTTCCCACCAGGCGCGCACAATGCTCCCAAGTCCGGGAGAAAAGCGCTTCGGGGTGGTGCTCCCACCGGGCCATTGCCCCTGAGCCTGGGGGCAATGCAGGGGGAACACACTCCCAGGCCAAGGCAGAACCACATGCACACGTCTGTTCCTGCCCCCTGCACAGGCAGAGAGCTAGGGGAGCCAGAGTCTTTCAGGCAGCTGCTGGGCTGGCCACCTGTGTGGGAAGGGGCAGAGCCGACCTAGGGGCAAGTTGGGCCTCTTTCTCTCCCTGCTGCCCTGAGGCTGCTGGGCCAAAGAGGTCTTGGGCATCCAGCCCCTTACTGGTCCCTTCCCTCTGACGAGGCCCTCTGAGCTCCAGCACCTTGCAGTGTGGAGACAGCCCCTGCCAGCAACCTCTCTCCAAGGAGGCCTCAACCGAGGCCTAGGCCCAGGGGAAATGCACAAGCGGGGATGAGCCAGGGGAGGCGCTCGGCCATGTCTGGACCCAGTCCCTGCAGCCTGCCCCTTGGTGGGGCAGTACCCCCGGAGGCGAGGAAGATCTGGGCAAGGCTGGCCAGGAGCAGGGGCCCTGCTGGGTCCTGCCCCTGGCCTGTGGGGCCTCTGAGCACAACCGGCCCTCTCTCGTTGGAAGACCTTCCCGGCTGCCTCCAATGGCCGGTTTGCAAGCCCTCATGCCCGCTGTTCCAACCAGCCGCGCACAATGCTCCCTAGCCCGGGAGAAAAGCATTTTTAGGTGGTGCTTACTCCGGGCCCTTGGAAGACCTCCCTGGCTGCCTCCAAGGCCGGTTTGCAAGCACTTCTGCCTGCTTCTCCCGCCACACGCGCACAATGCTCCCAAGCCCGGGAGAAAAGCGTTTCGGGGTGGTGTTCTCTCTGGGCCCAAGAAAGACCTCCCGGGCTGCCCCCAAAGGCCGGTTTGCAAGCACTCCCACTCGCTGTTCCCGCCATCCGTGCAAATGCTCCAAGCCCAGGAGAAAAGCGCTTCGGGGTGGTGCTCTCTCCCGGCCCTTGGAAGACCTCCCCGGCTGCCTCCAAAGGCTGGTATTCAAGAACTCCCTCCCGCTGTCCCGCCAGCCGCACACAATGCTCCCAATCACGGGAGAAAAGCGCTTCGGGGTGGTGCTCTCTCCGGGCCCTTGGAAGACCTCCCCGGCTGCCTCCAAAGGCCGGTTTACAAGCACTCATGCCCGCTGTTCCCGCCAGCCGCGCACAATGCTCCCAAGCCCGGGAGAAAAGCGCTTCGGGGTGGTGCTCTCTCCCGGCCCTTGGAAGACCTCCCCGGCTGCCTCCAAAGGCCGGTTCGCAAGCACTCAATCCCGCTGTTCCCGCCAGCCGCGCACATAGCTTCCAAGCCCGGGAGAAAAGCGCTTCGGGGTGGTGCTCTCTCCCGGCCCTTGGAAGACCTCCCCGGATGCCTCCAAAGGCTGGTTTTCAAGAATTCCCTCCCGCTGACCCGCCAGCCGCAGACAATGCTCCCAAGCCTGGGAGAAAATCATTTTGGGGTGGTGCTCTCTACGGGCCCTTGGAAGACCTCCCCGGCTGCCTAAAAAGGCCGGTTTTCAAGCACTCCTGCCTGCTGTTCTCGCCACCCGCGCACAATGCTCCCAAGCCCGGGAGAAAAGCGCTTCGGGGTGGTGCTCTCTACAGGCCCTTGGAAGACCTCCCCGGCTGCCTCCACAGGCCGGTTTGCAAGGACTCCTTCCTGCTGTTCCCGCCAGCCACGCACAATGCTCCCAAGCCCGGGAGAAAAGCATTTTGGGGTGGTGCTCACTCCGGGCCCTTGGAAGACCTCCCCGGCTGCCTCCAAAGGCCAGTTTGCAAGCACTCCTGCCTGCTGTTCCCGCCAGCCGCGCACAATGCTCCCAAGCCCGGGAGAAAAGCGCTTCAGGGTGGTGCTCTCTCCGGGCACTTTCAAGACCTCCCCGGCTGCCTCCAAAGGCAGTTTTGTAAGTACTCATTCCCGCTGCTTCCGCCAGCCACGCACAATGCTCCCAAGCCTGGGAGAAAAGCATTTTGGGGTGGTGATCAGTCCGGGCCCTTGGAAGTCCTCCCCGGCTACCCCCAAGGCCGGTTTGGAAGCACTCCCACTCGCTGTTCCCGCCATCCGCGCAAATATTCCAAGCCCGGGATAAAAGCACTTCGGGGTGGTGCTCTCTCTTGGCCCTTGGAAGACCTCCCCGGCTGCCTCCAAAGGCCGGTTTGCAAGCACTCCCGCCCGCTGTTCCCGCCACCCGCGCACAATGCTCCCAATCACGGGAGAAAAGCGCTTCGGGGTGGTGCTCTCTCCGGGCCCTTGGAAGACCTCCCCGGCTGCCTCCAATGGCCAGTTTGCAAGCACTCATGCCCGCTGTTCCCACCAGCCGCGCACAATGCTCCCAAGCCCGGGAAAAAAGCTTTTTGGGGTGGTGCTCACACGGGGCCCTGGAAGACCTCCCCGGCTGCCTCCAAAGGCCGGTTTTCAAGCACTCCTGCCTGCTGTTCCCGCCAGCCGCGCACAATGCTCCCAAGCCGGGCAGAAAAGCGCTTCGGGGTGGTGCTCTCACCGGGCCCTTGCCCCTGAGCCTGGGGGCAAGGCAGGGGGAACACACTCCCAGGCCAAGGCAGAACCACATGCCCACGTCTGTTCCTGTCCCCTGCACTGCCAGAGAGCTTGGGGGAGCCAGAGTCTGTCAGGCAGCTGCTGGGCTGGCCGCCTGTGTGGGAAGGGGCAGAGCCGCCCTAGGGGCAAGTTGGGCCTCTTGCTCTCCCTGCTGCCCTGAGGCTGCTGGGCCAAAGACGTCTTGGGCATCCAGCCCCTTACTGGTCCCTTCCCTCTGACGAGGCCCTCTGAGCTCCAGCACCTTGCAGTGTGGAGACAGCCCCTGCCAGCAACCTCCTCTCCAAGGAGGCCTCAACCGAGGCCTAGGCCCAGGGGAAAGGCACCAGCGGGGATGAGCCAGGGGAGGCGCCCGAGCATGTCTGGACCCAGTCCCCGCAGCCTGCCCCTTGGTGGGGCAGTACACCCGGAGGCCAGGAAGGTCTGGGCAAGGCTGGCCAGGGGCACGGGCCCTGCTGCGTCCTGCCCCTGGCTTGTGGGGCCTCTGAACACAACCGGCCCTCTCCCACTGGAAGACCTCCCCGGCTGCCTCCAAAGGCCGGTTTGCAAGCGCTCCCTCCCACTGTTCCCGCCAGGCACGCACAATGCTCCCAAGCCCGGGAGAAAAGCGCTTCGGGCTGGTGCTCTCTCCGGGCCTTGCCCCTGAGCCTGGGGGCCAGGTAGGGGGAACACACTACCAGGCCAAGGCAGAACGACATGCACACGTCTGTTCCTGCCCCCTACACCGGCAGAGAGCTCGGGGGAGCCAGAGACTGCCAGGCTGCTGCTGGGCTGGCTGCCTGTGTGGGACGGGGCAGAGCCGACCTAGGGGCAAGTTGGGCCTCTTGCTCTCCCTGCTGCCCTGAGGCTGCTGGGTCAAAGAGGTCTTGGGCATCCAGCCCTTTGCTGGTCCCTTCCCTCTGACGAGGCCCTCTGAGCTCCAGCACCTTGCAGTGTGGAGACAGCCCCTGCCAGCAACCTCCTCTCCAAAGAGGCCTCAACCGAGGCCTACGCCCAGGGGAAAGGCACCAGCGGGGATGATCCTGGGGAGGCGCACGGACATGTCTGGACCCAGTCCCCGCAGCCTGCCCCTTGGTGGGGCAGTACCGCCGGAGGCCAGGAAGGTCTGGGCAAGGCTGGCCAGGGGCAGGGGCCCTGCTGGGTCCTGCCCCTGGCCTGTGGGGCCTCTGAGCACAACAGGCCCTCTCCCGCTGGAAGACCTCCCCGGCTGCCTCCAAAGTCCTGTTTGCAAACACTCCCGCCCGCTGTTCACGCCAGGCTCGCACAATGCTCCCAAGCCCGGGAGAAAAGCGCTTTGGAGTGATGCTCTCACCGGGCCCTTGCCCCTGAGCCTCGGGGCAAGGCAGGGGGAACACACTCCCAGGCCAAGGCAGAACCACATGCCCACGTCTGTTCCTGTCCACTGCACCGGCAGTGAGCTTGGGGGAGCCAGAGTCTGTCAGGCAGCTGCTGGGTTTTCCGCCTGTGTGGGAAGGGGCAGAGCCGCCCTAGGGGCAAGTTGGGCCTCTTGCTCTCCCTGCTGCCCTGAGGCTGCTGGGCCAAAGACGTCTTGAGCATCCAGCCCCTTACTGGTCCCTTCCCTCTGACGAGGCCCTCTGAGCTCCAGCACCTTGCAGTGTGGAGACAGCCCCTGCCAGCAACCTCCTCTCCAAGGAGGCCTCAACCGAGGCCTAGGCCCAGGGGAAAGGCACCAGCGGGGATGAGACTGCGGAGGTGGCCGGGCATGTCTGGACCCAGTCCCCGCAGCCTGCCCCTTGGTGGGGCAGTACCGCCGGAGGCCAGGAACGTCTGGGCAAGGCTGGGCAGGGGCAGGGGCCCTGCTGGGTCCTGCCCCTGGCCTGTGGGGCCTCTGAGCACAACCGGCCCTCTCCCACTGGAAGACCTCCCCGGCTGCCTCCAAAGGCCGGTTTGCAAGCACTCCCGCCCACTGTTCCCACCAAGCACGCAAAATGCTCCCAAGCCCGGGAGAAAAGCGCTTCGGGGTGGTGCTCTCTGCGGGCCCTTGCCCCTGAGCCTGGGGGCCAGGCAGGGGGAACACACTCCCAGGCCAAGGCAGAACCACATGCACACGTCTATTCCTGCCCCCTGCACCGGCAGAGAGCTCAGGGGAGCCAGAGTCTGTCAGGCAGCTGCTGGGCTGGCCGCCTGTGTGGGACGGGGCAGAGCCGACCTAGGGGCAAGTTGGGCCTCTTGCTCTCCCTGCTGCCCTGAGGCTGCTGGGCCAAAGAGGTCTTGGGCATCCAGCCCCTTGCTGGTCCCTTCCCTCTGACGAGGCCCTCTGAGCTCCAGCACCTTGCAGTGTGGAGACAGACCCTGCCAGCAACCTCCTCTCCAAGGAGGCCTCAACCGAGGCCTACGCCCAGGGGAAAGGCACCAGCGGGGCTGAGCCTGGGGAGGCGCCCGGGCATGTCTGGAACCAGTCCCCGCAGCCTGCCCCTTGGTGGGGCAGTACCCCCGGAGGCCAGGAAGGTCTGGGAAAGGCTGGCCAGGGGCAGGGGACCTGCTGGGTCCAGCCCCTGGCCTGTGGGGCCTCTGAGCACATCCGGCCCTCTCCCACTGGAAGACCTCCCCGGCTGCCTCCAAAGGCCGGTTCGCCAACACTAACGCCCACTGTTCCCACCAGGCGCGCACAATGCTCCCAAGTCCGGGAGAAAAGCGCTTCGGGGTAGTGCTCTCACCGGGCCCTTGCCGCTGAGCCTGGGGGCAATGCAGGGGGAACACACTCCCAGGCCAAGGCAGAACCACATGCACACGTCTGTTCCTGCCCCCTGCACCGGCAGAGAGCTAGGGGAGCCAGAGTCTGTCAGGCAGCTGCTGGGCTGGCCGCCTGTGTGGGAAGGGGCAGAGCCGACCTAGGGGCAAGTTGGGCCCCTTGCTCTCCCTGCTGCCCTGCGGCTGCTGGGCCAAAGAGGTCTTGGGCATCCAGCCCCTTGCTGGTCCCTTCCGCTGACGAGGCCCTCTGAGCTCCAGCACCTTGCAGTGTGGAGACAGCCCCTGCCAGCAACCTCCTCTCCAAGGAGGCCTCAACCGAGGCCTAGGCCCAGGGGAAAGGCACCAGCGGGGATGAGCCTGGGGAGGGGCCCGGCCATGTCTGGACCCAGTCCCCGCAGCCTGCCCCTTGGTGGGGCTGTACCCCCGGAGGCCAGGAAGGTCTGGGCAAGGCTGCCAGGGGCAGGGACACTGCTGGGTCCTGCCCCTGGCCTGTGGGGCCTCTGAGCACAACCGGCACTCTCCCGCTGGAAGACCTCCCCGTCTGCCTCCAAAGGCCGGTTTGCAAGCACTCCAGCCCGCTGTTCCCGTCAGGCCCGCACAATGCTCCCAAGCCCGGGAGAAAAGCGCTTCGGGCTGGTGCTCTCTCCGTGCCCTTGCCCCTGAGCCTGGGGGCCAGGCAGGGGGAACACACTCCCAGGCCAAGGCAGAACGACATGCACACGTCTGTTCCTGCCCCCTGCACCGGCAGAGAGCTCGGGGGAGCCAGAGACTGCCAGGTTGCTGCTGGACTGGCTGCCTGTGTGGGACAGGGCAGAGCCGACCTAGGGGCAAGTTGGGCCTCTTGCTCTCCCTGCTGCCCTGATGTTGCTGGGCCAAAGAGGTCTTGGGCATCCAGCCCTTTGCTGGTCCCTTCCCTCTGACGAGACCCTCTGAGCTCCAGCACCTTGCAGTGTGGAGACAGCCCCTGCCAGCAACCTCCTCTCCAAAGAGGCCTCAACCGAGGCCTACGCCCAGGGGAAAGGCACCAGCGGGGATGATCCTGGGGAGGCGCACGGACATGTCTGGACCCAGTCCCCGCCTGCCTGCCCCTTGGTGGGGCAGTACCCCCGGAGGCCAGGAAGGTCTGGGCAAGGCTGGCCAGGGGCAGGGGCCCTGCTGGGTCCTGCCCCTGGCCTGTGGGGCCTCTGAGCACAACCGGCCCTCTCCCATTGGAAGATCTCCCCGGCTGCCTCCAAAGTCCTGTTTGCAAACACTCCCGCCCGCTTTTCACGCCAGGCTCGCACAATGCTCCCAAGCCCGGGAGAAAAGCGCTTCGGGGTGGTGCTCTCTCCGGGCCCTTGCCTCTGAGCCTGGGGGCCAGGCAGGGGGAACACACTCCCAGGCCAAGGCAGAACCACATGCCCACGTCTGTTTCTGTCCCCTGCACTGCCAGAGAGCTTGGGAGAGCCAGAGTCTGTCAGGCAGCTGCTGGGCTGGCCGCCTGTGTGGGAAGGGGCAGAGCCGCCCTAGGGGCAAGTTGGGCCTCTTGCTCTCCCTGCTGCCCTGAGGCTGCTGGGCCAAAGAGGTCTTGGGCATTCAGCCCTTTGCTGGTCCCTTCCCTCTGACGAGGCCCTCTGAGCTCCAGCACCTTGCAGTGTGGAGACAGCCCCTGCCAGCAACCTCCTCTCCAAGGAGGCCTAAACCGAGGCCTAGGCCCAGGAGAAAGGCACCAGCGGGGATGAGCCTGGGGAGGCGCCCGGGCATGTCTGGACCCAGTCCCCGCAGCCTGCCCCTTGGTGGGGCAGAACCCCCGGAGGCCAGGAAGGTCTGGGAAAGGCTGGCCAGGGGCAGGGGACCTGCTGGGTCCTGCCCCTGGCCTGTGGGGCCTCTGAGCACATCCGGCCCTCTCCCGCTGGAAGACCTCCCCGGCTGCCTCCAAAGGCCGGTTTGCCAACACTCACGCCCACTGTTCCCACCAGGCGCGCACAATGCTCCCAAGCCCGGGAGAAAAGCGCTTCGGGGTGGTGCTCTCACCGGGCCCTTGCCCCTGAGCCTGGGGGCAATGCAGGGGGAACACACTCCCAGGCCAAGGCAGAACCACATGCACACGTCTGATCCTGCCCCCTGAACCGGCAGAGAGCTAAGGGGAGCCAGAGTCTGTCAGGCAGCTGCTGGGTTGGCCGCCTGTGTGGGAAGGGGCAGAGCCGACCTAGGGGCAAGTTGGGCCTCTTGCTCTCCCTGCTGCCCTGAGGCTGCTGGGCCAAAGAGGTCTTGGGCATCCAGCCCCTTGCTGGTCCCTTCCCTCTGACGAGGCCCTCTGAGCTCCAGCACCTTGCAGTGTGGAGACAGCCCCTGCCAGCAACCTCCTCTCCAAGGAGGCCTCAACCGAGGCCTAGGCCCAGGGGAAAGGCACCAGCGGGGATGAGCCTGGGGAGGCGCCCGGCCATGTCTGGACCCAGTCCCCGCAGCCTGCCCCTTGGTGGGGCTGTACCCCCGGAGGCCAGGAAGGTCTGGGCAAGGCTGCCAGGGGCAGGGACACTGCTGGGTCCTGCCCCTGGCCTGTGGGGCCTCTGAGCACAACCGGCACTCTCCCGCTGGAAGACCTCCCCGTCTGCCTCCAAAGGCCGGTTTGCAAGCACTCCAGCCCGCTGTTCCCGCAGGGCCCGCACAATGCTCCCAAGCCCGGGAGAAAAGCGCTTCGGGCTGGTGCTCTCTCCGGGCCCTTGCCCCTGAGCCTGGGGGCCAGGCAGGGGGAACACACTCCCAGGCCAAGGCAGAACGACATGCACACGTCTGTTCCTGTCCCCTGCACTGCCAGAGAGCTTGGGGGAGCCAGAGTCTGTCAGGCAGCTGCTGGGTTGGCCGCCTGTGTGGGAAGGGGCAGAGCCGCCCTAGGGGCAAGTTGGGCCTCTTGCTCTCCCTGCTGCCCTGAGGCTGCTGGGCCAAAGAGGTCTTGGGCATCCAGCCCCTTACTGGTCCCTTCCCTCTGACGAGGCCCTCTGAGCTCCAGCACCTTGCAGTGTGGAGACAGCCCCTGCCAGCAACCTCCTCTCCAAGAGGCCTCAACCGAGGCCTAGGCCCAGGGAAAGGCACCAGCGGGGATGAACCTGGGGAGGCGCCCGGGAATGTCTGGACCCAGTCCCTGCAGCCTGCCCCTTGGTGGGGCAGTACCCCCGGAGGCAGGAAGGTCTGGGAAAGGCTGGCGAGGGGCAGGGGACCTGCTGGGTCCTGACCCTGGCCTGTGGGGCCTCTGAGGACATCCGGCCCTCTCCCGCTGGAAGACCTCCCCGGCTGCCTCCAAAGGCCGGTTTGCCAACACTCACGCCCACTGTTCCCACCAAGCACGCAAAATGCTCCCAAGCCCGGGAGAAAAGCGCTTCGGGGTGGTGCTCTCTCCGGGCCCTTGCCCCTGAGCCTGGGGGCAATGCAGGGGGAACACACTCCCAGGCCAAGGCAGAACCACATGCACACGTCTGTTCCTGCCCCCTGCACCGGCAGGAGCTAGGGGAGCCAGAGTCTGTCAGGAAGCTGCTGGGCTGGCCGCCTCTGTGGGAAGGGGCAGAGCCGACCTAGGGGCAAGTTGGGCCTCTTGCTCTCCCTGCTGCCCTGAGGCTGCTGGGCCAAAGAGGTCTTGGGCATCCAGCCCCTTGCTGGTCCCTTCCCTCTGACGAGGCCCTCTGAGCTCCAGCACCTTGCAGTGTGGAGACAGGCCCTGCCAGCAACCTCCTCTCCAAGAGGCCTCAACCGAGGCCTAGGCCCAGGGGAAAGGCACCAGCGGGGATGAGCCTGGGGAGGGGCCCGGCCATGTCTGGACCCAGTCCCCGCAGCCTGCCCCTTGGTGGGGCAGTACCCCCGGAGGCCAGGAAGGTCTGGGCAAGGCTGCCAGGGGCAGGGACACTGCTGGGTCCTGCCCCTGGCCTGTGGGGCCTCTGAGCACAACCGGCACTCTCCCGCTGGAAGACCTCCCCGTCTGCCTCCAAAGGCCAGTTTGCAAGCACTCCAGCCCGCTGTTCCCGCCAGGCCCGCACAATGCTCCCAAGCCCGGGAGAAAAGCGCTTCGGGGTGTTGCTCCCACCGGGCCCTTGCCCCTGAGCCTGGGGGCAATGCAGGGGTTCCACACTCCCAGGCCAGGCAGAACCACATGCACACGTCTGTTCCTGCCCCCTGCACCGGCACAGAGCTGGGGGGAGCCAGAGTCTGCCAGGCAGCTGCTGGGCTGGCGGCCTGTGTGGGAAGGGGCAGAGCCGACCTAGGGGCAAGTTGGGCCTCTTGCTCTCCCTGCTGCCCTGAGGCTGCTGGGCCAAAGAGGTCTTGGGCATCCAGCCCCTTGCTGGTCCCTTTCCTCTGACGAGGCCCTCTGAGGTCCAGCACCTTGCAGTGTGGAGACAGCCCCTGCCAGCAACCTCCTCTGCAATGAGGCCTCAACCGAGGCATAGGCCCAGGGGAAAGGAACCAGCGGGGATGAGCCTGGGGAGGCGCCCGGGCATGTCTGTACCCAGTCCCCGCAGCCTGCCCCTTGGTGGGGCTGTACCCCGGAGGCAGGAAGGTCTGAGCAAAGCTGGCCAGGGGCAGGGGCCCTGCTGGGTCCTGCCCCTGGCCTGTGGGGCCTCTGAGCACAACCGGCCCTCTCCCACTGGAAGACCTCCCCGGCTGCCTCCAAAGGCCGGTTTGCAAGCACTCCCGCCCACTGTTCCCACCAGGCGCGCACAATGCTCCCAAGCCCGGGAGAAAAGCACTTCGGGGTGGTGCTCTCTCCGGGCCCTTGCCCCTGAGCCTGGGGGCCAGGTAGGGGGAACACACTCCCAGGCCAAGGCAGAACGACATGCACACGTCTGTTCCTGCCCCCTACACCGGCAGAGAGCTCGGGGGAGCCAGAGACTGCCAGGCTGCTGCTGGGCTGGCTGCCTGTGTGGGACGGGGCAGAGCCGACCTAGGGGCAAGTTGGGCCTCTTGCTCTCCCTGCTGCCCTGAGGCTGCTGGGCCAAAGAGGTCTTGGGGATTCAGCCCTTTGCTGGTCCCTTCCCTCTGACGAGGCCCTCTGAGCTCCAGCACCTTGCAGTGTGGAGACAGCCCCTGCCAGCAACCTCCTCTCCAAGGAGGCCTAAACCGAGGCCTAGGCCCAGGAGAAAGGCACCAGCGGGGATGAGCCTGGGGAGGCGCCCGGGCATGTCTGGACCCAGTCCCCGCAGCCTGCCCCTTGGTGGGGCAGAACCCCCGGAGGCCAGGAAGGTCTGGGAAAGGCTGGCCAGGGGCAGGGGACCTGCTGGGTCCTGCCCCTGGCCTGTGGGGCCTCTGAGCACATCCGGCCCTCTCCCGCTGGAAGACCTCCCCGGCTGCCTCCAAAGGCCGGTTTGCCAACACTCACGCCCACTGTTCCCACCAGGCGTGCACAATGCTCCCAAGCCCGGGAGAAAAGCGCTTCGGGGTGGTGCTCTCACCGGGCCCTTGCCCCTGAGCCTGGGGGCAATGCAGGGGGAACACACTCCCAGGCCAAGGCAGAACCACATGCACACGTCTGATCCTGCCCCCTGAACCGGCAGAGAGCTCAGGGGAGCCAGATTCTGTCAGGCAGCTGCTGGGTTGGCCGCCTGTGTGGGAAGGGGCAGAGCCGACCTAGGGGCAAGTTGGGCCTCTTGCTCTCCCTGCTGCCCTGAGGCTGCTGGGCCAAAGAGGTCTTGGGCATCCAGCCCCTTGCTGGTCCCTTCCCTCTGACGAGGCCCTCTGAGCTCCAGCACCTTGCAGTGTGGAGACAGCCCCTGCCAGCAACCTCCTCTCCAAGGAGGCCTCAACCGAGGCCTAGGCCCAGGGGAAAGGCACCAGCGGGGATGAGCCTGGGGAGGCGCCCGGCCATGTCTGGACCCAGTCCACGCAGCCTGCCCCTTGGTGGGGCTGTACCCCCGGAGGCCAGGAAGGTCTGGGCAAGGCTGCCAGGGGCAGGGACACTGCTGGGTCCTGCCCCTGGCCTGTGGGGCCTCTGAGCACAACCGGCACTCTCCCGCTGGAAGACCTCCCCGTCTGCCTCCAAAGGCCGGTTTGCAAGCACTCCAGCCCGCTGTTCCCGCAGGGCCCGCACAATGCTCCCAAGCCCGGGAGAAAAGCGCTTCGGGCTGGTGCTCTCTCCGGGCCCTTGCCCCTGAGCCTGGGGGCCAGGCAGGGGGAACACACTCCCAGGCCAAGGCAGAACGACATGCACACGTCGTTCCTGTCCCCTGCACTGCCAGAGAGCTTGGGGGAGCCAGAGTCTGTCAGGCAGCTGCTGGGTTGGCCGCCTGTGTGGGAAGGGGCAGAGCCGCCCTAGGGGCAAGTTGGGCCTCTTGCTCTCCCTGCTGCCCTGAGGCTGCTGGGCCAAAGAGGTCTTGGGCATCCAGCCCCTTACTGGTCCCTTCCCTCTGACGAGGCCCTCTGAGCTCCAGCACCTTGCAGTGTGGAGACAGCCCCTGCCAGCAACCTCCTCTCCAAGAGGCCTCAACCGAGGCCTAGGCCCAGGGAAAGGCACCAGCGGGGATGAACCTGGGGAGGCGCCCGGGAATGTCTGGACCCAGTCCCTGCAGCCTGCCCCTTGGTGGGGCAGTACCCCCGGAGGCAGGAAGGTCTGGGAAAGGCTGGCCAGGGGCAGGGGACCTGCTGGGTCCTGACCCTGGTCTGTGGGGCCTCTGAGCACATCCGGCCCTCTCCCGCTGGAAGACCTCCCCGGCTGCCTCCAAAGGCCGGTTTGCCAACACTCACGCCCACTGTTCCCACCAAGCACGCAAAATGCTCCCAAGCCCGGGAGAAAAGCGCTTCGGGGTGGTGCTCTCTCCGGGCCCTTGCCCCTGAGCCTGGGGGCAATGCAGGGGGAACACACTCCCAGGCCAAGGCAGAACCACATGCACACGTCTGTTCCTGCCCCCTGCACCGGCAGGAGCTAGGGGGGCCAGAGTCTGTCAGGAAGCTGCTGGGCTGGCCGCCTGTGTGGGAAGGGGCAGAGCCGACCTAGGGGCAAGTTGGGCCCCTTGCTCTCCCTGCTGCCCTGAGGCTGCTGGGCCAAAGAGGTCTTGGGCATCCAGCCCCTTGCTGGTCCCTTCCGCTGACGAGGCCCTCTGAGCTCCAGCACCTTGCAGTGTGGAGACAGCCCCTGCCAGCAACCTCCTCTCCAAGGAGGCCTCAACCGAGGCCTAGGCCCAGGGGAAAGGCACCAGCGGGGATGAGCCTGTGGAGGCGCCCGGGCATGTCTGGACCCAGTCCCCGCAGCCTGCCCCTTGGTGGGGCTGTACCCCCGGAGGCCAGGAAGGTCTGGGCAAGGCTGCCAGGGGCAGGGACACTGCTGGGTCCTGCCCCTGGCCTGTGGGGCCTCTGAGCACAACCGGCACTCTCCCGCTGGAAGACCTCCCCGTCTGCCTCCAAAGGCCGGTTTGCAAGCACTCCAGCCCGCTGTTCCCGTCAGGCCCGCACAATGCTCCCAAGCCCGGGAGAAAAGCGCTTCGGGCTGGTGCTCTCTCCGTGCCCTTGCCCCTGAGCCTGGGGGCCAGGCAGGGGGAACACACTCCCAGGCCAAGGCAGAACGACATGCACACGTCTGTTCCTGCCCCCTGCACCGGCAGAGAGCTCGGGGGAGCCAGAGACTGCCAGGTTGCTGCTGGACTGGCTGCCTGTGTGGGACAGGGCAGAGCCGACCTAGGGGCAAGTTGGGCCTCTTGCTCTCCCTGCTGCCCTGATGTTGCTGGGCCAAAGAGGTCTTGGGCATCCAGCCCTTTGCTGGTCCCTTCCCTCTGACGAGGCCCTCTGAGCTCCAGCACCTTGCAGTGTGGAGACAGCCCCTGCCAGCAACCTCCTCTCCAAAGAGGCCTCAACCGAGGCCTACGCCCAGGGGAAAGGCACCAGCGGGGATGATCCTGGGGAGGCGCACGGACATGTCTGGACCCAGTCCCCGCCTGCCTGCCCCTTGGTGGGGCAGTACCACCGGAGGCCAGGAAGGTCTGGGCAAGGCTGGCCAGGGGCAGGGGCCCTGCTGGGTCCTGCCCCTGGCCTGTGGGGCCTCTGAGCACAACCGGCCCTCTCCCATTGGAAGATCTCCCCGGCTGCCTCCAAAGTCCTGTTTGCAAACACTCCCGCCCGCTGTTCACGCCAGGCTCGCACAATGCTCCCAAGCCCGGGAGAAAAGCGCTTCGGGGTGGTGCTCTCTCCGGGCCCTTGCCCCTGAGCCTGGGGGCCAGGCAGGGGGAACACACTCCCAGGCCAAGGCAGAACCACATGCCCACGTCTGTTCCTGTCCCCTGCACTGCCAGAGAGCTTGGGAGAGCCAGAGTCTGTCAGGCAGCTGCTGGGCTGGCCGCCTGTGTGGGAAGGGGCAGAGCCGCCCTAGGGGCAAGTTGGGCCTCTTGCTCTCCCTGCTGCCCTGAGGCTGCTGGGCCAAAGACGTCTTGGGCATCCAGCCCCTTACTGGTCCCTTCCCTCTGACGAGGCCCTCTGAGCTCCAGCACCTTGCAGTGTGGAGACAGCCCCTGCCAGCAACCTCCTCTCCAAGGAGGCCTCAACCGAGGCCTAGGCCCAGGGGAAAGGCACCAGCGGGGATGAGCCAGGGGAGGCGCCCGAGCATGTCTGGACCCAGTCCCCGCAGCCTGCCCCTTGGTGGGGCAGTACCCCCGGAGGCCAGGAAGGTCTGGGCAAGGCTGGCCAGGGGCACGGGCCCTGCTGCGTCCTGCCCCTGGCCTGTGGGGCCTCTGAGCACAACCGGCCCTCTCCCACTGGAAGACCTCCCCAGCTACCTTCAAAGGCCGGTTTGCAAGCGCTCCCTCCCACTGTTCCCAGCAGGCGTTCACAATGCTCCCAAGCCCGGGAGAAAAGCGCTTCAGGGTGGTGCTCTCACCGGGCCCTTGCCGCTGAGCCTGGGGGCAATGCAGGGGGAACACACTCCCAGGCCAAGGCAGAACCACATGCACACGTCTGTTCCTGCCCCCTGCACCGGCAGAGAGCTAGGGGAGCCAGAGTCTGTCAGGCAGCTGCTGGGCTGGCCGCCTGTGTGGGAAGGGGCAGAGCCGACCTAGGGGCAAGTTGGGCCCCTTGCTCTCCCTGCTGCCCTGCGGCTGCTGGGCCAAAGAGGTCTTGGGCATCCAGCCCCTTGCTGGTCCCTTCCGCTGACGAGGCCCTCTGAGCTCCAGCACCTTGCAGTGTGGAGACAGCCCCTGCCAGCAACCTCCTCTCCAAGGAGGCCTCAACCGAGGCCTAGGCCCAGGGGAAAGGCACCAGCGGGGATGAGCCTGGGGAGGGGCCCGGCCATGTCTGGACCCAGTCCCCGCAGCCTGCCCCTTGGTGGGGCTGTACCCCCGGAGGCCAGGAAGGTCTGGGCAAGGCTGCCAGGGGCAGGGACACTGCTGGGTCCTGCCCCTGGCCTGTGGGGCCTCTGAGCACAACCGGCACTCTCCCGCTGGAAGACCTCCCCGTCTGCCTCCAAAGGCCGGTTTGCAAGCACTCCAGCCCGCTGTTCCCGTCAGGCCCGCACAATGCTCCCAAGCCCGGGAGAAAAGCGCTTCGGGCTGGTGCTCTCTCCGTGCCCTTGCCCCTGAGCCTGGGGGCCAGGCAGGGGGAACACACTCCCAGGCCAAGGCAGAACGACATGCACACGTCTGTTCCTGCCCCCTGCACCGGCAGAGAGCTCGGGGGAGCCAGAGACTGCCAGGTTGCTGCTGGACTGGCTGCCTGTGTGGGACAGGGCAGAGCCGACCTAGGGGCAAGTTGGGCCTCTTGCTCTCCCTGCTGCCCTGATGTTGCTGGGCCAAAGAGGTCTTGGGCATCCAGCCCTTTGCTGGTCCCTTCCCTCTGACGAGACCCTCTGAGCTCCAGCACCTTGCAGTGTGGAGACAGCCCCTGCCAGCAACCTCCTCTCCAAAGAGGCCTCAACCGAGGCCTACGCCCAGGGGAAAGGCACCAGCGGGGATGATCCTGGGGAGGCGCACGGACATGTCTGGACCCAGTCCCCGCCTGCCTGCCCCTTGGTGGGGCTGTACCCCCGGAGGCCAGGAAGGTCTGGGCAAGGCTGGCCAGGGGCAGGGGCCCTGCTGGGTCCTGCCCCTGGCCTGTGGGGCCTCTGAGCACAACCGGCCCTCTCCCATTGGAAGATCTCCCCGGCTGCCTCCAAAGTCCTGTTTGCAAACACTCCCGCCCGCTGTTCACGCCAGGCTCGCACAATGCTCCCAAGCCCGGGAGAAAAGCGCTTCGGGGTGGTGCTCTCTCCGGGCCCTTGCCTCTGAGCCTGGGGGCCAGGCAGGGGGAACACACTCCCAGGCCAAGGCAGAACCACATGCCCACGTCTGTTTCTGTCCCCTGCACTGCCAGAGAGCTTGGGAGAGCCAGAGTCTGTCAGGCAGCTGCTGGGCTGGCCGCCTGTGTGGGAAGGGGCAGAGCCGCCCTAGGGGCAAGTTGGGCCTCTTGCTCTCCCTGCTGCCCTGAGGCTGCTGGGCCAAAGAGGTCTTGGGCATTCAGCCCTTTGCTGGTCCCTTCCCTCTGACGAGGCCCTCTGAGCTCCAGCACCTTGCAGTGTGGAGACAGCCCCTGCCAGCAACCTCCTCTCCAAGGAGGCCTAAACCGAGGCCTAGGCCCAGGAGAAAGGCACCAGCGGGGATGAGCCTGGGGAGGCGCCCGGGCATGTCTGGACCCAGTCCCCGCAGCCTGCCCCTTGGTGGGGCAGAACCCCCGGAGGCCAGGAAGGTCTGGGAAAGGCTGGCCAGGGGCAGGGGACCTGCTGGGTCCTGCCCCTGGCCTGTGGGGCCTCTGAGCACATCCGGCCCTCTCCCGCTGGAAGACCTCCCCGGCTGCCTCCAAAGGCCGGTTTGCCAACACTCACGCCCACTGTTCCCACCAGGCGCGCACAATGCTCCCAAGCCCGGGAGAAAAGCGCTTCGGGGTGGTGCTCTCACCGGGCCCTTGCCCCTGAGCCTGGGGGCAATGCAGGGGGAACACACTCCCAGGCCAAGGCAGAACCACATGCACACGTCTGATCCTGCCCCCTGAACCGGCAGAGAGCTAAGGGGAGCCAGAGTCTGTCAGGCAGCTGCTGGGTTGGCCGCCTGTGTGGGAAGGGGCAGAGCCGACCTAGGGGCAAGTTGGGCCTCTTGCTCTCCCTGCTGCCCTGAGGCTGCTGGGCCAAAGAGGTCTTGGGCATCCAGCCCCTTGCTGGTCCCTTCCCTCTGACGAGGCCCTCTGAGCTCCAGCACCTTGCAGTGTGGAGACAGCCCCTGCCAGCAACCTCCTCTCCAAGGAGGCCTCAACCGAGGCCTAGGCCCAGGGGAAAGGCACCAGCGGGGATGAGCCTGGGGAGGCGCCCGGCCATGTCTGGACCCAGTCCCCGCAGCCTGCCCCTTGGTGGGGCTGTACCCCCGGAGGCCAGGAAGGTCTGGGCAAGGCTGCCAGGGGCAGGGACACTGCTGGGTCCTGCCCCTGGCCTGTGGGGCCTCTGAGCACAACCGGCACTCTCCCGCTGGAAGACCTCCCCGTCTGCCTCCAAAGGCCGGTTTGCAAGCACTCCAGCCCGCTGTTCCCGCAGGGCCCGCACAATGCTCCCAAGCCCGGGAGAAAAGCGCTTCGGGCTGGTGCTCTCTCCGGGCCCTTGCCCCTGAGCCTGGGGGCCAGGCAGGGGGAACACACTCCCAGGCCAAGGCAGAACGACATGCACACGTCTGTTCCTGTCCCCTGCACTGCCAGAGAGCTTGGGGGAGCCAGAGTCTGTCAGGCAGCTGCTGGGTTGGCCGCCTGTGTGGGAAGGGGCAGAGCCGCCCTAGGGGCAAGTTGGGCCTCTTGCTCTCCCTGCTGCCCTGAGGCTGCTGGGCCAAAGAGGTCTTGGGCATCCAGCCCCTTACTGGTCCCTTCCCTCTGACGAGGCCCTCTGAGCTCCAGCACCTTGCAGTGTGGAGACAGCCCCTGCCAGCAACCTCCTCTCCAAGAGGCCTCAACCGAGGCCTACGCCCAGGGAAAGGCACCAGCGGGGATGAACCTGGGGAGGCGCCCGGGAATGTCTGGACCCAGTCCCTGCAGCCTGCCCCTTGGTGGGGCAGTACCCCCGGAGGCAGGAAGGTCTGGGAAAGGCTGGCGAGGGGCAGGGGACCTGCTGGGTCCTGACCCTGGCCTGTGGGGCCTCTGAGGACATCCGGCCCTCTCCCGCTGGAAGACCTCCCCGGCTGCCTCCAAAGGCCGGTTTGCCAACACTCACGCCCACTGTTCCCACCAAGCACGCAAAATGCTCCCAAGCCCGGGAGAAAAGCGCTTCGGGGTGGTGCTCTCTCCGGGCCCTTGCCCCTGAGCCTGGGGGCAATGCAGGGGGAACACACTCCCAGGCCAAGGCAGAACCACATGCACACGTCTGTTCCTGCCCCCTGCACCGGCAGGAGCTAGGGGAGCCAGAGTCTGTCAGGAAGCTCCTGGGCTGGCCGCCTCTGTGGGAAGGGGCAGAGCCGACCTAGGGGCAAGTTGGGCCTCTTGCTCTCCCTGCTGCCCTGAGGCTGCTGGGCCAAAGAGGTCTTGGGCATCCAGCCCCTTGCTGGTCCCTTCCCTCTGACGAGGCCCTCTGAGCTCCAGCACCTTGCAGTGTGGAGACAGGCCCTGCCAGCAACCTCCTCTCCAAGAGGCCTCAACCGAGGCCTAGGCCCAGGGGAAAGGCACCAGCGGGGATGAGCCTGGGGAGGGGCCCGGCCATGTCTGGACCCAGTCCCCGCAGCCTGCCCCTTGGTGGGGCAGTACCCCCGGAGGCCAGGAAGGTCTGGGCAAGGCTGCCAGGGGCAGGGACACTGCTGGGTCCTGCCCCTGGCCTGTGGGGCCTCTGAGCACAACCGGCACTCTCCCGCTGGAAGACCTCCCCGTCTGCCTCCAAAGGCCAGTTTGCAAGCACTCCAGCCCGCTGTTCCCGCCAGGCCCGCACAATGCTCCCAAGCCCGGGAGAAAAGCGCTTCGGGGTGTTGCTCCCACCGGGCCCTTGCCCCTGAGCCTGGGGGCAATGCAGGGGTTCCACACTCCCAGGCCAGGCAGAACCACATGCACACGTCTGTTCCTGCCCCCTGCACCGGCACAGAGCTGGGGGGAGCCAGAGTCTGCCAGGCAGCTGCTGGGCTGGCGGCCTGTGTGGGAAGGGGCAGAGCCGACCTAGGGGCAAGTTGGGCCTCTTGCTCTCCCTGCTGCCCTGAGGCTGCTGGGCCAAAGAGGTCTTGGGCATCCAGCCCCTTGCTGGTCCCTTTCCTCTGACGAGGCCCTCTGAGGTCCAGCACCTTGCAGTGTGGAGACAGCCCCTGCCAGCAACCTCCTCTGCAATGAGGCCTCAACCGAGGCATAGGCCCAGGGGAAAGGAACCAGCGGGGATGAGCCTGGGGAGGCGCCCGGGCATGTCTGTACCCAGTCCCCGCAGCCTGCCCCTTGGTGGGGCTGTACCCCGGAGGCAGGAAGGTCTGAGCAAAGCTGGCCAGGGGCAGGGGCCCTGCTGGGTCCTGCCCCTGGCCTGTGGGGCCTCTGAGCACAACCGGCCCTCTCCCACTGGAAGACCTCCCCGGATGCCTCCAAAGGCCGGTTTGCAAGCACTCCCGCCCACTGTTCCCACCAGGCGCGCACAATGCTCCCAAGCCCGGGAGAAAAGCACTTCGGGGTGGTGCTCTCTCCGGGCCCTTGCCCCTGAGCCTGGGGGCCAGGTAGGGGGAACACACTCCCAGGCCAAGGCAGAACGACATGCACACGTCTGTTCCTGCCCCCTACACCGGCAGAGAGCTCGGGGGAGCCAGAGACTGCCAGGCTGCTGCTGGGCTGGCTGCCTGTGTGGGACGGGGCAGAGCCGACATAGGGGCAAGTTGGGCCTCTTGCTCTCCCTGCTGCCCTGAGGCTGCTGGGCCAAAGAGGTCTTGGGCATTCAGCCCTTTGCTGGTCCCTTCCCTCTGACGAGGCCCTCTGAGCTCCAGCACCTTGCAGTGTGGAGACAGCCCCTGCCAGCAACCTCCTCTCCAAGGAGGCCTAAACCGAGGCCTAGGCCCAGGAGAAAGGCACCAGCGGGGATGAGCCTGGGGAGGCGCCCGGGCATGTCTGGACCCAGTCCCCGCAGCCTGCCCCTTGGTGGGGCAGAACCCCCGGAGGCCAGGAAGGTCTGGGAAAGGCTGGCCAGGGGCAGGGGACCTGCTGGGTCCTGCCCCTGGCCTGTGGGGCCTCTGAGCACATCCGGCCCTCTCCCGCTGGAAGACCTCCCCGGCTGCCTCCAAAGGCCGGTTTGCCAACACTCACGCCCACTGTTCCCACCAGGCGCGCACAATGCTCCCAAGCCCGGGAGAAAAGCGCTTCGGGGTGGTGCTCTCACCGGGCCCTTGCCCCTGAGCCTGGGGGCAATGCAGGGGGAACACACTCCCAGGCCAAGGCAGAACCACATGCACACGTCTGATCCTGCCCCCTGAACCGGCAGAGAGCTCAGGGGAGCCAGAGTCTGTCAGGCAGCTGCTGGGTTGGCCGCCTGTGTGGGAAGGGGCAGAGCCGACCTAGGGGCAAGTTGGGCCTCTTGCTCTCCCTGCTGCCCTGAGGCTGCTGGGCCAAAGAGGTCTTGGGCATCCAGCCCCTTGCTGGTCCCTTCCCTCTGACGAGGCCCTCTGAGCTCCAGCACCTTGCAGTGTGGAGACAGCCCCTGCCAGCAACCTCCTCTCCAAGGAGGCCTCAACCGAGGCCTAGGCCCAGGGGAAAGGCACCAGCGGGGATGAGCCTGGGGAGGCGCCCGGCCATGTCTGGACCCAGTCCCCGCAGCCTGCCCCTTGGTGGGGCTGTACCCCCGGAGGCCAGGAAGGTCTGGGCAAGGCTGCCAGGGGCAGGGACACTGCTGGGTCCTGCCCCTGGCCTGTGGGGCCTCTGAGCACAACCGGCACTCTCCCGCTGGAAGACCTCCCCGTCTGCCTCCAAAGGCCGGTTTGCAAGCACTCCAGCCCGCTGTTCCCGCAGGGCCCGCACAATGCTCCCAAGCCCGGGAGAAAAGCGCTTCGGGCTGGTGCTCTCTCCGGGCCCTTGCCCCTGAGCCTGGGGGCCAGGCAGGGGGAACACACTCCCAGGCCAAGGCAGAACGACATGCACACGTCGTTCCTGTCCCCTGCACTGCCAGAGAGCTTGGGGGAGCCAGAGTCTGTCAGGCAGCTGCTGGGTTGGCCGCCTGTGTGGGAAGGGGCAGAGCCGCCCTAGGGGCAAGTTGGGCCTCTTGCTCTCCCTGCTGCCCTGAGGCTGCTGGGCCAAAGAGGTCTTGGGCATCCAGCCCCTTACTGGTCCCTTCCCTCTGACGAGGCCCTCTGAGCTCCAGCACCTTGCAGTGTGGAGACAGCCCCTGCCAGCAACCTCCTCTCCAAGAGGCCTCAACCGAGGCCTAGGCCCAGGGAAAGGCACCAGCGGGGATGAACCTGGGGAGGCGCCCGGGAATGTCTGGACCCAGTCCCTGCAGCCTGCCCCTTGGTGGGGCAGTACCCCCGGAGGCAGGAAGGTCTGGGAAAGGCTGGCCAGGGGCAGGGGACCTGCTGGGTCCTGACCCTGGTCTGTGGGGCCTCTGAGCACATCCGGCCCTCTCCCGCTGGAAGACCTCCCCGGCTGCCTCCAAAGGCCGGTTTGCCAACACTCACGCCCACTGTTCCCACCAAGCACGCAAAATGCTCCCAAGCCCGGGAGAAAAGCGCTTCGGGGTGGTGCTCTCTCCGGGCCCTTGCCCCTGAGCCTGGGGGCAATGCAGGGGGAACACACTCCCAGGCCAAGGCAGAACCACATGCACACGTCTGTTCCTGCCCCCTGCACCGGCAGGAGCTAGGGGGGCCAGAGTCTGTCAGGAAGCTGCTGGGCTGGCCGCCTGTGTGGGAAGGGGCAGAGCCGACCTAGGGGCAAGTTGGGCCCCTTGCTCTCCCTGCTGCCCTGAGGCTGCTGGGCCAAAGAGGTCTTGGGCATCCAGCCCCTTGCTGGTCCCTTCCGCTGACGAGGCCCTCTGAGCTCCAGCACCTTGCAGTGTGGAGACAGCCCCTGCCAGCAACCTCCTCTCCAAGGAGGCCTCAACCGAGGCCTAGGCCCAGGGGAAAGGCACCAGCGGGGATGAGCCTGTGGAGGCGCCCGGGCATGTCTGGACCCAGTCCCCGCAGCCTGCCCCTTGGTGGGGCTGTACCCCCGGAGGCCAGGAAGGTCTGGGCAAGGCTGCCAGGGGCAGGGACACTGCTGGGTCCTGCCCCTGGCCTGTGGGGCCTCTGAGCACAACCGGCACTCTCCCGCTGGAAGACCTCCCCGTCTGCCTCCAAAGGCCGGTTTGCAAGCACTCCAGCCCGCTGTTCCCGTCAGGCCCGCACAATGCTCCCAAGCCCGGGAGAAAAGCGCTTCGGGCTGGTGCTCTCTCCGTGCCCTTGCCCCTGAGCCTGGGGGCCAGGCAGGGAGAACACACTCCCAGGCCAAGGCAGAACGACATGCACACGTCTGTTCCTGCCCCCTGCACCGGCAGAGAGCTCGGGGGAGCCAGAGACTGCCAGGTTGCTGCTGGACTGGCTGCCTGTGTGGGACAGGGCAGAGCCGACCTAGGGGCAAGTTGGGCCTCTTGCTCTCCCTGCTGCCCTGATGTTGCTGGGCCAAAGAGGTCTTGGGCATCCAGCCCTTTGCTGGTCCCTTCCCTCTGACGAGGCCCTCTGAGCTCCAGCACCTTGCAGTGTGGAGACAGCCCCTGCCAGCAACCTCCTCTCCAAAGAGGCCTCAACCGAGGCCTACGCCCAGGGGAAAGGCACCAGCGGGGATGATCCTGGGGAGGCGCATGGACATGTCTGGACCCAGTCCCCGCCTGCCTGCCCCTTGGTGGGGCAGTACCACCGGAGGCCAGGAAGGTCTGGGCAAGGCTGGCCAGGGGCAGGGGCCCTGCTGGGTCCTGCCCCTGGCCTGTGGGGCCTCTGAGCACAACCGGCCCTCTCCCATTGGAAGATCTCCCCGGCTGCCTCCAAAGTCCTGTTTGCAAACACTCCCGCCCGCTGTTCACGCCAGGCTCGCACAATGCTCCCAAGCCCGGGAGAAAAGCGCTTCGGGGTGGTGCTCTCTCCGGGCCCTTGCCCCTGAGCCTGGGGGCCAGGCAGGGGGAACACACTCCCAGGCCAAGGCAGAACCACATGCCCACGTCTGTTCCTGTCCCCTGCACTGCCAGAGAGCTTGGGAGAGCCAGAGTCTGTCAGGCAGCTGCTGGGCTGGCCGCCTGTGTGGGAAGGGGCAGAGCCGCCCTAGGGGCAAGTTGGGCCTCTTGCTCTCCCTGCTGCCCTGAGGCTGCTGGGCCAAAGACGTCTTGGGCATCCAGCCCCTTACTGGTCCCTTCCCTCTGACGAGGCCCTCTGAGCTCCAGCACCTTGCAGTGTGGAGACAGCCCCTGCCAGCAACCTCCTCTCCAAGGAGGCCTCAACCGAGGCCTAGGCCCAGGGGAAAGGCACCAGCGGGGATGAGCCAGGGGAGGCGCCCGAGCATGTCTGGACCCAGTCCCCGCAGCCTGCCCCTTGGTGGGGCAGTACCCCCGGAGGCCAGGAAGGTCTGGGCAAGGCTGGCCAGGGGCACGGGCCCTGCTGCGTCCTGCCCCTGGCCTGTGGGGCCTCTGAGCACAACCGGCCCTCTCCCACTGGAAGACCTCCCCAGCTACCTCCAAAGGCCGGTTTGCAAGCGCTCCCTCCCACTGTTCCCAGCAGGCGTTCACAATGCTCCCAAGCCCGGGAGAAAAGCGCTTCAGGGTGGTGCTCTCTCCGGGCCCTTGCCCCTGAGCCTGGGAGCAAGGCAGGGTGTCCACACTCCCAGGCCAAAGCAGAACCACATGCACACGTCTGATCTGCCCCCTGCACCGGCAGAGAGCTCGGCAGAGCCAGAGTCTGTCAGGCAGCTGCTGGGCTGGCCACCTGTGAGGGAAGGGGCACAGCCGACCAAGGGGCAAGTTGGGCCTCTTGCTCTCCCTGCTGCCCTGAGGCTGCTGGGCCAAAGAGGTCTTGGGCATCCAGCCCCTTGCTGGTCCCTTCCCTCTGACGAGGCCCTCTGAGCTCCAGCACCTTGCAGTGTGGAGACAGCCCCTGCCAGCAACCTCCTCTCCAAGGAGGCCTAAACCGAGGGCTAGGCCCAAGGGAAAGGCACCAGCGGGGATGAGCCTGGGGAGGCGCCCGGGCATGTCTGGACCCAGTCCCCGCAGCCTGCCCCTTGGTGGGGCAGTACCCCCGGAGGCCAGGAAGGACTGGGAAAGGCTGGCCAGGGGCAGAGTACCTGCTGGGCCTTCCCCTGGCCTGTGGGGCCTCTGAGCACATCCGGCCCTCTCCCGCTGGAAGACCTCCCCGGGTGCGTCCAAAGGCCGGTTTGCCAACACTCCCACCCACTGTTCCCACCAGGCGCGCACAATGCTCCCAAGCCCGGGAGAAAAGCGCTTCGGGGTGTTGCTCCCACCGGGCCCTTGCCCCTGAGCCTGGGGGCAATGCAGGGGTTCCACACTCCCAGGCCAGGCAGAACCACATGCACACGTCTGCTCCTGCCCCCTGCACCGGCACAGAGCTGGGGGGAGCCAGAGTCTGCCAGGCAGCTGCTGGGCTGGCGGCCTGTGTGGGAAGGGGCAGAGCCGACCTAGGGGCAAGTTGGGCCTCTTGCTCTCCCTGCTGCCCTGAGGCTGCTGGGCCAAAGAGGTCTTGGGCATCCAGCCCCTTGCTGGTCCCTTCCCTCTGACGAGGCCCTCTGAGGTCCAGCACCTTGCAGTGTGGAGACAGCCCCTGCCAGCAACCTCCTCTGCAACGAGGCCTCAACCGAGGCATAGGCCCAGGGGAAAGGAACCAGCGGGGATGAGCCTGGGGAGGCGCCCGGGCATGTCTGGACCCAGTCCCCGCAGCCTGCCCCTTGGTGGGGCTGTACCCCGGAGGCAGGAAGGTCTGAGCAAAGCTGGCCAGGGGCAGGGGCCCTGCTAGGTCCTGCCCCTGGCCTGTGGGGCCTCTGAGCACAACCGGCCCTCTCCCACTGGAAGACCTCCCCGGCTGCCTCCAAAGGCCGGTTTGCAAGCACTCCCGCCCACTGTTCCCACCAGGCGCGCACAATGCTCCCAAGCCCGGGAGAAAAGCACTTCGGGGTGGTGCTCTCTCCGGGCCCTTGCCCCTGAGCCTGGGGGCCAGGTAGGGGGAACACACTCCCAGGCCAAGGCAGAACGACATGCACACGTCTGTTCCTGCCCCCTACACCGGCAGAGAGCTCGGGGGAGCCAGAGACTGCCAGGCTGCTGCTGGGCTGGCTGCCTGTGTGGGACGGGGCAGAGCCGACCTAGGGGCAAGTTGGGCCTCTTGCTCTCCCTGCTGCCCTGAGGCTGCTGGGCCAAAGAGGTCTTGGGCATTCAGCCCTTTGCTGGTCCCTTCCCTCTGACGAGGCCCTCTGAGCTCCAGCACCTTGCAGTGTGGAGACAGCCCCTGCCAGCAACCTCCTCTCCAAGGAGGCCTAAACCGAGGCCTAGGCCCAGGAGAAAGGCACCAGCGGGGATGAGCCTGGGGAGGCGCCCGGGCATGTCTGGACCCAGTCCCCGCAGCCTGCCCCTTGGTGGGGCAGAACCCCCGGAGGCCAGGAAGGTCTGGGAAAGGCTGGCCAGGGGCAGGGGACCTGCTGGGTCCTGCCCCTGGCCTGTGGGGCCTCTGAGCACATCCGGCCCTCTCCCGCTGGAAGACCTCCCCGGCTGCCTCCAAAGGCCGGTTTGCCAACACTCACGCCCACTGTTCCCACCAGGCGCGCACAATGCTCCCAAGCCCGGGAGAAAAGCGCTTCGGGGTGGTGCTCTCACCGGGCCCTTGCCCCTGAGCCTGGGGGCAATGCAGGGGGAACACACTCCCAGGCCAAGGCAGAACCACATGCACACGTCTGATCCTGCCCCCTGAACCGGCAGAGAGCTCAGGGGAGCCAGAGTCTGTCAGGCAGCTGCTGGGTTGGCCGCCTGTGTGGGAAGGGGCAGAGCCGACCTAGGGGCAAGTTGGGCCTCTTGCTCTCCCTGCTGCCCTGAGGCTGCTGGGCCAAAGAGGTCTTGGGCATCCAGCCCCTTGCTGGTCCCTTCCCTCTGACGAGGCCCTCTGAGCTCCAGCACCTTGCAGTGTGGAGACAGCCCCTGCCAGCAACCTCCTCTCCAAGGAGGCCTCAACCGAGGCCTAGGCCCAGGGGAAAGGCACCAGCGGGGATGAGCCTGGGGAGGCGCCCGGCCATGTCTGGACCCAGTCCCCGCAGCCTGCCCCTTGGTGGGGCTGTACCCCCGGAGGCCAGGAAGGTCTGGGCAAGGCTGCCAGGGGCAGGGACACTGCTGGGTCCTGCCCCTGGCCTGTGGGGCCTCTGAGCACAACCGGCACTCTCCCGCTGGAAGACCTCCCCGTCTGCCTCCAAAGGCCGGTTTGCAAGCACTCCAGCCCGCTGTTCCCGCAGGGCCCGCACAATGCTCCCAAGCCCGGGAGAAAAGCGCTTCGGGCTGGTGCTCTCTACGGGCCCTTGCCCCTGAGCCTGGGGGCCAGGCAGGGGGAACACACTCCCAGGCCAAGGCAGAACGACATGCACACGTCTGTTCCTGTCCCCTGCACTGCCAGAGAGCTTGGGGGAGCCAGAGTCTGTCAGGCAGCTGCTGGGTTGGCCGCCTGTGTGGGAAGGGGCAGAGCCGCCCTAGGGGCAAGTTGGGCCTCTTGCTCTCCCTGCTGCCCTGAGGCTGCTGGGCCAAAGAGGTCTTGGGCATCCAGCCCCTTACTGGTCCCTTCCCTCTGACGAGGCCCTCTGAGCTCCAGCACCTTGCAGTGTGGAGACAGCCCCTGCCAGCAACCTCCTCTCCAAGAGGCCTCAACCGAGGCCTAGGCCCAGGGGAAAGGCACCAGCGGGGATGAGCCAGGGCAGGGGCCCGAGCATGTCTGGACCCAGTCCCCGCAGCCTGCCCCTTGGTGGGGCAGTACACCGGAGGCCAGGAAGGTCTGGGCAAGGCTGGCGAGGGGCAGGGGCCCTGCTGGGTCCTGCCCCTGGCCTGTGGGGCCTCTGAGCACAACCGGCCCTCTCCCACTGGAAGACCTCCCCGGCTGCCTCCAAAGGCCGGTTTGCAAGCGCTCCCGCCCACTGTTCCCAGCAGGCGCGCACAATGCTCCCAAGCCCGGGAGAAAAGCGCTTCGGGGTGGTGCTCTCACCGGGCCCTTGCTCATGAGCCTGGGGGCAATGCAGGGGGAACACACTCCCAGGCCAAGGCAGAACCACATGCACACGTCTGTTCCTGCCCCCTGCACCGGCAGAGAGCTCAGGGGAGCCAGAGTCTGTCAGGCAGCTGCTGGGTTGGCCGCCTGTGTGGGAAGGGGCAGAGCCGACCTAGGGGCAAGTTGGGCCTCTTGTTCTCCCTGCTTCCCTGAGGCTGCTGGGCCAAAGAGGTCTTGGGCATCCAGCCCCTTGCTGGTCCCTTCCCGCTGACGAGGCCCTCTGAGCTCCAGCACCTTGCAGAGTGGAGACAGCCCCTGCCAGCAACCTCCTCTCCAAGGAGGCCTCAACCGAGGCCTAGGCCCAGGGAAAGGCACCAGCGGGGATGAACCTGGGGAGGCGCCCGGGAATGTCTGGACCCAGTCCCTGCAGCCTGCCCCTTGGTGGGGCAGTACCCCCGGAGGCAGGAAGGTCTGGGAAAGGCTGGCCAGGGGCAGGCGACCTGCTGGGTCCTGACCCTGGCCTGTGGGGCCTCTGAGCACATCCGGCCCTCTCCCGCTGGAAGACCTCCCCGGCTGCCTCCAAAGGCCGGTTTGCCAACACTCACGCCCACTGTTCCCACCAGGCGCGCACAATGCTCCCAAGTCCGGGAGAAAAGCGCTTTGGGGTGGTGCTCTCACCGGGCCCTTGCCCCTGAGCCTGGGGGCAATGCAGGGGGAACACACTCCCAGGCCAAGGCAGAACCACATGCACACGTCTGTTCCTGCCCCCTGCACCGGCAGGAGCTAGGGGAGCCAGAGTCTGTCAGGCAGCTGCTGGGCTGGCCGCCTCTGTGGGAAGGGGCAGAGCCGCCCTAGGGGCAAGTTGGGCCTCTTGCTCTCCCTGCTGCCCTGAGGCTGCTGGGCCAAAGAGGTCTTGGGCATCCAGCCCCTTGCTGGTCCCTTCCCTCTGACGAGGCCCTCTGAGCTCCAGCACCTTGCAGTGTGGAGACAGGCCCTGCCAGCAACCTCCTCTACAAGAGGCCTCAACCGAGGCCTAGGCCCAGGGGAAAGGCACCAGCGGGGATGAGCCTGAGGAGGGGCCCGGCCATGTCTGGACCCAGTCCCCGCAGCCTGCCCCTTGGTGGGGCAGTACCCCCGGAGGCCAGGAAGGTCTGGGCAAGGCTGCCAGGGGCAGGGACACTGCTGGGTCCTGCCCCTGGCCTGTGGGGCCTCTGAGCACAACCGGCACTCTCCCGCTGGAAGACCTCCCCGTCTGCCTCCAAAGGCCAGTTTGCAAGCACTCCAGCCCGCTGTTCCCGCCAGGCCCGCACAATGCTCCCAAGCCCGGGAGAAAAGCGCTTCGGGCTGGTGCTCTCTCCGGGCCCTTGCCCCTGAGCCTGGGGGCCAGGCAGGGGGAACACACTCCCAGGCCAAGGCAGAACGACATGCACACTTCTGTTCCTGCCCCCTACACCGGCAGAGAGCACGGGGGAGCCAGAGACTGCCAGGGTGCTGCTGGGCTGGCTGCCTGTGTGGGACGTGGCAGAGCCGCCCTAGGGGCAAGTTGGGCCTCTTGCTCTCCCTGCTGCCCTGAGGCTTCTGGGCCAAAGAGGTCTTGGGCATCCAGCCCCTTGCTGGTCCCTTCCCTCTGACGAGGCCCTCTGAGGTCCAGCACCTTGCAGTGTGGAGACAGCCCCTGCCAGCAACCTCCTCTGCAACGAGGCCTCAACCGAGGCATAGGCCCAGGGGAAAGGAACCAGCGGGGATGAGCCTGGGGAGGCGCCCGGGCATGTCTGGACCCAGTCCCCGCAGCCTGCCCCTTGGTCGGGCTGTACCCCGGAGGCAGGAAGGTCTGAGCAAAGCTGGCCAGGGGCAGGGGCCCTGCTGGGTCCTGCCCCTGGCCTGTGGGGCCTCTGAGCACAACCGGCCCTCTCCCACTGGAAGACCTCCCCGGCTGCCTCCAATGGCCGGTTTGCAAGCCCTCATGCCCGCTGTTCCAACCAGCCGCGCACAATGCTCCCTAGCCCGGGAGAAAAGCATTTTTGGGTGGTGCTTACTCCGGGCCCTTGGAAGACCTCCCTGGCTGCCTCCAAGGCCGGTTTGCAAGCACTTCTGCCTGCTTCTCCCGCCACACGCGCACAATGCTCCCAAGCCCGGGAGAAAAGCGTTTCGGTGTGGTGTTCTCTCTGGGCCCAAGAAAGACCTCCCGGGCTGCCCCCAAAGGCCGGTTTGCAAGCACTCCCACTCGCTGTTCCCGCCATCCGTGCAAATGCTCCAAGCCCAGGAGAAAAGCGCTTCGGGGTGGTGCTCTCTCCCGGCCCTTGGAAGACCTCCCCGGCTGCCTCCAAAGGCTGGTTTTCAAGAACTCCCTCCCGCTGTCCCGCCAGCCGCACACAATGCTCCCAATCACGGGAGAAAAGCGCTTCGGGGTGGTGCTCTCTCCGGGCCCTTGGAAGACCTCCCCGGCTGCCTCCAAAGGCCGGTTTGCAAGCACTCATGCCCGCTGTTCCCGCCAGCCGCGCACAATGCTCCCAAGCCCGGGAGAAAAGCGCTTCGGGGTGGTGCTCTCTCCCGGCCCTTGGAAGACCTCCCCGGATGCCTCCGAAGGCTGGTTTTCAAGAATTCCCTCCCGCTGACCCGCCAGCCGCACACAATGCTCCCAAGCCTGGGAGAAAAGCATTTTGGGGTGGTGCTCTCTACGGGCCCTTGGAAGACCTCCCCGGCTGCCTACAAAGGCCGGTTTGCAAGCACTCATGTCCGCTGTTCCCGACAGCCGCGCACAATGCTCCCAATTCCGGGAGAAAAGTGCTTCGGGATGGTGCTCTCTCCGGGCCCTTGGAAGACCTCCCCGGCTGCCTCCAAAGGCCGCTTTGCAAGCACTCCCACTCGCTGTTCCCGCCAGCCACGCACAATCCTCCAAAACCCCGGAGAAAAGCGCTTCGGGGTGGTGTTCTCTCCGTGCCCATGGAAGACCTCCCGGGGTGCCCCCAAAGGCCGGTTTGGAAGCACTCCCACTCGCTGTTCCCGCCATCCGCGCAAATGTTCCAAGCCCGGGAGAAAAGCGCTTCTGGGTGGTGCTCTCTCCTGGCCCTTGGAAGACCTCCCCGGCTGCCTCCAAAGGCCGGTTTGCAAGCACTCCCGCCCGCTGTTCCCACCAGCCACGCACAATGCTCCCAAGCCCGGGAGAAAAGCATTTTGGGGTGGTGCTCACACCGGGCCCTGGAAGACCTCCCCGGCTGCCTCCAAAGGACGGTTTTCAAGCACTCCTGCCTGCTGTTCTCGCCACCCGCGCACAATGCTCCCAAGCCCGGGAGAAAAGCGCTTCGGGGTGGTGCTCTCTACAGGCCCTTGGAAGACCTCCCCGGCTGCCTCCACAGGCCGGTTTGCAAGGACTCCTTCCTGCTGTTCCCGCCAGCCACGCACAATGCTCCCAAGCCCGGGAGAAAAGCATTTTGGGGTGGTGCTCACTCCGGGCCCTTGGAAGACCTCCCCGGCTGCCTCCAAAGGCCAGTTTGCAAGCACTCCTGCCTGCTGTTCCCGCCAGCCGCGCACAATGCTCCCAAGCCCGGGAGAAAAGCGCTTCAGGGTGGTGCTCTCTCCGGGCACTTTCAAGACCTCCCCGGCTGCCTCCAAAGGCAGGTTTGTAAGTACTCATTCCCGCTGCTTCCGCCAGCCACGCACAATGCTCCCAAGCCCGGGAGAAAAGCATTTTGGGGTGGTGATCAGTCCGGGCCCTTGGAAGTCCTTCCCGGCTGCCCCCAAAGGCCGGTTTGGAAGCACTCCCACTCGCTGTTCCCGCCATCCGCGCAAATGATCCAAGCCCGGGATAAAAGCACTTCGGGGTGGTGCTCTCTCTTGGCCCTTGGAAGACCTCCCCGGCTGCCTCCAAAGGCCGGTTTGCAAGCACTCCCGCCCGCTGTTCCCGCCACCCGCGCACAATGCTCCCAATCACGGGAGAAAAGCGCTTCCGGGTGGTGTTCTCTCCGGGCCCTTGGAAGACCTCCCCGGCTGCCTCCAATGGCCAGTTTGCAAGCACTCATGCCCGCTGTTCCCACCAGCCGCGCACAATGCTCCCAAGCCCGGGAGAAAAGCTTTTTGGGGTGGTGCTCACACCGGGCCCTGGAAGACCTCCCCGGCTGCCTCCAAAGGCCGGTTTTCAAGCAGTCCTGCCTGCTGTTCCCGCCAGCCGCGCACAATGCTCCCAAGCCCGGGAGAAAAGCGCTTCGGGGTGGTGCTCTCTCCGGGCACTTTCAAGACCTCCCCGGCTGTCTCCAAAGGCCGGTTTGTAAGTACTCATTCCCGCTGCTTCCGCCAGCCACGAACAATGCTCCCAATCCCGGGAGAAAAGCATTTTGGGGTGGTGCTCTCTCCGGGCCCTTGGAAGACCTCCCGGGCTGCCTCCAAAGGCCGGTTTGTAAGCACTCATGTCCGCTGTTCCCGACAGCCGCACACAATGCTCCCAAGCCCGGGAGAAAAGCATTTTGGGGTGGTGATCAGTCCGGGCCCTTGGAAGACCTCCCCGACTGCCTCCAAAGGACAGTTTGCAAGCACTCATGCCCGCTGTTCCCGCCAGCCCCGCACAATGCTCCCAAGACCGTGAGAAAAGCGCTTCGGGGTGGTGTTCTCTCCGGGACCATGGAGGACGTCCCCGGCTGCCCCCAAAGGCCACTTTGCAAGCACTCCCACTCGCTGTTCCCGCCAGCCACACACAATGTTCCAAAACCCCGGAGAAAAGCGCTTCGGGGTGGTGCTCTCTCCGGGCCCTTGGAAGACTTCTCTGGCTGCCTCCAAAGGCCGGTTTGCAAGCACTCCCACTCGCTGTTCCACCAGCCGCACACAATGCTCCAAAACCCGAGAGAAAAGCGCTTCGAGGTGGTGCTCTCTCCGGGCCTTTGGAAGACCACCCCGGCTGCCTCCAAAGGCCGATTTGCAAGGACTCCTTCCTGCTGTTCCCGCCAGGCACGCACAATGCTCCCAATCCCGGGAGAAAAGCACTTCAGGGTGGTGCTCTCTCCGGGCCCTTGCCCCTGAGCCTGGGGGCAATGCAGGGGGAACACACTCCCAGGCCAAGGCAGAACCACATGCACACGTCTGTTCCTGCCCCCTGCACCGGCAGAGAGCTCAGGGGAGCCAGAGACTGCCAGGCTGCTGCTGGGCTGGCTGCCTGTGTGGGACGGGGCAGAGCCGACCTAGGTGCAAGTTGGGCCTCTTGCTCTCCCTGCTGCCCTGAGGCTGCTGGGTCAAAGAGGTCTTGGGCATCCAGCCCTTTGCTGGTCCCTTCCCTCTGACGAGGCCCTCTGAGCTCCAGCACCTTGCTGTTTGGAGACAGCCCCTGCCAGCAACCTCCTCTCCAAGGAGGCCTCAACCGAGGCCTACGCCCAGGGGAAAGGCACCAGCGGGGATGAGCCAGGGGAGGCGCCCGAGCATGTCTGGACCCAGTCCCCGCAGCCCGCCCCTTGGTGGGGCAGTACCCCCGGAGGCCAGGAAGGTCTGGGCAAGGCTGGCCAGGGGCAGGGGCCCTGCTGGGTCCTGCCCCTGGCCTGTGGGGCCTCTGAGCACAACCGGCACTCTCCCGCTGGAAGACCTCCCCGGCTGCCTCCAAAGGCCGGTTTGCCAACACTCACGCCCACTGTTCCCAGCAGGCGCGCACAATGCTCCCAAGCCCGGGAGAAAAGCGCTTCGGGGTGGTGCTCTCTCCCGGCCCTTGCCCCTGAGCCTGGGGGCCAGGCAGGGGGAACACACTCCCAGGCCAAGGCAGAACGACATGCACACGTCTGTTCCTGCCCCCTACACCGGCAGACAGCTCGGGGGAGCCAGAGACTGCCAGGCTGCTGCTGGGCTGGGTACCTGTGTGGGACGGGGCAGAGCCGACCTAGGGGCAAGTTGGGCCTCTTGGTCTCCCTGCTGCCCTGAGGCTGCTGGGTCAAAGAGGTCTTGGGCATCCAGCCCTTTGCTGGTCCCTTCCCTCTGACGAGGCCCTCTGAGCTCCAGCACCTTGCAGTGTGGAGACAGCCCCTGCCAGCAACCTCCTCTCCAAAGAGGCCTAAACCGAGGCCTAGGCCCAGGGGAAAGGCAACAGCGGGGATGAGCCTGGGGAGGCTCCCGTGCATGTCTGGACCCAGTCCCCGCAGCCTGCCCCTTGGTGAGGCAGTACCCCCGGAGGCCAGGAAGGACTGGGAAAGGCTGGCCAGGGGTAGGGGACCTGCTGGGTCCTGCCCCTGGCCTGTGGGGTCTCTGAGCACATCCGGCCCTCTCCCGCTGGAAGACCTCCCCGGCTGCGTCCAAAGGCCGGTTTGCCAACACTCACGCCCACTGTTCCCACCAGGCGCGCACAATGCTCCCAAGTCCGGGAGAAAAGCGCTTCGGGGTGGTGCACTCACCGGGCCCTTGCCCCTGAGCCTGGGGGCAATGCACGGGGAACACACTCCCAAGCCAAGGCAGAACCACATGCACACGTCTGTTCCTGCCCCCTGCACCGGCAGAGAGCTAGGGGAGCCAGAGTCTGTCAGGCAGCTGCTGGGCTGGCCGCCTGTGTGGGAAGGGGCAGAGCCGACCTAGGGGCAAGTTGGGCATCTTGCTCTCCCTGCTGCCCTGAGGCTGCTGGGCCAAAGAGGTCTTGGGCATCCAGCCCCTTGCTGGTCCCTTCCCTCTGACGAGGCCCTCTGAGATCCAGCACCTTGCAGTGTGGAGACAGCCCCTGCCAGCAACCTCCTCTGCAACGAGGTCTCAACCGAGGCCTAGGCCCAGGGGAAAGGCACCAGCGGGGATGAGCCTGGGGAGGCGCCCGGGCATGTCTGGACCCAGTCCCCGCAGCTTGCCCCTTGGTGGGGCAGTACCCCCGGAGGCCAGGAAGGTCTGGGCAAGGCTGGCCAGGGGCACGGGCCCTGCTGCGTCCTGCCCATGGCCTGTGGGGCCTCTGAGCACAACCGGCCCTCTCCCACTGGAAGACCTCCCCGGCTGCCTCCAAAGGCCGGTTTGCAAGCGCTCCCTCCCACTGTTCCCAGCAGGCGTGCACAATGCTCCCAAGCCCGGGAGAAAAGCGCTTCAGTGTGGTGCTCTCTCCGGGCCCTTGCCCCTGAGCCTGGGGGCAAGGCAGGGTGTCCACACTCCCAGGCCAAGGCAGAACCACATGCACACGTCTGATCTGCCGACTGCACCGGCAGAGAGCTCGGCAGAGCCAGAGTCTGTCAGGCAGCTGCTGGGCTGGCCGCCTGTGTGGGAAGGGGCAGAGCCGACCTAGGGGCAAGTTGGGCCTCTTGCTCTCCCTGCTGCCCTGAGGCTGCTGGCCCAAAGAGGTCTTGGGCATCCAGCCCCTTGCTGGTCCCTTCCCTCTGACGAGGCCCTCTGAGCTCCAGCACCTTGCAGTGTGGAGACAGCCCCTGCCAGCAACCTCCTCTCCAAGGAGGCCTAAACCGAGGCCTAGGCCCAAGGGAAAGGCACCAGCGGGGATGAGCCTGGGGAGGCGCCCGGGCATGTCTGGACCCATTCCCCGCAGCCTGCCCCTTGGTGGGGCAGTACCCCCGGAGGCCAGGAAGGACTGAGAAAGGCTGGCCAGGGGCAGGGTACCTGCTGGGTCCTGCCCCTGGCCTGTGGGGCCTCTGAGCACAACAGGCCCTCTCCCGCTGGAAGACCTCCCCGGCTGCCTCCAAAGGCCGGTTTGCCAACACTCCCGCCCACTGTTCCCACCAGGCGCGCACAATGCTCCCAAGCCCGGGAGAAAAGCGCTTCGGGGTGTTGCTCCCACCGGGCCCTTGCCCCTGAGCCTGGGTGCAATGCAGGGGTTCCACACTCCCAGGCCACGTCAGAACCACATGCACACGTCTGTTCCTGCCCCCTGCACCGGCAGAGAGCTCAAGGGAGCCAGAATCTGTCAGGCAGCTGCTGGGCTGGCCGCCTGTGTGGGAAGGGGCAGAGCCGACCTAGGGGCAAGTTGGGCCTCTTGCTCTCCCTGCTGCCCTGAGGCTGCTGGGCCAAAGAGGTCTTGGGCATCCAGCCCCTTGCTGGTCCCTTCCCTCTGACGAGGCCCTCTGAGCTCCAGCACCTTGCAGTGTGGAGACAGCCCCTGCCAGCAACCTCCTCTGCAACGAGGCCTCAACCGAGGCCTAGGCCCAGGGGAAAGGCACCAGCGGGGATGAGCCTGGGGAGGCGCCCGGGCATGTCCTGACCCAGTCCCCGCAGCCTGCCCCTTGGTGGGGCTGTACCCCCGGAGGCAGGAAAGTCTGGGCAAGGCTGGCCAGGGGCAGGGTCCCTGCTGGTTCCTGCCCCTGGCCTGTGGGGCCTCTGAACACAACCGGCCCTCTCCCGCTGGAAGACCTCCCCGGCTGCCTCCAAAGGCCGGTTTGCAAGCACTCCAGCCCGCTGTTCCCGCCAGGCCCGCACAATGCTCCCAAGCCCGGGGGAAAAGCGCTTGGGCTGGTGCTCTCTCCGGGCCCTTGCCCCTGAGCCTGGGGGCCAGGCAGGGGGAACACACTTCCAGGGCAAGGCAGAACGACATGCACACGTCTGTTCCTGCCCCCTACACCGGCAGAGAGCTCGGGGGAGCCAGAGACTGCCAGGCTGCTGCTGGGCTGGCTGCCTGTGTGGGACGGGGCAGAGCCGACCTAGGGGCAAGTTGGGCCTCTTGCTCTCCCTGCTGCCCTGAGGCTGCTGGGTCAAAGAGGTCTTGGGCATCCAGCCCTTTGCTGGTCCCTTCCCTCTGAAGAGGCCCTCTGAGCTCCAGCACCTTGCAGTGTGGAGACAGCCCCTGCCAGCAACCTCCTCTCCAAGGAGGCCTCAACCGAAGCCTAGGCCCAGGGGAAAGGCACCAGCGGGGAAGAGCCAGGGGAGGCGCCCGAGCATTTCTGGACCCAGTCCCCGCAGCCTGCCCCTTGGTATGGCAGTACCCCCGGAGGCCAGGAAGGTCTGGGTAAGCCTGGCCAGGGGCAGGGGCCCTGCTGGGTCCTGCCCCTGGCCTGTGGGGCCTCTGAGCACAACCGGCCCTCTCCCACTGGAAGACCTCCCCGGCTGCCTCCAAAGGCCGGTTTGCAAGCGCTCCCGCCCACTGTTCCCACCAGGCGCGCACAAGGCTCCCAAGCCCGGGAGAAAAGCGCTTCGGGGTGGTGCACCCACCGGGCCCTTGCCCCTGAGCCTGGGGGCAATGCAGGGGGAACACACTCCCAGGCCAAGGCAGAACCACATGCACACGTCTGTTCCTGCCCCCTGCACCGGCAGAGAGCTCAGGGGAGCCAGAGTCTGTCAGGCAGCTGCTGGGCTGGCCGCCTGTGTGGGAAGGGGCAGAGCCGACCTAGGGGCAAGTTGGGCCTCTTGCTCTCCCTGCTGCCCTGAGGCTGCTGGGCCAAAGAGGTCTTGGGCATCCAGCCCCTTGCTGGTCCCTTCCCTCTGACGAGGCCCTCTGAGCTCCAGCACCTTGCAGTGTGGAGACAGCCCCTGCCAGTAACCTCCTCTGCAACGAGGCCTCAACCGAGGCCTAGGCCCAGGGGAAAGGCACCAGAGGGGATGAGCCTGGGGAGGCGCCCGGGCATGTCTGGACCCAGTCCCCGCAGCCTGCCCCTTGGTGGGGCAGTACCCCCGGAGGAAAGGAAGGTCTGGGCAAGGCTGGCCAGGGGCAGGCGCCCTGCTGGGTCCTGCCCCTGGCCTCTGGGGCCTCTGAGCACAACCGGCCCTCTCCCACTGGAAGACCTCCCCGGCTGCCTCCAAAGGCCGGTTTGCAACACTCCCGCCCGCTGTTCCCGCCAGGCCCGCACAATGCTCCCAAGACCGGGAGAAAAGCACTTCGGGGTGTTGCTCTCTCCGGGCCCTTGCCCCTGAGCCTGGGGGCCAGGCAGTGGGTCCACACTCCCAGACCAAGGCAGAACCACATGCACACGTCTGTTCCTGACCCCTGCACCGGCAGAGAGCTCGGGGGAGCCAGAGTCTGTCAGGCAGCTGCTGGGCTGGCCGCCTGTGTGGGAAGGGGCAGAGCCGACCTAGGGGCAAGTTGGGCCTCTTGCTCTCCCTGCTTCCCTGAGGCTGCTGGGCCAAAGAGGTCTTGGGCATCCAGCCCCTTGCTGGTCCCTTCCCGCTGACGAGGCCCTCTGAGCTCCAGCACCTTGCAGTGTGGAGACAGCCCCTGCCAGCAACCTCCTCTCCAAGGAGGCCTCAACCGAGGCCTAGTCCCAGGGAAAGGCACCAGCGTGGATGAACCTGGGGAGGCGCCCGGGAATGTCTGGACCCAGTCCCTGCAGCCTGCCCCTTGGTCGGGCAGTACCCCCGGAGGCCAGGAAGGTCTGGGAAAGGCTGGCCAGGGGCAGGCGCCCTGCTGGGTCCTGCCCCTGGTCTGTGGGGCCTCTGAGCACAACCGGCCCTCTCCCACTGGAAGACCTCCCCGGCTGCCTCCAAAGGCCGGTTTGCAAGCGCTCCCGCCCACTGTTCCCAGCAGGCGCGCACAATGCTCCCAAGCCCGGGAGAAAAGCGATTCGGGGTGGTGCTCTCACCGGGCCTTTGCCCCTGAGCCTGGGGGCAATGCAGGGGGAACACACTCCCAGGCCAAGGCAGAACCACATGCACACGTCTGTTCCTGCCCCCTGCACCGGCAGAGAGCTCAGGGGAGCCAGAGTCTGTCAGGCAGCTGCTGGGCTGGCCCCATGTGTGGCAAGGGGCAGAGCCGACCTAGGGGCAAGTTGGGCCTCTTGCTCTCCCTGCTGCCCTGAGGCTGCTGGGCCAAAGAGGTCTTGGGCATCCAGCCCCTTGCTGGTCCCTTCCCTCTGACGAGGCCCTCTGAGCTCCAGCACCTTGCAGTGTGGAGACAGCCCCTGCCAGCAACCTCCTCTCCAAGGAGGCCTCAACCGAGGCCTAGGCCCAGGGGAAAGGCACCAGCGGGGATGAGACTGGGGAGGCGCCCGGGCATGTCTGGACCCAGTCCCCGCAGCCTGCCCCTTGGTGGGGCTGTAACCCCGGAGGCAGGAAGGTCTGGGCAAGGCTGGCCAGGGGCTGGGGCCCTGCTGGGTCCTGCCCCTGGCCTGTGGGGCCTCTGAGCACAACCGGACCTCTCCCACTGGAAGACCTCCCCGGCTGCCTCCAAAGGCCGGTTTGCAAGCACTCCCGCCCACTGTTCCCACCAAGCACGCAAAATGCTCCCAAGCGCAGGAGAAAAGCGCTTGGGGGTGGTGCTCTCTCCGGGCCCTTGCCCCTGAGCCTGGGGGAAATGCAGGGGTTCCACACTCCCAGGCCAAGGCAGAACCACATGCACACGTCTGTTCCTGCCCCCTGCACCGGCAGAGAGCTCAGGGGAGCCAGAGTCTGTCAGGCAGCTGCTGGTCTGGCCGCCTGTGTGGGAAGGGGCAGAGCCGACCTAGGGGCAAGTTGGGCCTCTTGCTCTCTCTGCTGCCCTGAGGCTGCTGGGACAAAGAGGTCTTGGGCATCCAGCCCCTTGCTGGTCCCTTCCCTCTGACGAGGCCCTCTGAGGTCCAGCACCTTGCAGTGTGGAGACAGCCCCTGCCAGCAACCTCCTCTGCAACGAGGCCTCAACCGAGGCCTAGGCCCAGGGGAAAGGAACCAGCGGGGATGAGCCTGGGGAGGCGCCCGGGCATGTCTGGACCCAGTCCCCGCAGCCTGCCCCTTGGTGGGGCTGTACCCCCTGAGGCAGGAAGGTCTGAGGAAGGCTGGCCAGGGGCAGGGGCCCTGCTGGGTCCTGCCCCTGGCCTGTGGGGCCTCTGAGCACAACCGGCCCTCTCCCACTGGAAGACCTCCCCGGCTGCCTCCAAAGGCCGGTTTGCAAGCACTCCCGCCCACTGTTCCCACCAGGCGCGCACAATGCTCCCAAGCCCGGGAGAAAAGCACTTCGGGGTGGTGCTCTCTCCGGGCCCTTGCCCCTGAGCCTGGGGGCCAGGTAGGGGGAACACACTCCCAGGCCAAGGCAGAACGACATGCACACGTCTGTTCCTGCCCCCTACACCGGCAGAGAGCTCGGGGGAGCCAGAGACTGCCAGGCTGCTGCTGGGCTGGCTGCCTGTGTGGGACGGGGCAGAGCCGACCTAGGGGAAAGTTGGGCCTCTTGTTCTCACTGCTGCCCTGAGGCTGCTGGGTCAAAGAGGTCTTGGGCATCCAGCCCTTTGCTGGTCCCTTCCCTCTGACGAGGCCCTCTGAGCTCCAGCACCTTGCAGTGTGGAGACAGCCCCTGCCAGCAACCTCCTCTCCAAGGAGGCCTTAACCGAGGCCTAGGCCCAGGGGAAAGGCACCAGCGGGGATGAGACTGGGGCGGTGGCCGGGATTGTCTGGACCCAGTCCCCGCAGCCTGCCCCTTGGTGGGACAGTACCCCCGGAGGCCAGGAAGGTCTGGGCAAGGCTGGCCAGGGGCAGGGGCCCTGCTGGGTCCTGCCCCTGGCCTGTGGGGCCTCTGAGCACAACCGACCCTCTCCCACTGGAAGACCTCCCCGGCTGCCTCCAAAGGCCGGTTTGCAAACACTCCCGCCCTCTGTTCACGCCAGGCACGCACAATGCTCCCAAGCCCGGGAGAAAAGCGCTTCGGGGTGGTGCTCTCTCCGGGCCCTTGCCCCTGAGCCTGGGGGAAAGGCAGTGGGAACACAATCCCAGGCCAAGGCAGAAGCACATGCACACGTCTGTTCCTGCCCCGAGCACCGGCAGAGATCTCGGGGGAGCCAGAGTCTGTCAGGCAGCTGCTGGGCTGGCCGCCTGTGTGGGAAGGGGCAGAGCCGACCTAGGGGCAAGTTGGGCCTCTTGCTCTCCCTGCTGCCCTGAGGCTGCTGGGCCAAAGAGGTCTTGGGCATCCAGCCCTTTGCTGGTCCCTTCCCTCTGACGAGGCCCTCTGAGCTCCAGCACCTTGCAGTGTGGAGACAGCCCCTGCCAGCAACCTCCTCTCCAAGGAGGCCTCAACCGAGGCCTAGGCCCACGGGAAAGGCACCAGCGGGGATGAGCCTGGGGAGGCGCCCGGGCATGTCTGGACCCAGTCCCCGCAGCCTGCCCCTTGGTGGGGCAGTACCCCCGGAGGCCAGGAAGGTCTGGGAAAGGCTGGCCAGGGGCAGGGGACCTGCTGGGTCCTGCCCCTGGCCTGTGGGGCCTCTGAGCACATCCGGCCCTCTCCCGCTGGAAGACCTCCCCGGCTGCCTCCAATGGCCGGTTTGCAAGCCCTCATGCCCGCTGTTCCCACCAGCCGCGCACAATGCTCCCTAGCCCGGGAGAAAAGCATTTTTGGGTGGTGCTCACTCCGGGTCCTTGGAAGACCTCCCTGGCTGCCTCCAAGGCCGGTTTGCAAGCACTTCTGCCTGCTTCTCCCGCCACACGCGCACAATGCTCCCAAGCCCGGGAAAAAAGCGTTTCGGGGTGGTGTTATTTCTGGGCCCAAGAAAGACCTCCCGGGCTGCCCCCAAAGGCCGGTTTGCAAGCACTCCCACTCGCTGTTCCCGCCATCCGTGCAAATGCTCCAAGCCCAGGAGAAAAGCGCTTCGGGGTGGTGGTCTCTCCCGGCCTTTGGAAGACCTCCCCGGCTGCCTCCAAAGGCTGGTTTTCAAGAACTCCCTCCCGCTGTCCCGCCAGCGGCACACAATGCTCCCAATCACGGGAGAAAAGCGCTTCGGGGTGGTGATCTCTCCGGGCCCTTGGAAGACCTCCCCGGCTGCCTCCAAAGGCCGGTTTGCAAGCACTCAATCCTGCTGTTCCCGCCAGCCGCGCACATAGCTTCCAAGCCCGGGAGAAAAGCGCTTCGGGGTGGTGCTCTCTCCCGGAACTTGGAAGACCTCCCCGGCTGCCTCCAAAGGCTGGTTTTCAAGAATTCCCTCCCGCTGACCCGCCAGCCGCACACAATGCTCCCAAGCCCGGGAGAAAAGCATTTTGGGGTGGTGCTCTCTCCGGGCCCTTGGAAGACCTCCCCGGCTGCCTACAAAGGCAGGTTTGCAAGCACTCATGTCCGCTGTTCCCGACAGCCGCGCACAATGCTCCCAATTCCGGGAGAAAAGTGCTTCGGGATGGTGCTCTCTCCGGGCCCTTGGAAGACGTCCCCGGCTGCCTCCAAAGGCCGGTTTGCAAGCACTCCCGCCCGCTGTTCCCGCCACCCGCGCACAATGCTCCCAAGCCCGGTAGAAAAGCGCTTCGGGGTGGTGCTCTCTACAGGCCCTTGGAAGACCTCCCCGGCTGCCTCCAAAGGCCGGTTTGCAAGGACTCCTTCCTGCTGTTCCCGCCAGCCTCGCACAATGCTCCCAAGCACGGGAGAAAAGTGCTTCGGGGTGGTGCTCTCTCCGGGCCCTTGGAAGACGTCCCCGGCTCCCTCCAAAGGCCGGTTTGCAAGCACTCATGCCCGTTGTTCCCACCAGCCGCGCACAATGCTCCCAAGCCCGGGAGAAAAGCATTTTGGGGTGGTGCTCACTCCGGGCCGTTGGAAGACCTCCCCGGCTGCCTCCAAAGGCCGGTTTGTAAGTACTCATTCCCGCTGCTTCCGCCAGCCAAGAACAATGCTCCCAATCCCGGGAGAAAAGCATTTTGGGGTGGTGCTCTCTCCGGGCCCTTGGAAGACCTCCCGGGTTGCCTCCAAAGGCCGGTTTGTAAGCACTCATGTCCGCTGTTCCCGACAGCCGCACACAATGCTCCCAAGCCCGGGAGAAAAGAATTTTGGGGTGGTGATCAGTCCGGGCCCTTGGAAGACCTCCCCGGCTGCCTCCAAAGGACAGTTTGCAAGCACTCATGCCCGCTGTTCCCGCCAGCCGTGCACAATGCTCCCAAGACCGTGAGAAAAGCGCTTCGGGGTGGTGTTCTCTCCGGGACCATGGAGGACGTCCCCGGCTGCCCCCAAAGGCCGCTTTGCAAGCACTCCCACTCGCTGTTCCCGCCAGCCACACACAATGTTCCAAAACCCCGGAGAAAAGCGCTTCGGGGTGGTGCTCTCTTCGGGCCCTTGGAAGACTTCTCTGGCTGCCTCCAAAGGCCGGTTTGCAAGAATTCCCTCCCGCTGTTCCACCAGCCGCACACAATGCTCCAAAACCCGAGAGAAAAGCGCTTCGAGGTGGTGTTCTCTCCGGGCCCTTGGAAGACCTCCCCGGCTGCCTCCAAAGGCCGGTTTGCAAGCACTCCCGCCTGCTGTTCCCGCCACACGCGCACAATGCACCCAAGCCTGGGAGAAAAGCGCTTCGGGGTGGTGCTCTCTCCGGGCCTTTGGAAGACCTCCCCGGCTGCCTCCAAAGGCTGGTTTGCAAGAACTCATGCCCGCTGTTCCCGCCAGCCGCGCACAATGCTCCCAAGACCGGGAGAAAAGCGCTTCGGGGTGGTGTTCTCTCCGTGCCCATGGAGGACCTCCCTGGCTGCCCCCAAAGGCCGGTTTGCAATCACTCCCACTCACTGTTCCGGCCAGCCACGCACATGCTCCAAAACACGGGAGAGAAGCGCTTTGGGGTGGTGATCTCTCCCGGCCCTTGGAAGACTTCCCCGGCTGCCTCCAAAGGCCGGTTTGCAAGAACTCCCTCCCGCTGTCCCGCCAGCCGCACACAATGCTCCCAATCACGGGAGAAAAGCGCTTCGGGGTGGTGCTCTCTCAGGGCCCTTTGAAGACCTCCCCGGCTGCCTCCAATGGCCGGTATGCAAGCACTCATGCCCGCTGTTCCCACCAGCCGTGTACAATGCTCCCAAGCACGGGAGAAAAGCATTTTGGGGTGGTGCTCACTCCTTGCCCTTGGAAGACCTCGGCGCCTGGCTCCAAAGGCCGGTTTGCAAGCACTCCTGCCTGATGTTCCCGCCACCCGCGCACACTGCTCCCAAGCCCGGGAGAAAAGCGCATCGGGGTGCTGTTCTCTCCGGGCACATGGAGGACCTCCCCATCTGCCCCCAAAGGCCGGTTTGCAAGCATTCCCACTAGCTGTTCCCGCCAGCCATGCAAATGCTCCCAAGCAGGGGGGAAAAGCATTTTGGGGTGGTGCTCTCTCCGGGCCCTTGCCCCTGTGCCTGGGGGCCAGGCAGGGGGTCCACACTCCCAGGCCAAGTCAGAACCACATGCACACGTTTGTTCCTGCCCCCTGCACCGGCAGAGAGCTCGGGGGAGCCAGAGTCTGCCAGGTAGCTGCTGGGCTGGCTGCCTGTGTGGGAAGGGGCAGAGCCGACCTAGGGGCAAGTTGTGGCCTCTTGCTCTCCCTGCTGCCCTGAGGTTACTGGGCCAAAGAGGTCTTGAGCATCCAGCCCCTTGCTGGTCCCTTCCCTCTGACGAGGCCCTCTGAGCTCCAGCATCTCGCAGTGTGGAGACAGCCCCTGCCAGCAACCTCCTCTCCAAGGAGGCCTCAACCGAGGCCTAGGCCGAGGGGAAAGGCACCAGCGGGAATGAGCCTGGGGAGGCGCCCGGGCATGTCAGGACCCAGTCCCCGCAGCCTGCCCCTTGGTGGGGCTGTACCCCCGGAGGCCAGGAAGATCTGGGCAAGGCTGGCCAGGGGCAGGGGCCCTGCTGGGTCCTGCCCCTGGCCTGTGGGGCCTCTGAGCACGACCGGCCCTCTCCCACTGGAAGACCTCCCCGGCTGCCTCCAAGGCTGGTTTGCAAGCCCTCCCGCCCACTGTTCCCACCAGGCGCGCACAATGCTCCCAAGCCCGGGAGAAAAGTGCTTCGGGGTGGTGCTCTCTCCGGGCCCTTGCCCCTGAGCCTGGGGGCCAGGCAGGGGGTCCACACTCCCAGGCCAAGGCAGAACGACATGCACACGTCTGTTCCTGCCCCCTGCACCGGCAGAGAGCTCGGCGGAGCCAGAGTCTGTCAGGCAGCTGCTGGGCTGGCCGCCTGTGTGGGAAGGGGCAGAGCCGACCTAGGGGCAAGTTGGGCCTCTTGCTGTCCCTGCTGCCCTGAGGCTGCTGGGCCAAAGTCGTCTTGGGCATCCAGCCCCTTGCTGGTCCGTTCCATCTGACGAGGCCCTCTGAGCTCCAGCACCTTGCAGTGTGGAGACAGCCCTGCCAGCAACCTCATCTCCAAGGAGGCCTCAACCGAGGCCTACTCCCAGGGAAAGGCACCAGCGGGGATGAACCTGGGGAGGCGCCCGGGAATGTCTGGACCCAGTCCCCGCAGCCTGCCCCTTGGTGGGGCAGTACCCCCGGAGGCCAGGAAGGTCTGGGCAAGGCTGGCCAGGGGCAGGGGCCCTGCTGGGTCCTGCCCCTGGCCTGTGGGGCCTCTGAGCATGACCGGCCCTCTCCCGCTGGAGACCTCCCCGACTGCCTCCAAAGGCCGGTTTGCCAACACTCGCACCCGCTGTTCACGCCAGGCTCGCACAATGCTCCCAAGCCCGGGAGCAAAGCGCTTTGGAGTGATGCTCTCTGCGGGCCCTTGCCCCTGAGCCTGGGGGCAATGCAGGGGGAAAACACTGCCAGGCCAAGGCAGAACCACATGCACACGTCTGTTTCTGCCCCCTGCACGGGCAGAGAGCTCGGGGGAACCAGAGTCTGCCAGGCAGCTGCTGGGCCGGCGGCCTGTGTGGGAAGGGGCAGAGCCGACCTAGGGGCAAGTTGGGCCTCTTGCTCTCCCTGCTGCCCTGAGGCTGCTGGGCCAAAGAGGTCTTGGGCATCCAGCCCCTTGCCGGTCCCTTCCCTCTGATGAGGCCCTCTGAGCTCCAGCACCTTGCAGTGTGGAGACAGCCCCTGCCAGCAACCTCCTCTCCAAGGAGGCCTCAACCGAGGCCTAGGCCCAGGGGAAAGGCACCAGCGGGGATGAGCCTGGGAAGGCGACCGGCCATGTCTGGACCCAGTCCCCGCAGCATGCCCCTTGGTGGGGCTGTACCCCCGGAGGCCAGGAAGGTCTGGGAAATGCTGCCAGGGGGTAGGGACACTGCTGGGTCCTGCCCCTGGCCTGTGGGGCCTCTGAGCACAACCGGCCCTCTCCCACTGGAAGACGTCCCCGGCTGCCTCCAAAGGCCGGTTTGCAAGCACTCCTGCCCACTGTTCCCGCCAGGCGCGCACAATGCTCCCAAGCCCGGGAGAAAAGCGCTTCGGGGTGGTGCTCTCTCCGGGCCCTTGCCTCTGAGCCTGGGGGCCAGGCAGGGGTCCACACTCCCAGGCCAAGGCAGAACCACATGCACACGTCTGTTCCTGCCCTCTGCACCGGCAGAGAGCTCGGGGGTACCAGAGTCTGCCAGGGAGCTGGTGGGCTGGCCGCCTCTGTGGGAAGGGGCAGAGCCGACCTAGAGGCAAGTTGGGCCTCTTGCTCTCCCTGCTGCCCTGAGGCTGCTGGGCCAAAGATGTCTTGGGCATCCAGCCACTTGCTGGTCCCTTCCCTCTGACGATGCCCTCTGAGCTCCGCACCTTGCAGTGTGGAGAAAGCCCCTGCCAGCAACTTCCTCTCCAACGAGGCCTAAACCGAGGCCTAGGCCCAGGGGAAAGGCACCAGCGGGGATGAGCCTGGGGAGGCGCCCGGGCATGTCTGGACCCAGTCCCCGCAGCCTGACCCTTGGTGGGGCAGTACCCCCGGAGAACAAGCAAGTCTGGGCAAGGCTGGCCACGGGCAGGGGCCCTTCTGGGTCCTGCCCCTGGCCTGTGGGGCGTCTGAGCACAACCGGCACTCTCCGGCTGGAAGACCTCCCCGGCTGCCTCCAAAGGCCGGTTTGCAAGCACTCCCACCCGCTGTTCCCGCCAGGCACGCACAATGCTCCCAAGCCCGGGAGAAAAGCGCTTCGGGGTGTTGCTCTCTCCCGGCCCTTGCCCCTGAGCCTGGGGGCCAGGCATGGGGTCCACACTCCCAGGCCAAGGCAGAACCACATGCACACGTCTGTTCCTGCCGCTTGCAACAGCAGAGAGCTCGGGGGAGCCAGAGTCTGTCAGGCAGCTGCTGGGCTGGCCGCTTGTGTGGGAAGGGGCAGAGCCGACCTAGGGGCAAGTTGCGCCTCTTGCTCTCCCTGCTGCCCTGAGGCTGCAGGGCCAAAGAGGTCTTGGGCATCCAGCCCCTTGCTGGTCCCTTCCCTCTGACGAGGCCCTCTGAGCTCCAGCACCTTGCAGTGTGGTGACAGCCCCTGCCAGCAACCTCCTCTCCAAGGAGGCCTCAACCGAGGCCTAGGCCCAGGGGAAAGGCACCAGCGGGGATGAGCCTGGGGAGGCGCGCGGGCATGTCTGGACCCAGTCCCCGCAGCCTGCCCCTTGGTGGGGCAGTACCCCCGGAGGCCAGGAAGATCTGGGCAAGGCTGGCCAGGGGCAGGGGCCCTGCTGGGTCCTGCCCCTGGCCTGTGGGGCCTCTGAGCACAACCGGCCCTCTCCCACTGGAAGACCTCCCCGGCTGCCTCCAAAGGCCGGTTTGCAAACACTCCCACCCTCTGTTCACGCCAGGCACGCACAATGCTCCCAAGCCCGGGAGAAAAGCGCTTCGGGCTGGTGCTCTCTCCGGGCCCTTGCCCCTGAGCCTGGGGGCCAGGCAGGGGGAACACAATCCCAGGCCAAGGCAGAACCACATGCACACGTCTGTTCCTGCCCCGAGCACCGGCAGAGAGCTCGGGGGAGCCAGAGTCTGTCAGGCAGCTGCTGGGCTGGCCGCCTGTGTGGGAAGGGGCAGAGCCGACCTAGGGGCAAGTTGGGCCTCTTGCTCTCCCTGCTGCCCTGAGGCTGCTGGGCCAAAGAGGTCTTGGGCATCCAGCCCCTTGCTGGTCCCTTCCCTCTGACGAGGCCCTCTGAGCTCCAGCACCTTGCAGTGTGGAGACAGACCTGCCAGCAACCACCTCTCCAGGGAGGCCTCAACCGAGGCCTAGGCCCAGGGGAAAGGCACCAGCGGGGATGAGCCAGGGGAGGCGCCCGGGCATGTCTGGACCCAGTCCCCGCAGCCTGCCCCTTGGTGGGGCTGTAACCCCGGAGGCAGGACGGTCTGGGCAAGGCTGGCCAGGGGCAGGGGCCCTCCTGGGTCCTGCCCCTGGCCTGTGGGGCCTCTGAGCACAACCGGCCCTCTCCCACTGGAAGACCTCCCCGGCTGCCTCCAAAGGCCGGTTTGCAAGCACTCCCGCCTACTGTTCCCACCAGGCGCGCACAATGCTCCCAAGCCCGGGAGAAAAGCGCTTCGGGGTGGTGCTCTCTCCGGGCCCTTGCCCCTGAGCCTGGGGGCCAGGCAGGGGGTCCACACTCCCAGACCAATGCAGAACCACATGCACACGTCTGTTCCTGCCCCCTGCACAGGCAGAGAGCTCGGGGGAGCCAGAGTCTGTCAGGCAGCTGCTGGGCTGGCCGCCTGTGTGGGAAGGGGCAGAGCCGACCTAGGGGCAAGTTGGGCCTCTTGCTCTCCCTGCTGCCCTGAGGCTGCTGGGCCAAAGAGGTCTTGGGCATCCAGCCCCTTGCTGGTCCCTTCCCTCTGACGAGGCCCTCTGAGCTCCAGCACCTTGCAGTGTGGAGACAGCCCCTGCCAGCAACCTCCTCTCCAAGGAGGCCTCAACCGAGGCCTAGGCCCAGGGGAAGGCACCAGCGGGGATGAGCCAGCGGAGGCGCTCGGCCATGTCTGGACCCAGTCCCCGCAACCTGCCCCTTGGTGGGGCAGTACCCCCGGAGGCGAGGAAGATCTGGGCAAGGCTGGCCAGGGGCAGGGGCCCTGCTGGGTCCTGCCCCTGGCCTGTGGGGCCTCTGAGCACAACCGGCCCTCTCTCGCTGGAAGACCTCCCCGGCTGCCTCCAATGGCCGGTTTGCAAGCCCTCATGCCCGCTGTTCCCACCAGCCGCGCACAATGCTCCCTAGCCCGGGAGAAAAGCATTTTTGGGTGGTGCTCACTCCGGGCCCTTGGAAGACCTCCCTGGCTGCCTCCAAAGGCTGGTTTTCAAGAACTCCCTCCCGCTGACCCGCCAGCCGCACACAATGCTCCCAATGACGGGAGAAAAGTGCTTCGGGGTGGTGCTCTCTCCCGGCCCTTGGAAGACCTCCCCGGCTGCCTCCAAAGGCTGGTTTTCAAGAACTCCCTCCCGCTGACCCGCCAGCCGCACACAATGCTCCCAAGCCCGGGAGAAAAGCATTTTGGGGTGGTGCTCTCTCCGGGCCCTTGGAAGACCTCCCCGGCTGCCTCCAAAGGCCGGTTTGCAAGCACTCCCGCCCTCTGTTCCCGCCAGCCTCGCACAATGCTCCCAAGACCGGGAGAAAAGTGCTTCGGGGTGGTGCTCTGTCCGGGCCCTTGGAAGACCTCCCAGGCTGTCCCCAAAGGCCGGTTTGCAAGCACTCCCACTCGCTGTTCCCGCCAGCCACGCACAATCCTCCAAAACCCCGGAGAAAAGCGCTTCGGGGTGGTGTTCTCTCCTTGCCAATGGAAGACTTCCCGGGGTGCCCCCAAAGGCCGGTTTGGAAGCACTCCCACTCGCTGTTCCCGCCATCCGCGCAAATGTTCCAAGCCCGGGAGAAAAGCGCTTCTGGGTGGTGCTCTCTCCTGGCCCTTGGAAGACCTCCCCGGCTGCCTCCAAAGGCCGGTTTGCAAGCACTCCCGCCCGCTGTTCCCACCAGCCACGCACAATGCTCCCAAGCCCGGGAGAAAAACATTTTGGGGTGGTGCTCACACCGGGCCCTGGAAGACCTCCCAGGCTGCCTCCAAAGGACGGTTTTCAAGCACTCCTGCCTGCTGTTCCCGCCACCCGCGCACAATGCTCCCAAGCCCAGGAGAAAAGCGCTTCGGGGTTGTGCTCTCTACAGGCCCTTGGAAGACCTCCCCGGCTGCCTCCAAAGGCCGGTTTGCAAGGACACCTTCCTGCTGTTCCCGCCAGCCAAGCACAATGCTCCCAAGCCCGGGAGAAAAGCATTTTGGGGTGGTGCTCACTCCGGGCCCTTGGAAGACCTCCCCGGATGCCTCCAAAGGCCAGTTTGCAAGCACTCCTGCCTGCTGTTCCCGCCAGCCGCGCACAATGCTCCCAAGCCCGGAAGAAAAGCGCTTCAGGGTGGTGCTCTCTCCGGGCACTTTCAAGACCTCCCCGGCTGCCTCCAAAGGCAAGTTTGTAAGTACTCATTCCCGCTGCTTCCGCCAGCCACGCACAATGCTCCCAAGCCCGGGAGAAAAGCATTTTGGGGTAGTGATCAGTCCGGGCCCTTGGAAGACCTCCCCGACTGCCCCCAAAGGCCGGTTTGGAAGCACTCCCACTCGCTGTTCCCGCCATCCGCGCAAATGTTCCAAGCCCGGGAGAAAAGCGCTTCTGGGTGGTGCTCTCTCCTGGCCCTTGGAAGACCTCCCCGGCTGCCTCCAAAGGCCGGTTTGCAAGCACTCCCGCCCGCTGTTCCCACCAGCCACGCACAATGCTCCCAAGCCCGGGAGAAAAGCATTTTGGGGTGGTGCTCACACCGGGCCCTGGAAGACCTCCCCGGATGCCTCCAAAGGACGGTTTTCAAGCACTCCTGCCTGCTGTTCCCGCCACCCGCGCACAATGCTCCCAAGCCCGGGAGAAAAGCGCTTCGGGGTGGTGGTCTCTCCAGGCCCTTGCTCCTGAGCCTGGGGGCCAGGCAGGTGATCCACACTCCCAGGCCAAGGCAGAACCAGATGCACACGTCTGTTCCTGCCCCCTGCACCGGCAGAGAGCTCGCGGGAGCCAGAGTCTGTCAGGCAGCTGCTGGGCTGGGCGCCTGTGTGGGAAGGGGCAGAGCTGACCTAGGGGCTAGTTGGGCCTCTTGCTCTCCCTGCTGCCCTGAGGCTGCTGGGCCAAAGAGGTCTTGGGCATCCAGCCCCTTGCTGGTCCCTTCCATCTGACGAGGCCCTCTGAGCTCCAGCACCTTGCAGTGTGGAGACAGCCCCTGCCAGCACCCTCCTCTCCAAGGAGGCCTCAACCGAGGCCTAGTCCCAGGGAAAGGCACCAGCGGGGATGAACCTGGGGAGGCGCCCGGGAATGTCTGGACCCAGTCCCCACAGCCTGCCCCTTGGTGGGGCAGTACCCCCGGAGGCCAGGAAGGTCTGGGCAAGGCTGCCAGGGGCAGGGACACTGCTGGGTCCTGCCCCTGGCCTGTGGGGCGTCTGAGCACAACCGGCACTCTCCCGCTGGAAGACCTCCCCGTCTGCCTCCAAAGGACGGATTGCAAGCACTCCCACCCGCTGTTCCCGCCAGGCACGCACAATGCGCCCAAGCCCGGGAGAAGAGCGCTTCGGGGAGGTGCTCTCTCCGGGCCCTTGCCCCTGAGCCTGGGGGCCAGGCAGGGGGAACAAACTCTCAGGCCAAGGCAGAACGACATGCACACGTCTGTTCCTGCCCCCTACACCGGCAGAGAGCTCGGGGAGCCAGAGACTGCCAGGCTGCTGCTGGGCTGGCTGCCTGTGTCGGACGGGGCAGAGCCGACCGAGGGGCAAGTTGGGCCTCTTGGTCTCCCTGCTGCCCTGAGGCTGGTGGGTCAAAGTGGTCTTGGGCATCCAGCCCTTTGCTGGTCCCTTCCCTCTGACGAGGCCCTCTGAGCTCCAGCACCTTGTAGTGTGGAGACAGCCCCTGCCAGCAACCTCCTCTCCAAGGATGCCTCAACCGAGGCCTAGGCCCACGGGAAAGGCACCAGCGGGGATGAGCCTTGGGAGGCGCCCGGGCATGTCTGGACCCAGTCCCCGCAGCCTGCCCCTTGGTGGGGCAGTACCCCCGGAGGCCAGGAAGGTCTGGGAAAGGCTGGCCAGGGGCAGGGGACCTGCTGGGTCCTGCCCCTGGCCTGTGGGGCCTCTGAGCACATCCGGCCCTCTCCCGCTGGAAGACCTCCCCGGCTGCCTCCAAAGGCCGGTTTGCCAACACTCACGCCCACTGTTCCCACCAGGCGCGCACAATGCTCCCAAGCCCGGGAGAAAAGCGCTTCGGGGTGGTGCTCTCACCGGGCCCTTGCCCCTGAGCCTGGGGGCAATGCAGGGGGAACACACTCCCAGGCCAAGGCAGAACCACATGCACACGTCTGTTCCTGCCCCCTGCACCGGCAGAGTGCTCAGGGGAGCCAGAGTCTGTCAGGCAGCTGCTGGGCTGGCTGCCTGTGTGGGAAGGGGCAGAGCCGACCTAGGGGCAAGTTGGGCCTCTTGCTCTCCCTGCTGCCCTGAGGCTGCTGGGCCAAAGAGGTCTTGGGCATCCAGCCCCTTGCTGGTCCCTTCCCGCTGACGAGGCCCTCTGAGCTCCAGCACCTTGCAGTGTGGAGACAGCCCCTGCCAGCAACCTCCTCTCCAAGGAGGCCTCAACCGAGGCCTAGTCCCAGGGAAAGGCACCAGCGGGGATGAACCTGGGGAGGCGCCCGGGCATGTCTGAACCCAGTCCCCGCAGCCTGCCCATTGGTGGGGCAGTACCCCCGGAGGCCAGGAAGGTCTGGGCAAGGCTGGCCAGGGGCAGGGGCCCTGCTGGGTCCTGCCCCTGGCCTCTGGGGCCTCTGAGCACAACCGGCCCTCTCCCACTGGAAGACCTCCCCGGCTGCCTCCAAAGTCCGGTTTGCAAGCGCTCCCGCCCACTGTTCCCAGCAGGCGCGCACAATGCTCCCAAGCCCGGGAGAAAAGCGCTTCGGGGTGGTGCTCTCACCGGGCCCTTGCCCCTGAGCCTGGGGGCAAGGCAGGGTGTCCACACTCCCAGGCCAAGGCAGAACCACATGCACACGTCTGTTCCTGCCCCCTGCACCGGCAGAGAGCTCAGGGGAGCCAGAGTCTGTCAGGCAGCTGCTGGGCTGGCCGCCTGTGTGGGAAGGGGCAGAGCCGACCTAGGGGCAAGTTGGGCCTCTTGCTCTCCCTGCTGCCCTGAGGCTGCTGGGCCAAAGAGGTCTTGGGCATCCAGCCCCTTGCTGGTCCCTTCCCTCTGACGAAGCCCTCTGAGCTCCAGCACCTTGCAGTGTGGAGACAGCCCCTGCCAGCAACCTCCTCTCCAAGGAGGCCTCAACCGAGGCCTAGGCCCAGGGGAAAGGCACCAGCGGGGATGAGCCTGGGGAGGCGCCCGGGCATGTCTGGACCCAGTCCCCGCAGCCTGCCCCTTGGTGGGGCTGTAACCTTCGGAGGCAGGAAGGTCTGGGCAAGGCTGGCCAGGGGCTGGGGCCCTGCTGGGTCCTGCCCCTGGCCTGTGGGGCCTCTGAGCACAACCGGCCCTCTCCCACTGGAAGACCTCCCCGGCTGCCTCCAAAGGCCGGTTTGAAAGCACTCCCGCAGACTGTTCCCACCAAGCACGCAAAATGCTCCCAAGCCCGGGAGAAAAGCGCTTCGGGGTGGTGCTCTCTCCGGGCCCTTGCCCCTGAGCCTGGGAGCCAGGCAGGGGGAACACACTCCCAGGCCAAGGCAGAACGACATGAACACGTCTGTTCCTGCCCCCTACACCGGCAGAGAGCTCGGGGGAGCCAGAGACTGCCAGGCTGCTGCTGGGCTGGCTGCCTGTGTGGGACGGGGCAGAGCCGACCTAGGGGCAAGTTGGGCCTCTTGCTCTCCCTGCTGCCCTGAGGCTGCTGGGTCAAAGAGGTCTTGGGCATCCAGCCCTTTGCTGGTCCCTTCCCTCTGACGAGGGCCTCTGAGCTCCAGCACCTTGCAGTGTGGAGACAGCCCCTGCCAGCAACCTCCTCTCCAAGGAGGCCTAAACCGAGGCCTAGGCCCAGGGGAAAGGCACCAGCGGGGATGAGCCTGGGGAGGCGCCCGGGCGTGTCTGGACCCAGTCCCCGCAGCCTGCCCCTTGGTGGGGCAGTACCCCCGGAGGCCAGGAAGGTCTGGGAAAGGCTGGCCAGGGGCAGGGGACCTGCTGGGTCCTGCCCCTGGCCTGTGGGTCCTCTGAGCACATCCGGCCCTCTCCCGCTGGAAGACCTCCCCGGCTGCCTCCAAAGGCCTGTTTGCCAACACTCACGCCCACTGTTCCCATCAGGCGCGCACAATGCTCCCAAGTCCGGGAGAAAAGCGCTTCGGGGTGGTGCTCTCACCGGGCCCTTGCCCCTGATCCTGGGGGCAATGCAGGGGGAACACACTCCCAGGCCAAGGCAGAACCACATGCACACGTCTGTTCCTGCCCCCTGCACCGGCAGAGAGCTCAGGGGAGCCAGAGTCTGTCAGGCAGCTGCTGGGTTGGCCGCCTGTGTGGGAAGGGGCAGAGCCGACCTAGGGGCAAGTTGGGCCTCTTGCTCTCCCTGCTGCCCTGAGGCTGCTGGGCCAAAGAGGTCTTGGGCATCCAGCCCCTTGCTGGTCCCTTCCCTCTGACGAGGCCCTCTGAGCTCCAGCATCTTGCAGTGTGGAGACAGCCCCTGCCAGCAACCTCCTCTCCAAGGAGGCCTCAACCGAGGCCTAGGCCCAGGGGAAAGGCACCAGCGGGGATGAGCCTGGGGAGGCGCCCGGGCATGTCTGGACCCAGTCCCCGCAGCCTGCCCCTTGGTGGGGCTGTAACCCCGGAGGCAGGAAGATCTGGGCAAGGCTGGCCAGGGGCTGGGGCCCTGCTGGGTCCTGCCCCTGGCCTGTGGGGCCTCTGAGCACAACCGGCCCTCTCCCACTGGAAGACCTCCCCGGCTGCCTTCAAAGGCCGGTTTGAAAGCACTCCCGCAGACTGTTCCCACCAAGCACGCAAAATGCTCCCAAGCCCGGGAGAAAAGCGCTTCGGGTGGTGCTCTCTCCGGGCCCTTGCCCCTGAGCCTGGGAGCCAGGCAGGGGGAACACACTCCCAGGCCAAGGCAGAACGACATGCACACGTCTGTTCCTGCCCCCTACACCGGCAGAGAGCTCGGGGGAGCCAGAGACTGCCAGGCTGCTGCTGGGCTGGCTGCCTGTGTGGGACGGGGCAGAGCCGACCTAGGGGCAAGTTGGGCCTCTTGCTCTCCCTGCTGCCCTGAGGCTGCTGGGTCAAAGAGGTCTTGGGCATCCAGCCCTTTGCTGGTCCCTTCCCTCTGACGAGGGCCTCTGAGCTCCAGCACCTTGCAGTGTGGAGACAGCCCCTGCCAGCAACCTCCTCTCCAAGGAGGCCTAAACCGAGGCCTAGGCCCAGGGGAAAGGCACCAGCGGGGATGAGCCTGGGGAGGCGCCCGGGCGTGTCTGGACCCAGTCCCCGCAGCCTGCCCCTTGGTGGGGCAGTACCCCCGGAAGCCAGGAAGGTCTGGGAAAGGCTGGCCAGGGGCAGGGGACCTGCTGGGTCCTGCCCCTGGCCTGTGGGGCCTCTGAGCACATCCGGCCCTCTCCCGCTGGAAGACCTCCCCGGCTGCCTCCAAAGGCCGGTTTGCCAACACTGACGCCCACTGTTCCCACCAGGCGCGCACAATGCTCCCAAGTCCGGGAGAAAAGCGCTTCGGGGTGGTGCTCTCACCGGGCCCTTGCCCCTGAGCCTGGGGGCCAGGCAGGGAGAACACACTCCCAGGCCAAGGCAGAACGACATGCACACGTCTGTTCCTGCCCCCTACACCGGCAGAGAGCTCGGGGGAGCCAGAGACTGCCAGGCTGCTGCTGGGCTGGCTGCCTGTGTGGGACGGGGCAGAGCCGACCTAGGGGCAAGTTGGGCCTCTTGCTCTCCCTGCTGCCCTGAGGCTGCTGGGTCAAAGAGGTCTTGGGCATCCAGCCCTTTGCTGGTCCCTTCCCTCTGACGAGGCCCTCTGAGCTCCAGCACTTTGCAGTGTGGAGACAGCCCCTGCCAGCAACCTCCTCTCCAAAGAGGCCTAAACCGAGGCCTACGCCCAGGGGAAAGGCACCAGCGGGGATGATCCTGGGGAGGCGCACGGACATGTCTGGACCCAGTCCCCGCAGCCTGCCCCTTGGTGGGGCAGTACCCCCGGAGGCCAGGAAGGTCTGGGCAAGGCTGGCCAGCGGCAGGGGCCCTGCTGGGTCCTGACCCTGGCCTGTGGGGCCTCTGAGCACAACCGGCCCTCTCCCACTGGAAGACCTCCCCGGCTGCCTCCAAAGTCCTGTTTGCAAACACTCCCGCCCGCTGTTCACGCCAGGCTCGCACAATGCTCCCAAGCCCCGGAGAAAAGCGCTTTGGAGTGATGCTCTCTGCGGGCCCTTGCCCCTGAGCCTGGGGGCCAGGCAGTGGGTCCACACTCCCAGACCAAGGCAGAACCACATGCACACGTCTGTTCCTGACCCCTGCACCGGCAGAGAGCTCGGGGGAGCCAGATTCTGTCAGGCAGCTGCTGGGCTGGCCGCCTGTGTGGGAAGGGGCAGAGCCGACCTAGGGGCAATTTGGGCCTCTTGCTCTCCCTGCTGCCCTGAGGCTGCTGGGCCAAAGAGGTCTTGGGCATCCAGTCCCTTGCTGGTCCCTTCCCGCTGACGAGGCCCTCTGTGCTCCAGCACCTTGCAGTGTGGACACAGCCCCTGCCAGCAACCTCCTCTCCAAGGAGGCCTCAACCGAGGCCTAGTACCAGGGAAAGGCACCAGCGGGGATGAACCTGGGGAGGCGCCCGGGAATGTCTGGACCCAGTCCCCGCAGCCTGCCCCTTGGTGTGGCAGTACCCCCGGAGGCCAGGAAGGTCTGGGCAAGGCTGGCCAGGGGCTGGGGCCCTGCTGGGTCCTGCCCCTGGCCTGTGGGGCCTCTGAGCACAACCGGCCCTCTCCCACTGGAAGACCTCCCCGGCTGCCTCCAAAGGCCGGTTTGCAAGCGCTCCCGCCCACTGTTCCCAGCAGGCGCGCACAATGCTCCCAAGCCCGGGAGAAAAGCGCTTCGGGGTGGTGCTCTCACCGGGCCCTTGCCCCTGAGCCTGGGGGCCAGGCAGGGGGAACACACTCCCAGGCCAAGGCAGAACCACATGAACACGTCTGTTCCTGCCCCCTGCACCGGCAGAGAGCTCAGGGGAGCCAGAGTCTGTCAGGCAGCTGCTGGGCTGGCCGCCTGTGTGGGAAGGGGCAGAGCCGACCTAGGGGCAAGTTGGGCCTCTTGCTCTCCCTGCTGCCCTGAGGCTGCTGGGCCAAAGAGGTCTTGGGCATCCAGCCCCTTGCTGGTCCCTTCCCTCTGACGAGGCCCTCTGAGCTCCAGCACCTTGCAGTGTGGAGACAGCCCCTGCCAGAAACCTCCTCTCCAAGGAGGCCTCAACCGAGGCCTAGGCCCAGGGGAAAGGCACCAGCGGGGATGAGACTGGGGAGGCGCCCGGGCATGTCTGGACCCAGTCCCCGCAGCCTGCCCCTTGGTGGGGCTGTAACCCCGGAGGCAGGAAGGTCTGGGCAAGGCTGGCCAGGGGCTGGGGCCCTGCTGGGTCCTGCCCCTGGCCTGTGGGGCCTCTGAGCGCAACCGGCCCTCTTCCACTGGAAGACCTCCCCGGCTGCCTCCAAAGGCCGGTTTGCAAAAACTCCCGCCCACTGTTCCCACCAAGCACGCAAAATGCTCCCAAGCCCGGGAGAAAAGCGCTTCGGGGTGGTGCTCTCTCCGGGCCCTTGCCCCTGAGCCTGGGGGCCAGGCAGGTGGAACACACTCCCAACCAAGGCAGAACCACATGCACACGTCTGTTCCTGCCCCATGCACCGGCAGAGAGCTCGGGGGAGCCAGAGTCTGTCAGGCAGCTGCTGGGCTGGCCGCCTGTGTGGGAAGGGGCAGAGCCGACCTAGGGGCAAGTTGGGCCTCTTGCTCTCCCTGCTGCCCTGAGGCTGCTGGGCCAAAGAGGTGTTGGGCCTCCAGCCCCTTGCTGGTCCCTTCCCGCTGACGAGGCCCTCTGAGCTCCAGCACCTTGCAGTGTGGGGACAGCCCCTGCCAGCAACCTCCTCTCCAAGAAGGCCTCAACCGAGGCCTAGGCCCAGGGGAAAGGCACCAGCGGGGATGAGCCAGGGGAGGCGCCCGGCCATGTCTGGACCCAGTCCCCGCAGCCTGCCCCTTGGTGGGGCTGTACACCCGGAGGCCAGGAAGGTCTGGGCAAGGCCGCCAGGGTCAGGGACACTGCTGTGTCCTGCCCCTGGCCTGTGGGGCCTCTGAGCACAACCGGCACTCTCCGGCTGAAAGACCTCCCCGTCTGCCTCCAAAGGCCGTTTTGCAAGCTCTCCAGCCCGCTGTTCCCGCCAGGCCCGCACAATGCTCCCAAGCCCGGGAGAAAAGCGCTTCGGGGTGGTGCTCTCCGGGCCCTTTCCCCTCAGCCTGGGGGCCAGGCAGGGGGTCCACACTCCCAGGCCAAGGCAGAACGACATGCACACGTCTGTTCCTGCCCCCTACACCGGCAGAGAGCTCGGAGGAGCCAGAGACTGCCAGGCTGCTGCTGGGCTGGCTGCCTGTGTGGGAAGGGGCAGAGCCGACCTAGGGACAAGTTGGGCCTCTTGCTCTCCCTGCTGCCCTGAGGCTGCTGGGCCAAAGAGGTCTTGGGCATCCAGCCCCTTGCTGGTCCCTTCCCTCTGACGAGGCCCTCTGAGCTCCAGCACCTTGCAGTGTGGAGACAGCCCCTGCCAGCAACCTCCTCTCCAAGGAGGCCTCAACCGAGGCCTAGGCCCAGGGGAAAGGCACCAGCGGGGATGATCCTGGGGAGGCGCACGGACATGTCTGGACCCAGTCCCCGCAGCCTGCCCCTTGGTGGGGCTGTACCCCCGGTGGCCAGGAAGGTCTGGGCAAGGCTCGCCAGGGGCAGGGGACCTACTGGGTCCTGCCCCTGGCCTGTGGGGCCTCTGAGCACATCCGGCCCTCTCCCGCTGGAAGACCTCCCCGGCTGCCTCCAAAGGCCGGTTTGCCAACACTCACGCCCACTGTTCCCACCAGGCGCGCACAATGCTCCCAAGCCCGGGAGAAAAGCGCTTTGGGGTGGTGCTCTCACCGGGCCCTTGCCCCTGAGCCTGGGGGCAATGCAGGGGGAACACATTCCCAGGCCAAGGCAGAACCACATGCACACGTCTGTTCCTGCCCCCTGCACCGGCAGAGAGCTCAGGGGAGCCGGAGTCTGTCAGGCAGCTGCTGGGCTGGCCGCCTGTGTGGGAAGGGGCAGAGCCGACCTAGGGGCAAGTTGGGCCTCTTGCTCTCCCTGCTGCCCTGAGGCTGCTGGGCCAAAGAGGTCTTGGGCATCCAGCCCCTTGCTGGTCCCTTCCCTCTGACGAGGCCCTCTGAGCTCCAGCACCATGCAGTGTGGGGACAGCCCCTGCCAGCAACCTCCTCTCCAAGGAGGCCTCAACCGAGGCCTAGGCCCAGGGGAAAGGCACCAGCGGTGATGAGCCTGGGGAGGCGCCCGGACATGTCTGGACTCAGTCACCGCAGCCTGGCCCTTGGTGGGGCAGTACCCCTGGAGGCCAGGAAGGTCTGGGCAAGGCTGGCCTGGGGCAGGCGCCCTGCTGGGTCCTGCCCCTGGCCTCTGGGTCCTCTGAGCACAACCGGCCCTCTCCCACTGGAAGACCTCCCCGGCTGCCTCCAAAGGCCAGTTTGCAACACTCCCGCCCGCTGTTCCCGCCAGGCACGCACAATGCTCCCAAGCCCGGGAGAAAAGCACTTCGGGGTGTTGCTCTCTCCGGGCCCTTGCCCCTGAGCCTGGGGGCCAGGCAGTGGGTCCACACTCCCAGACAAAGGCAGAACCACATGCACACGTCTGTTCCTGACCCCTGCACTGGCAGAGAGCTCGGGGGAGCCAGAGTCTGTCAGGCAGCTGCTGGGCTGGCCGCCTGTGTGGGAAGGGGCAGAGCCGACCTAGGGGCAAGTTGGGCCTCTTGCTCTCCCTGCTGCCCTGAGGCTGCTGGGCCAAAGAGGTCTTGGGCATCCAGCCCCTTGCTGGTCCCTTCCCGCTGACGAGGCCCTCTGAGCTCCAGCACCTTGCAGTGTGGAGACAGCCCCTGCCAGCAACCTCCTCTCCAAGGAGGCCTCAACCGAGGCCTAGGCCCAGGGGAAAGGCACCAGCGGGGATGATCCTGGGGAGGCGCACGGACATGTCTGGACCCAGTCCCCGCAGCCTGCCCCTTGGTGGGTCTGTACCCCCGGTGGCCAGGAAGGTCTGGGCAAGGCTGCCAGGGGCAGGGACACTGCTGGGTCCTGCCCCTGGCCTGTGGGGCCTCTGAGCTCAACTGGCACTCACCCGCTGGAAGACCTCTCCGTCTGCCTCCAAAGGCCGGTTTGCAAGCACTCCAGCCCGCTGTTCCCGCCAGACCCGCACAATGCTCCCAAGCCCGTGAGAAAACCGCTTCGGGCTTGTGCTCTCTCCGGGCCCTTGCCCCTGAGCCTGGGAGCCAGGCAGGGGGAACACACTCCCAGGCCAAGGCAGAACCACATGCACACGTCTGTTCCTGCCCCCTGCACCGGCAGAGAGCTCGGGGGAGCCAGAGTCTGCCAGGCAGCTGCTGGGCTGGCGGCCTGTGTGGGAAGGGGCAGAGCCGACCTAGGGGCAAGTTGGGCCTCTTGCTCTCCCTGCTGCCCTGAGGCTGCTGGGCCAAAGAGGTCTTGGGCATCCAGCCCCTTGCTGGTCCCTTCCCTCTGATGAGGCCCTCTAAGCTCCAGCACCTTGCAGTGTGGAGACAGCCCCTGCCAGCAACCTCCTCTCCAAGGAGGCCTCAACCGTAACCTAGGCCTAGGGGAAAGGCACCAGCGGGGATGAGCCTGGGGAGGCGCCCGGCCATGTCTGGACCCAGTCCCCCCAACCTGCCCCTTGGTGGGGCAGTACCCCCGGAGGCCAGGAAGGTCTGGGCAAGGCTGCCAGGGGCAGGGACACTGCTGGGTCCTGCCCCTGGCCTGTGGGGCGTCTGAGCACAACCGGCACTCTCCCGCTGGAAGACCTCCCCGTCTAACTCCAAAGGACCTTTTGCAAGCACTCCCACCCGCTGTTCCCGCCAGGCACGCACATTGCTCCCAAGCCCGGGAGAAAAGCGCTTCGGGGTGGTGCTCTCTACAGGCCCTTGGAAGACCTCCCCGGCTGCCTCCAAAGGCCGGTTTGCAAGCGCTCCTGCCCACTGTTCCCAGCAGGTGCGCACAATGCTCCCAAGCCCGGGAGAAAAGCGCTTCGGGGTGGTGCTCTCACCGGGCGCTTGCCCCTGAGCCTGGGGGCAATGCAGGGGGAACACACTCCCAGGCCAAGGCAGAACCACATGCACACGTCTGTTCCTGCCCCCTGCACCGGCAGAGAGCTCAGGGGAGCCAGAGTCTGTCAGGCAGCTGCTGGTCTGGCCGCCTGTGTGGGAAGGGGCAGAGCCGACCTAGGGGCAAGTTGGGCCTCTTGCTCTCCTTGCTGCCCTGAGGCTGCTGGGCCAAAGAGTTCTTGGGCATCCAGCCCCTTGCTGGTCCCTTCCCTCTGACGAGGCCCTCTGAGCTCCAGCACCTTGCAGTGTGGAGACAGCCCCTGCCAGCAACCTACTCTCCAAGGAGGCCTCAACCGAGGCCTAGGCCCAGGGGAAAGGCACCAGCGGGGATGAGCCTGGGGAGGCGCCCGGGCATGTCTGGACCCAGTCCCCGCAGCCTGCCCCTTGGTGGGGCTGTAACCCCGGAGGCAGGATGGTCTGGGCAAGGCTGGCCAGGGGCTGGGGCCCTGCTGGGTCCTGCCCCTGTCCTGTGGGGCCTCTGAGCACAACCGGCCCTCTCCCACTGGAAGACCTCCCCGGCTGCCTCCAAAGGCCGGTTTGCAAGCACTCCCGCCCAGTGTTCCCGCCAGGCACGCACAATGCTCCCAAGCCCGGGAGAAAAGCGCTTCGTGGTGGCGCACTCTCCGGTCCCTTGCCCCTGAGCCTGGGGGCCAGGCAGGGGGAACACACTCCCAGGCCAAGGCAGAGCCACATGCACACGTCTGTTCCTGACCCCTGCACCGGCAGAGAGCTCGGGGGAGCCAGAGTCTGTCAGGAAGCTGCTGGGCTGGCCGCCTGTGTGGGAAGGGGCAGAGCTGACCTAGGGGCAAGTTGGGCCTCTTGCTCTCCCTGCTGCCCTGAGGCTGCTGGGCCAAAGAGGTCTTGGGCATCCAGCCCCTTGCTGGTCCCTTCCCGCTGATGAGGCCCTCTGAGCTCCAGCACCTTGCAGTGTGGAGACAGCACCTGCCAGCAACCTCCTCTCCAAGGAGGCCTCAACCGAGGCCTAGGCCCTGGGGAAAGGCACCAGCGGGGATGAGCCTGGGGAGGCGCCCGGCCATGTCTGGACCCAGTCCCCGCAGTCTGCCCCTTGGTGGGGCTGTACCCCCGGAGGCAGGAAGGTCTGGGCAAGGCTGCCAGGGGCAGGGACACTGCTGGGTCCTGCCCCTGTCCTGTGGGGCCTCTGAGCACAACCGGCACTCTCCCGCTGGAAGACCTCCCCGTCTGCCTCCAAAGGCCGGTTTGCAAGCACTCCACCCGCTGTTCCCGCCAGGCCCGCACAATGCTCCCAAGCCCGGGAGAAAAGCGCTTCGGGCTGGTGCTCTCTCCGGGCCCTTGCCCCTGAGCCTGGGGGCCAGGCAGGGGGAACACACTCCCAGGCCAAGGCAGAACGACATGCACACGTCTGTTCCTGCCCCCTACACCGGCAGAGGGCTCGGGGGAGCCAGAGACTGCCAGGCTGCTGCTGGGCTGGCTGCCTGTGTGGGAAGGGGCAGAGCCGACCTAGGGGCAAGTTGGGCCTCTTGCTCTCCCTGCTGCCCTGAGGCTGCTGGGCCAAAGAGGTCTTGGGCATCCAGCCCCTTGCTGGTCCCTTCCCTCTGACGAGGCCCTCTGAGCTCCAGCACCTTGCAGTGTGGAGACAGCCCCTGCCAGCAACCTCCTCTCCAAGGAGGCCTAAACCGAGGCCTAGGCCCAGGGGAAAGGCACCAGCGGGGATGAGCCTGGGGAGGCGCCCGGGCATGTCTGGACCCAGTCCCCGCAGCCTGCCCCTTGGTGGGGCAGTACCCCCGGAGGCCAGGAAGGACTGGGAAACGCTGGCCAGGGGCAGGGGACCTGCTGGGTCCTGCCCCTGGCCTGTGGGGCCTCTGAGCACATCCGGCCCTCTCCCGCTGGAAGACCTCCCCGGCTGCCTCCAAAGGCCGGTTTGCCAACACTCCCGCCCACTGTTCCCACCAGGCGCGCACAATGCTCCCAAGCCCGGGAGAAAAGCGCTTCGGGGTGGTGCTCCCACCGGGCCCTTGCCCCTGAGCCTGGGGGCAATGCAGGGGTTCCACACTCCCAGGCCAAGCAGAACCACATGCACACGTCTGTTCCTGCCCCCTGCACCGGCAGAGAGCTCAGGGGAGCCGGAGTCTATCAGGCAGCTGCTGGGCTGGCCGCCTGTGTGGGAAGGGGCAGAGCCGACCTAGGGGCAAGTTGGGCCTCTTGCTCTCCCTGCTGCCGTGAGGCTGCTGGGCCAAAGAGGTCTTGGGCATCCAGCCCCTTGCTGGTCCCTTCCCTCTGACGAGGCCCTCTGAGCTCCAGCACCTTGCAGTGTGGAGACAGCCCCTGCCAGCAACCTCCTCTGCAACGAGGCCTCAACCGAGGCCTAGGCCCAGGGGAAAGGCACCAGCGGGGATGAGCCTGGGGAGGCGCCCGGGCATGTCTGGACCCAGTCCCCGCAGCCTGCCCCTTGGTGGGGCTGTACCCCCGGAGGCAGGAAGGTCTGGGCAAGGCTGACCAGGGGATGGGGCCCTGCTGGGTCCTGCCCCTGGCCTGTGGGGCCTCTGAGCACAATCGGCCCTCTCCCACTGGAAGACCTCCCCGGCTGCCTCCAAAGGCCGTTTTGCAAGCACTCCCGCCCACTGTTCCCACCAGGCACGCACAATGCTCCCAAGCCCGGGAGAAAAGCGCTTCGGGGTGGTGCTCTCTCCGGGCCCTTGCCCCTGAGCCTGGGGGCCAGGCAGGTGATCCACACTCCCAGGCAAAGGCAGAACCACATGCACACGTCTGTTCCTGAACCCTGCACCGGCAGAGAGCTCGCGGGAGCCAGAGACTGCCAGGCTGCTGCTGGGCTGGCTGCCTGTGTGGGACGGGGCAGAGCCGACCTAGGGGCAAGTTGGGCCTCTTGCTCTCCCTGCTGCCCTGAGGCTGCTGGGTCAAAGAGGTCTTGGGCATCCAGCCCTTTGCTGGTCCCTTCCCTCTGACGAGGCCCTCTGAGCTCCAGCACCTTGCAGTGTGGAGACAGCCCCTGCCAGCAACCTCCTCTCCAAAGAGGCCTAAACCGATGCCTACGCCCAGGGGAAAGGCACCAGCGGGGATGATCCTGGGGAGGCGCACGGACATGTCTGGACCCAGTCCCCGCAGCCTGCCCCTTGGTGGGGCAGTACCCCCGGAGGCCAGGAAGGTCTGGGCAAGGCTGGCCAGGGGCAGGGGCCCTGCTGGGTCCTGACACTGGCCTGTGGGGCCTCTGAGCACAACCGGCCCTCTCCCACTGGAAGACCTCCCCGGATGCCTCCAAAGGCCGGTTTGCCAACACTCCCGTCCGCTGTTCACGCCAGGCTCGCACAATGCTCCCAAGCCCGGGAGAAAAGCGCTTCGGGGTGGTGCTCTCTCCGGGCCCTTGCCCCTGAGCATGGGGGCAAGGCAGGGGGAACACACTCCCAGGCCACAGCAGAACCACATGCCCACGTCTGTTCCTGTCCCCTGCACTGCCAGAGAGCTTGGGGGAGCCAGAGTCTGTCAGGCAGCTGCTGGGCTGGCCGCCTGTGTGGGAAGGGGCAGAGCCGACCTAGGGGCAAGTTGGGCCTCTTGCTCTCCCTGCTGCCCTGAGGCTGCTGGGCCAAAGAGGTCTTGGGCATCCAGCCCCTTACTGGTCCCTTCCCTCTGACGAGGCCCTCTGAGCTCCAGCACCTTGCAGTGTGGAGACAGCCCCTGCCAGCAATCTCCTCTCCAAGGAGGTCTCAACCGAGGCCTAGGCCCAGGGGAAAAGCACCAGAAGGGATGAGCCAAGGGAGGCGCCCGGGCATGTCTGGACCCAGTCCCCGCAGCCTGCCCCTTGGTGGGGCAGTAACCCCGGAGGCCAGGAAGGTCTGGGCAAGGCTGGCCAGGGGCAGGGGCCCTGCTGTGTCCTGCCCCTGGCCTGTGGGGCCTCTGAGCACATCCGGCCCTCTCCCACTGGAAGACCTCCTCGGCTGCCTCCAAAGGCCGGTTTGCAAGCACTCCCGCCCACTGTTCCCGCCAGGCGCGCACAATGCTCCCAAGCCCGGGAGAAAAGCGCTTCGGGGTGGTGCTCTCTCCCGGCCCTTGCCCCTGAGCCTGGGGGCCAGGCATGGGGTCCACACTCCCAGGCCAAGGCAGAACCACATGCACACGTCTGTTCCTGCCCCCTGCAGCGACAGAGAGCTCGGGGGAGCCAGAGTCTGCCAGGCAGCTGCTGGGCTGGCGGCCTGTGTGGGAAGGGGCAGAGCCGACCTAGGGGCAAGTTGGGCCTCTTGCTCTCCCTGCTGCCCTGAGGCTGCTGGGCCAAAGAGGTCTTGGGCATCCAGCCCCTTGCTGGTCCCTTCCCTCTGACGAGGCCCTCTGAGCTCCAGCACCTTGCAGTGTGGAGACAGCCCCTCCCAGCAACCTCCTCTCCCAGGAGGCCTCAACCGAGGCCTAGGCCCAGGGGAAAGGCACCAGCGGGGATGAGCCTGGGGAGGCGCCCGGGCATGTCTGGACCCAGTCCCCGCAGCCTGCCCCTTGGTGGGGCAGTACCCCCGGAGGCCAGGAAGATCTGGGCAAGGCTGGCCAGAGGCAGGGGCCCTGCTGGGTCCTGCCCCTGGCCTGTGGGTCCTCTGAGCACAACCGGCCCTCTCCCACTGGAAGACCTCCCCGGCTGCCTCCAAAGGCCGGTTTGCAATCACTCCCGCCCTCTGTTCACGCCAGGCACGCACAATGCTCCCAAGCCCGGGAGAAAAGCGCTTCGGGGTGGTGCTCTCTCCGGGCCATTGCCCCTGAGCCTGGGGGCAATGCAGGGCGAACACACTCCCAGGCCAAGGCAGAACCACATGCACACGTCTGTTCCTGCCCCCTGCACCGGCAGAGAGCTCGTGGGAGCCAGAGTCTGTCAGGCAGCTGCTGGGTTGGCTGCCTGTGTGGGAAGGGGCAGAGCCGACCTAGGGGCAAGTTGGGCCTCTTGCTCTCCCTGCTGCCCTGAGGCTGCTGGGCCAAAGAGGTCTTGGGCATCCAGACCCTTGCTGGTCCCTTCCCTCTGACGAGGCCCTCTGAGCTCCAGCACCTTGCAGTGTGGAGACAGCCCCTCCCAGCAACCTCCTCTCCCAGGAGGCCTCAACCGAGGCCTAGGACCAGGGGAAAGGCACCAGCGGGGATGAGCCTGGGGAGGCGCCCGGGCATGTCTGGACCCAGTCCCCGCAGCCTGCCCCTTGGTGGAGCTGTAACCCCGGAGGCAGGACGGTCTGTGCAAGGCTGGCCAGGGGCAGGGGCCCTGCTGGGTCCTGCCCCTGGCCTGTGGGGCCTCTGAGCACAACCGGCCCTCTCCCACTGGAAGACCTCCCCGGCTGCCTCCAAAGGCCGGTTTGCAAGCGCTCCCGCCTACTGTTCCCACCAGGCGCGCACAATGCTCCCAAGTCCGGGAGAAAAGCGCTTCGGGGTGGTGCTCTCTCCGGGCCCTTTCCCCTGAGCCTGGGGGCAATGCAGGGGGAACACACTCCCAGGCCAAGGCAGAACCACATGCACACGTCTGTTCCTGCCCCCTGCACAGGCAGAGAGCTAGGGGAGCCAGAGTCTTTCAGGCAGCTGCTGGGCTGGCCACCTGTGTGGGAAGGGGCAGAGCCGACCTAGGGGCAAGTTGGACCTCTTGCTCTCCCTGCTGCCCTGAGGCTGCTGGGCCAAAGAGGTCTTGGGCATCCAGCCGGTTACTGGTCCCTTCCCTCTGACGAGGCCCTCTGAGCTCCAGCACCTTGCAGTGTGGAGACAGCCCCTGCCAGCAACCTCTCTCCAAGGAGGCCTCAACCGAGGCCTAGGCCCAGGGGAAAGGTACCAGCGGGGATGAGACTGGGGAGGCGCCCGGGCATGTCTGGACCCAGTCCCCGCAGCCTGCCCCTTGGTGGGGCTGTAACCCCGGAGGCAGGAAGGTCTGGGCAAGGCTGGCCAGGGGCAGGGGCCCTCCTGGGTCCTGCCCCTGGCCTGTGGGGCCTCTGAGCACAACTGGCCCTCTCCCACTGGAAGACCTCCCCGACTGCCTCCAAAGGCCGGTTTGCAAGCGCTCCCGCCTACTGTTCCCACCAGGCGCGCACAATGCTCCCAAGTCCGGGAGAAAAGCGCTTCGGGGTGGTGCTCTCTCCGGGCCCTTGCCCCTGAGCCTGGGGGCAATGCAGGGGGAACACACTCCCAGGCCAAGGCAGAACCACATGCACACGTCTGATCCTGCCCCCTGCACAGGCAGAGAGCTAGGGGAGCCAGAGTCTGTCAGGCAGCTGCTGGGCTGGCCACCTGTGTGGGAAGGGGCAGAGCCGAGCTAGGGGCAAGTTGGGCCTCTTGCTCTCCCTGCTGCCCTGAGGCTGCTGGGCCAAAGAGGTCTTGGGCATCCAGCCCCTTACTGGTCCCTTCCCTCTGACGAGGCCCTCTGAGCTCCAGCACCTTGCAGTGTGGAGACAGCCCCTGCCAGCAACCTCTCTCCAAGGAGGCCTCAACCGAGGCCTAGGCCCAGGGGAAAGGCACCAGCGGGGATGAGCCAGGGGAGGCGCTCGGCCATGTCTGGACCCAGTCCCCGCAGCCTGCCCCTTGGTGGGGCAGTACCCCCGGAGGCGAGGAAGATCTGGGCAAGGCTGGCCAGGAGCAGGGGCCCTGCTGGGTCCTGCCCCTGGCCTGTGGGGCCTCTGAGCACAACCGGCCCTCTCTCGTTGGAAGACCTCCCCGGCTGCCTCCAATGGCCGGTTTGCAAGCCCTCATGCCCGCTGTTCCAACCAGCCGCGCACAATGCTCCCTAGCCCGGGAGAAAAGCATTTTTGGGTGGTGCTTACTCCGGGCCCTTGGAAGACCTCCCTGGCTGCCTCCAAGGGCGGTTTGCAAGCACTTCTGCCTGCTTCTCCCGCCACACGCGCACAATGCTCCCAAGCCCGGGAGAAAAGCGTTTCGGGGTGGTGTTCTCTCTGGGCCCAAGAAAGACCTCCCGGGCTGCCCCCAAAGGCCGGTTTGCAAGCACTCCCACTCGCTGTTCCCGCCATCCGTGCAAATGCTCCAAGCCCAGGAGAAAAGCGCTTCGGGGTGGTGCTCTCTCCCGGCCCTTGGAAGACCTCCCCGGCTGCCTCCAAAGGCTGGTTTTCAAGAACTCCCTCCCGCTGTCCCGCCAGCCGTACACAATGCTCCCAATCACGGGAGTAAAGCGCTTCGGGTGGTGCTCTCTCCGGGCCCTTGGAAGACCTCCCCGGCTGCCTCCAAAGGCCGGTTTGCAAGCACTCATGCCCGCTGTTCCCGCCAGCCGCGCACAATGCTCCCAAGCCCGGGAGAAAAGCGCTTCGGGGTGGTGCTCTCTCCCGGCCCTTGGAAGACCTCCCCGGCTGCCTCCAAAGGCCGGTTTGCAAGCACTCAATCCCGCTGTTCCCGCCAGCCGCGCACATAGCTTCCAAGCCCGGGAGAAAAGCGCTTCGGGGTGGTGCTCTCTCCCGGCCCTTGGAAGACCTCCCCGGCTGCCTCCAAAGGCTGGTTTTCAAGAACTCCCTCCCGCTGTCCCGCCAGCCGTACACAATGCTCCCAATCACGGGAGTAAAGCGCTTCGGGTGGTGCTCTCTCCGGGCCCTTGGAAGACCTCCCCGGCTGCCTCCAAAGGCCGGTTTGCAAGCACTCCCGCCCGCTGTTCCCACCAGCCACGCACAATGCTCCCAAGCCCGGGAGAAAAGCATTTTGGCGTGGTGCTCACACTGGGCCCTGGAAGACCTCCCCGGCTGCCTCCAAAGGACGGTTTTCAAGCACTCCTGCCTGCTGTTCTCGCCACCCGCGCACAATGCTCCCAAGCCCGGGAGAAAAGCGCTTCGGGGTGGTGCTCTCTACAGGCCCTTGGAAGACCTCCCCGGCTGCCTCCACAGGCCGGTTTGCAAGGACTCCTTCCTGCTGTTTCCGCCAGCCACGCACAATGTTCTCAAGCCCGGGAGAAAAGCATTTTGGGGTGGTGCTCACTCCGGGCCCTTGGAAGACCTCCCCGGCTGCCTCCAAAGGCCAGTTTGCAAGCACTCATGCCTGCTGTTCCCGCCAGCCGCGCACAATGCTCCCAAGCCCGGGAGAAAAGCGCTTCAGGGTGGTGCTCTCTCCGGGCACTTTCAAGACCTCCCCGGCTGCCTCCAAAGGCAGGTTTGTAAGTCCTCATTCCCGCTGCTTCCGCCAGCCACGCACAATGCTCCCAAGCAAGGGAGAAAAGCATTTTGGGGTGGTGATCAGTCCGGGCCCTTGGAAGTCCTCACCGGCTGCCCCCAAAGGCCGGTTTGGAAGCACTCCCACTCGCTGTTCCCGCCATCCGCGCAAATGTTCCAAGCCCGGGATAAAAGCACTTCGGGGTGGTGCTCTCTCTTGGCCCTTGGAAGACCTCCCCGGCTGCCTCCAAAGGCCGGTTTGCAAGCACTCCCGCCCGCTGTTCCCGCCACCCGCGCACAATGCTCCCAAGCCCGGGAGAAAAGCGCTTCGGGGTGTTGCTCCCACCGGGCCCTTGCCCGTGAGCCTGGGTGCAATGCAGGGGTTCCACACTCCCAGGCCAAGGCAGAACGACATGCACACGTCTGTTCCTGCCCCCTACACCGGCAGAGAGCTCGGGGGAGCCAGAGACTGCCAGGGTGCTGCTGGGCTGGCTGCCTGTGTGGGACGTGGCAGAGCCGACCTAGGGTCAAGTTGGGCCTCTTGCTCGCCCTGCTGCCCTGAGGCTGCTGGGTTAAAGAGGTCTTGGGCATCCAGCCCTTTGCTGGTCCCTTCCCTCTGACGAGGCCCTCTGAGCTCCAGCACCTTGCAGTGTGGAGACAGCCCCTGCCAGCAACCTCCTCTCCAAGGAGGCCTCAACCGAGGCCTAGTCCCAGGGAAAGGCACCAGCGGGGATGAACCTGGGGAGGCGCCCGGGAATGTCTGCACCCAGTCCCTGCAGCCTGCCCCTTGGTGGGGCAGTACCCCCGGAGGCCAGGAAGGTCTGGGCAAGGCTGGCCAGGGGCAGGGGCCCTGCTGGGTCCTGCCCCTGGCCTGTGGGGCCTCTGAGTACAACCGGCCCTCTCCCACTGGAAGACCTCCCCGGCTGCCTCCAAAGGCCGGTTTGCAAGCGCTCCCGCCAACTGTTCCCAGCAGGCGCGCACAATGCTCCCAAGCCCGGGAGAAAAGCGCTTCGGGGTTGTGCTCTCACCGGGCCCTTGCCCCTGAGCCTGGGGGCAATGCAGGGGGAACACACTCCCAGGCCAAGGCAGAACCACATGCACACGTCTGTTCCTGCCCCCTGCACCGGCAGAGAGCTCAGGGGAGCCAGAGTCTGTCAGGCAGCTGCTGGGCTGGCCGCCTGTGTGGGACGGGGCAGAGCCGACCTAGGGGCAAGTTGGGCCTCTTGCTCTCCCTGCTGCCCTGAGTCTGCTGGGACAAAGAGGTCTTGGGCATCCAGCCCCTTGCTGGTCCCTTCCCTCTGACGAGGACCTCTGAGCTCCAGCACCTTGCAGTGTGGAGACAGCCCCTGCCAGCAACCTCCTCTCCAAGGAGGCCTCAACCGAGGCCTAGGCCCAGGGGAAAGGCACCAGCGGGGATGAGACTGGGGAGGTGGCCGGGCATGTCTGGACCCAGTCCCCGCAGCCTGCCCCTTGGTGGGGCTGTAACCCCGGAGGCAGGAAGGTCTGGGCAAGGCTGGCCAGGGGCAGGGGCCCTGCTGCGTCCTGCCCCTGGCTTGTGGGGCCTCTGAACACAACCGGCCCTCTCCCACTGGAAGACCTCCCCGGCTGCCTCCAAAGGCCGGTTTGCAAGCGCTCCCTCCCACTGTTCCCAGCAGGCGTGCACAATGCTCCCAAGCCCGGGAGAAAAGCGCTTCAGGGTGGTGCTCTCTCCGGGCCCTTGCCCCTGAGCCTGGGAGCAAGGCAGGGTGTCCACACTCCCAGGCCAAGGCAGAACCACATGCACACGTCTGATCTGCCCCCTGCACCGGCAGAGAGCTCGGCAGAGCCAGAGTCTGTCAGGCAGCTGCTGGGCTGGCCGCCTGTGTGGGAAGGGGCAGAGCCGACCTAGGGGCAAGTTGGGCCTCTTGCTCTCCCTGCTGCCCTGAGGCTGCTGGGCCAAAGAGGTCTTGGGCATCCAGCCCCTTGCTGGTCCCTTCCCTCTGACGAGGCCCTCTGAGCTCCAGCACCTTGCAGTGTGGAGACAGCCCCTGCCAGCAACCTCCTCTCCAAGGAGGCCTAAACCGAGGCCTAGGCCCAAGGGAAAGGCACCAGCGGGGATGAGCCTGGGGAGGCGCCCGGGCATGTCTGGACCCAGTCCCCGCAGCCTGCCCCTTGGTGGGGCAGTACCCCCGGAGGCCAGGAAGGACTGGGAAAGGCTGGCCAGGGGCAGGGTACCTGCTGGGTCCTGCCCCTGGCCTGTGGGGCCTCTGAGCACATCCGGCCCTCTCCCGCTGGAAGACTTCCCCGGCTGCCCCCAAAGGCCGGTTTGCCAACACTCCCGCCCACTGTTCCCACCAGGCGCGCTCAATGCTCCCAAGCCCGGGAGAAAAGCGCTTCGGGGTGTTGCTCCCACCGGGCCCTTGCCCCTGAGCCTGGGTGCAATGCAGGGGTTCCACACTCCCAGGCCAAGGCAGAACGACATGCACACTTCTGTTCCTGCCCCCTACACCGGCAGAGAGCTCGGGGGAGCCAGAGACTGCCAGGCTGCTGCTGGGCTAGCTGCCTGTGTGGGACGTGGCAGAGCCGACCTAGGGTCAAGTTGGGCCTCTTGCTCTCCCTGCTGCCCTGAGGCTGCTGGGTTAAAGAGGTCTTGGGCATCCAGCCCTTTGCTGGTCCCTTCCCTCTGACGAGGCCCTCTGAGCTCCAGCACCTTGCAGTGTGGAGACAGCCCCTGCCAGCAACCTCCTCTCCAAGGAGGCCTCAACCGAGGCCTAGTCCCAGGGAAAGGCACCAGCGGGGATGAACCTGGGGAGGCGCCCCGGAATGTCTGCACCCAGTCCCTGCAGCCTGCCCCTTGGTGGGGCAGTACCCCCGGAGGCCAGGAAGGTCTGGGCAAGGCTGGCCAGGGGCAGGGGCCCTGCTGGGTCCTGCCCCTGGCCTGTGGGGCCTCTGAGCACAACCGGCCCTCTCCCACTGGAAGACCTCCCCGGCTGCCTCCAAAGGCCGGTTTGCAAGCGCTCCCGCCAACTGTTCCCAGCAGGCGCGCACAATGCTCCCAAGCCCGGGAGAAAAGCGCTTCGGGGTTGTGCTCTCACCGGGCCCTTGCCCCTGAGCCTGGGGGCAATGCAGGGGGAACACACTCCCAGGCCAAGGCAGAACCACATGCACACGTCTGTTCCTGCCCCCTGCACCGGCAGAGAGCTCAGGGGAGCCAGAGTCTGTCAGGCAGCTGCTGGGCTGGCCGCCTGTGTGGGACGGGGCAGAGCCGACCTAGGGGCAAGTTGGGCCTCTTGCTCTCCCTGCTGCCCTGAGGCTGCTGGGACAAAGAGGTCTTGGGCATCCAGCCCCTTGCTGGTCCCTTCCCTCTGACGAGGACCTCTGAGCTCCAGCACCTTGCAGTGTGGAGACAGCCCTTGCCAGCAACCTCCTCTCCAAGGAGGCCTCAACCGAGGCCTAGGCCCACGGGAAAGGCACCAGCGGGGATGAGACTGGGGAGGTGGCCGGGCATGTCTGGACCCAGTCCCCGCAGCCTGCCCCTTGGTGGGGCTGTAACCCCGGAGGCAGGAAGGTCAGGGCAAGGCTGGCCAGGGGCAGGGGCCCTGCTGGGTCCTGCCCCTGGCCTGTGGGGCCTCTGAGCACAACCGGCCCTCTCCCACTGGAAGAACTCCCCGTCTGCCTCCAAAGGCCGGTTTGCAAGCACTCCCGCCCACTGTTCCCACCAAGCACGCACAATGCTCCCAAGCCCGGGAGAAAAGCGCTTCGGGGTGGTGCTCTCTCCGGGCCCTTGCCCCTGAGCCTGGGGGCCAGGCAGGGGGAACACACTCCCAGGCCAAGGCAGAACGACATGCACACGTCTGTTCCTGCCCCCTACACCGGCAGAGAGCTCGGGGGAGCCAGAGACTGCCAGGCTGCTGCTGGGCTGGCTGCCTGTGTGGGACGGGGCAGAGCCGACCTAGGGGCAAGTTGGGCCTCTTGCTCTCCCTGCTGCCCTGAGGCTGCTGGGCCAAAGAGGTCTTGGGCATCCAGCCCCTTGCTGGTCCCTTCCCTCTGACGAGGCCCTCTGAGCTCCAGCACCTTGCAGTGTGGAGACAGCCCCTGCCAGCAACCTCCTCTCCAAGGAGGCCTCAACCGAGGCCTAGGCCTAGGGGAAAGCCACCAGCGGGGATGAGCCTGGGGAGGCGCCCGGCCATGTCTGGACCCAGTCCCCTCAGCCTGCCCCTTGGTGGGGCAGTACCCCCGGAGGCCAGGAAGGTCTGGGCAAGGCTGGCCAGGGGCAGGCGCCCTGCTGGTTCCTGCCCCTGGCCTATGGGGCCTCTGAGCACAACCGGAACTCTCCCACTGGAAGACCTCCCCGGCTGCCTCCAAAGGCCGGTTTGCAACACTCCCGCCCGCTGTTCCCGCCAGGCCCGCTCAATGCTCCCAAGCCCGGGAGAAAAGCACTTCGGGGTGTTGCTCTCTCCGGGCCCTTGCCCCTGAGCCTGGGGGCCAGGCAGTGGGTCCACACTCCCAGACCAAGGCAGAACAACATGCACACGTCTGTTCCTGACCCCTGCACCGGCAGAGAGCTCGGGGGAGCCAGAGTCTGTCAGGCAGCTGCTGGGCTGGCCGCCTGTGTGGGAAGGGGCAGAGCCGACTTAGGGGCAAGTTGGGCCTCTTGCTCTCCCTGCTTCCCTGAGGCTACTGGGCCAAAGAGGTCTTGGGCATCCAGCCCCTTGCTGGTCCCTTCCCGCTGACGAGGCCCTCTGAGCTCCAGCACCTTGCCGTGTGGAGACAGCCCCTGCGAGCAACCTCCTCTCCAAGGAGGCCTCACCCGAGGCCTAGGCCCAGGGGAAAGGCACCAGCGGGGATGAGCCTGGGGAGGCGCCCGAGCATGTCTGGACCCAGTCCCCGCAGCCTGCCCCTTGGTGGGGCAGTACCCCCGGAGGCCAGGAAGGTCTGGGCAAGGCTGGCCAGGGGCCCGGGCCCTGCTGCGTCCTGCCCCTGGCCTGTGGGGCCTCTGAGCAAAACCGGCCCTCTCCCACTGGAAGACGAACCCGGCTGCCTCCAAAGGCCGGTTTGCAAGCACTCCCGCTCACTGTTCCCGCCAGGCGCGCACAATGCTCCCAAGCCCGGGAGAAAAGCGCTTCGGGGTGGTGCTCTCTCCGGGCCCTTGCCCCTGAGCCTGGGGGCCAGGCAGGGGTCCACACTCCCAGGCCAAGGCAGAACCACATGCACACGTCTGTTCCTGCCGCCTGCACCGGCAGAGAGCTCGGGGGAACCAGAGTCTGCCGGGGGCTGCTGGGCTGGCCCCCTGAGTGGAAAGGGGCAGAGCCGACCTAGGGGCAAGTTGGGCCTCTTGCTCTCCCTGCTGCCCTGAGGCTGCTGGGCCAAAGATGTCTTGGGCATCCAGCCACTTGCTGGTCCCTTCCCTCTGACGAGGCCCTCTGAGCTCCAGCACCTTGCAGTGTGGAGACAGCCCCTGCCAGCAACCTCCTCTCCAAGGAGGCCTCAACCGAGGCCTAGGCCCAGGGGAAAGGCACCAGCGGGGATGACACTGGGGAGGCGCCCGAGCATGTCTGGACCCAGTCCCCGCAGCCTGCCCCTTGGTGGGGCAGTACCCCCGGAGGCCAGGAAGGTCTGGGCAAGGCTGGCCAGGGGCCCGGGCCCTGCTGCGTCCTGCCCCTGGCCTGTGGGGCCTCTGAGCACAACCGGCCCTCTCCCACTGGAAGACCTCCCCGGCTTCCTCCAAATTCCGGTTTGCAAGCACTCCCGCCCACTGTTCCCACCAAGCACGCAAAATGCTCCCAAGCCCGGGAGAAAAGCGCTGCGGGGTGGTGCTCTCTCCGGGCCCTTGCCCCTGAGCCTGGGGGCCAGGCAGGGGAAACACACTCCCAGGCCAAGGCAGAACGACATGCACACGTCTGTTCCTGCCCCCTACACTGGCATAGAGCTCGGGGGAGCCAGAGACTGCCAGGCTGCTGCTGGGCTGGCTGCCTGTGTGGGACGGGGCAGAGCCGACCTAGGGGCAAGTTAGGACTCTTGCTCTCCCTGCTGCCCTGAGGCTGCTGGGCCAAAGAGGTCTTGGGCATCCAGCCCTTTGCTGGTCCCTTCCCTCTGACGAGGCCCTCTGAGCTCCAGCACCTTGCAGTGTGGAGACAGCCCCTGCCAGCAACCTCTTCTCCAAGGAGGCCTAAACCGAGGCCTAGGCCCAGGGGAAAGGCACCAGCGGGGATGAGCCTGGGGAGGCTCCCGGGCATGTCTGGACCCAGGCCCTGCAGCCTGCCCCTTGGTGGGGCAGTACCCCCGGAGGCCAGGAAGGTCTGGGAACGGCTGGCCAGGGGCAGGGGACCTGCTGGGTCCTGCCCCTGGCCTGTGGGGCCTCTGAGCACATCCGGCCCTCTCCCGCTGGAAGACCTCCCCCGCTGCCTCCAAAGGCCGGTTTGCCAACACTCACGCCCACTGTTCCCACCAGGCGCGCACAATGCTCCCAAGTCCGGGAGAAAAGCGCTTCAGGGTGGTGCTCTCACCGGGCCCTTGCCCCTGAGCCTGGGGGCAATGCAGGGGGAACACACTCCCAGGCCAAGGCAGAACCACATGCACACGTCTGTTCCTGCCCCCTGCACCGGCAGAGAGCTCAGGGGAGCCAGAGTCTGTCAGGCAGCTGCTGGGCTGGCCGCCTGTGTGGGAAGGGGCAGAGCCGACCTAGGGGCAAGTTGGGCCTCTTGCTCTCCCTGCTGCCCTGAGGCTGCTGGGCCAAAGAGGTCTTGGGCATCCAGCCCCTTGCTGGTCCCTTCCCTCTGACGAGGCCCTCTGAGCTCCAGCACCTTGCAGTGTGGAGACAGCCCCTGCCAGCAACCTCCTCTGCAACGAGGCCTCAACCGAGGCCTAGGCCCAGGGGAAAGTCACCAGCAGGGATGAGCCTGGGGAGGTGCCCGGGCATGTCTGGACCCAGTCCCCGCAGCCTGCCCCTTGGTGGGGCTGTACCCCCGGAGGCAGGAAGGTCTGGGCAAGGCTGGCCAGGGGCAGGGGCCCTGCTGGGTCCTGCCCCTGGCCTGTGGGGCCTCTGAGCACAACCGGCCCTCTCCCACTGGAAGACCTCCCCGGCTGCCTCCAAAGCCCGGTTTGCAAGCGCTCCCGCCTACTGTTCCCACCAGGCGCGCACAATGCTCCCAAGCCCGGGAGAAAAGCGCTTCGGGGTGGTGCTCTCTCCGGGCCCTTGCCCCTGAGCCTGGGGGCAATGCAGGGGGAACACAGTCCCAGGCCAAGGGAGAACCACATGCACACGTCTGTTCCTGCCCCCTGCACAGGCAGAGAGCTAGGGGAGCCAGAGTCTGTCAGGCAGCTGCTGGGCTGGCCACCTGTGTGGGAAGGGGCAGAGCCGACCTAGGGGCAAGTTGGGCCTCTTGCTCTCCCTGCTGCCCTGAGGCTGCTGGGCCAAAGAGGTCTTGGGCATCCAGCCCCTTGCTGGTCCCTTCCCTCTGACGAGGCCCTCTGAGCTCCAGCACCTTGCAGTGTGGAGACAGCCCCTGCCAGCAACCTCTCTCCAAGGAGGCCTCAACCGAGGCCTAGGCCCAGGGGAAAGGCACCAGCGGGGATGAGCCAGGGGAGGCGCCCGGGCATGTCTGGACCCAGTCCCCGCAGCCTGCCCCTTGGTGGGGCAGTACCCCCGGAGGCGAGGAAGATCTGGGCAAGGCTGACCAGGAGCAGGGGCCCTGCTGGGTCCTGCCCCTGGCCTGTGGGGCCTCTGAGCACAACCGGCCCTCTCTCGTTGGAAGACCTCCCCGGCTGCCTCCAATGGCCGGTTTGCAAGCCCTCATGCCCGCTGTTCCAACCAGCCGCGCACAATGCTCCCTAGCCCGGAAGAAAAGCATTTTTGGGTGGTGCTTTCTCTGGGCCCTTGGAAGACCTCCCTGGCTGCCTCCAAGGTGGGTTTGCAAGCACTTCTGCCTGCTTCTCCCGCCACACGCGCACAATGCTCCCAAGCCCGGGAGAAAAGCGTTTCGGGGTGGTGTTCTCTCTGGGCCCAAGAAAGACCTCCCGGGCTGCCCCCAAAGGCCGGTTTGCAAGCACTCCCACTCGCTGTTCCCGCCATCCGTGCAAATGCTCCAAGCCCAGGAGAAAAGCGCTTCGGGGTGGTGCTCTCTCCCGGCCCTTGGAAGACCTCCCCGGCTGCCTCCAAAGGCTGGTTTTCAAGAACTCCCTCCAGCTGTCCCGCCAGCCGCACACAATGCTCCCAATCACGGGAGAAAAGCGCTTCGGGGTGGTGCTCTCTCCGGGCCCTTGGAAGACCTCCCCGGCTGCCTCCAAAGGCCGGTTTGCAAGCACTCATGCCCGCTGTTCCCGCCAGCCGCGCACAATGCTCCCAAGCCCGGGAGAAAAGCGCTTCGGGGTGGTGCTCTCTCCCGGCCCTTGGAAGACCTCCCCGGCTGCCTCCAAGGCCGGTTTGCAAGCACTCAATCCCGCTGTTCCCGCCAGCCGCGCACATAGTTTCCAAGCCCGGGAGAAAAGCGCTTCGGGGTGGTGCTCTCTCCCGGCCCTTGGAAAACCTCCCCGGATGCCTCCGAAGGCTGGTTTTCAAGAATTCCCTCCCGCTGACCCGCCAGCCGCACACAATGCTCCCAAGCCTGGGAGAAAATCATTTTGGGGTGGTGCTCTCTACGGGCCCTTGGAAGACCTCCCCGGCTGCCTACAAAGGCCGGTTTGCAAGCACTCATGTCCGCTGTTCCCGACAGCCGCGCACAATGCTCCCAATTCCGGGAGAAAAGTGCTTCGGGATGGTGCTCTCTCCGGGCCCATGGAAGACCTCCCCGGCTGCCTCCAAAGGCCGCTTTGCAAGCACTCCCACTCGCTGTTCCCGCCAGCCACGCACAATCCTCCAAAACCCCGGAGAAAAGCGCTTCGGGGTGGTGTTCTCTCCGTGCCCATGGAAGACCTCCCGGGGTGCCCCCAAAGGCCGGTTTGGAAGCACTCCCACTCGCTGTTCCCGCCATCCGCGCAAATGTTCCAAGCCCAGGAGAAAAGCGCTTCTGGGTGGTGCTCTCTCCTGGCCCTTGGAAGACCTCCCCGGCTGCCTCCAAAGGCCGGTTTGCAAGCACTCCCGCCCGCTGTTCCCACCAGCCACGCACAATGCTCCCAAGCCCGGGAGAAAAGCATTTTGGGGTGGTGCTCACACTGGGCCCTGGAAGACCTCCCCGGCTGCCTCCAAAGGACGGTTTTCAAGCACTCCTGCCTGCTGTTCTCGCCACCCGCGCACAATGCTCCCAAGCCCGGGAGAAAAGCGCTTCGGGGTGGTGCTCTCTACAGGCCCTTGGAAGACCTCCCCGGCTGCCTCCACAGGCCGGTTTGCAAGGACTCCTTCCTGCTGTTCCCGCCAGCCTCGCACAATGCTCCCAAGCCCGGGAGAAAAGCATTTTGGGGTGGTGCTCACTCCGGGCCCTTGGAAGACCTCCCCGGCTGCCTCCAAAGGCCAGTTTGCAAGCACTCCTGCCTGCTGTTCCCGCCAGCCGCGCACAATGCTCCCAAGCCCGGGAGAAAAGCGCTTCAGGGTGGTGCTCTCTCCGGGCACTTTCAAGACCTCCCCGGCTGCCTCCAAAGGCAGGTTTGTAAGTACTCATTCCCGCTGCTTCCGCCAGCCACGCACAATGCTCCCAAGCCCGGGAGAAAAGCATTTTGGGGTGGTGATCAGTCCGGGCCCTTGGAAGTCCTCCCCGGCTGCCCCCAAAGGCCGGTTTGGAAGCACTCCCACTCGCTGTTCCCGCCATCCGCGCAAATGTTCCAAGCCCGGGATAAAAGCACTTCGGGGTGGTGCTCTCTCTTGGCCCTTGGAAGACCTCCCCGGCTGCCTCCAAAGGCCGGTTTGCAAGCACTCCCGCCCGCTGTTCCCGCCACCCGCGCACAATGCTCCCAATCACGGGAGAAAAGCGCTTCCGGGTGGTGCTCTCTCCGGGCCCTTGGAAGACCTCCCCGGCTGCCTCCAATGGCCAGTTTGCAAGCACTCATGCCCGCTGTTCCCACCAGGCGCGCACAATGCTCCCAAGCCTGGGAGAAATGCGCTTCGGGGTGGTGCTCTCTCCGGGCCCTTGCCCCTGAGCATGGGGGCCAGGCAGGTGATCCACACTCCCAGGCCAAGGAAGAACCACATGCACACGTCTGTTCCTGCCCCCTGCACCGGCAGAGAGCTCGCGGGAGCCAGAGTCTGTCAGGCAGCTGCTGGGCTGGCCGCCTGTGTGGGAAGGGGCAGAGCTGACCTAGGGGCAAGTTGCGCCTCTTGCTCTCCCTGCTGCCCTGATGCTGCTGGGCCAAAGGGGTCTTGGGCATCCAGCCCCTTGCTGGTCCCTTCCATCTGACGAGGACCTCTGAGCTCCAGCACCTTGCAGTGTGGAGACAGCCCCTGCCAGCAACCTCCTCTCCAAGGAGGCCTCAACCGAGGTCTAGTCCCAGGGAAAGGCACCAGCGGGGATGAACCTGGGGAGGCGGCCGGGAATGTCTGGACCCAGTCCCCGCAGCCTGCCCCTTGGTGGGGCAGTAACCCCGGAGGCAGGAAGGTCTGGGCAAGGCTGGGCAGGGGCAGGGGCCCTGCTGGGTCCTGCCCCTGGCCTGTGGGGCCTCTGAGCACAACCGGCCCTCTCCCACTGGAAGACCTCCCCGGCTGCCTCCAAAGGCCGCTTTGCAAGCACTCCCGCCCACTGTTCCCACCAAGCACGCAAAATGCTCCCAAGCCCGGGAGAAAAGCGCTTCGGGGTGGTGCTCTCTCCGGGCCCTTTCCCCTGAGCCTGGGGGCCAGGCAGGGGTTCCAACTCCCAGGCCAAGGCAGAACCACATGCACACGTCTGTTCCTGCCCCCTGCACCGGCAGAGAGCTGAGGGGAGCCAGAGTCTGTCAGGCAGCTGCTGGGTTGGCCGCCTGTGTGGGAAGGGGCAGAGCCGACCTATTGGCAAGTTGGGCCTCTTGCTCTCCCTGCTTCCCTGAGGCTGCTGGGCCAAAGAGGTCTTGGGCATCCAGCCACTTGCTGGTCCCTTCCCGCTGACGAGGCCCTCTGAGCTCCAGCACCTTGCAGAGTGGAGACAGCCCCTGCCAGCAACCTCCTCTCCAAGGAGGCCTCAACCGAGGCCTAGGCCCAGGGAAAGGCACCAGCGGGGATGAACCTGGGGAGGCGCCCGGGAATGTCTGGACCCAGTCCCTGCAGCCTGCCCCTTGGTGGGGCAGTACCCCCGGAGGCAGGAAGGTCCTGGAAAGGCTGGCCAGGGGCAGGGGACCTGCTGGGTCCTGACCCTGGCCTGTGGGGCCTCTGAGCACATCCGGCCCTCTCCCGCTGGAAGACCTCCCCGGCTGCCTCCAAAGGCCGGTTTGCCAACACTCACGCCCACTGTTCCCACCAGGCGCGCACAATGCTCCCAAGTCCGGGAGAAAAGCGCTTCGGGGTGGTGCTCTCACCGGGCCCTTGCCCCTGAGCCTGGGGGCAATGCAGGGGGAACACACTCCCAGGCCAAGGCAGAACCACATGCACACGTCTGTTCCTGCCCCCTGCACCGGCAGGAGCTAGGGGAGCCAGAGTCTGTCAGGCAGCTGCTGGGCTGGCCGCCTCTGTGGGAAGGGGCATAGCCGACCTAGGGGCAAGTTGGGCCTCTTGCTCTCCCTGCTGCCCTGAGGCTGCTGGGCCAAAGAGGTCTTGGGCATCCAGCCCCTTGCTGGTCCCTTCCCTCTGACGAGGCCCTCTGAGCTCCAGCACCTTGCAGTGTGGAGACAGGCCCTGCCAGCAACCTCCTCTCCAAGAGGCCTCAACCGAGGCCTAGGCCCAGGGGAAAGGCACCAGCGGGGATGAGCCTGGGGAGGGGCCCGGCCATGTCTGGACCCAGTCCCCGCAGCCTGCCCCTTGGTGGGGCAGTACCCCCGGAGGCCAGGAAGGTCTGGGCAAGGCTGCCAGGGGCAGGGACACTGCTGGGTCCTGCCCCTGGCCTGTGGGGCCTCTGAGCACAACCGGTACTCTCCCGCTGGAAGACCTCCCCGTCTGCCTCCAAAGGCCAGTTTGCAAGCACTCCAGCCCACTGTTCCCGCCAGGCCCGCACAATGCTCCCAAGCCCGGGAGAAAAGCGCTTCGGGCTGGTGCTCTCTCCGGGCCCTTGCCCCTGAGCCTGGGGGCCAGGCAGGGGGAACACACTCCCAGGCCAAGGCAGAACGACATGCACACTTCTGTTCCTGCCCCCTACACCGGCAGAGAGCACGGGGGAGCCAGAGACTGCCAGGGTGCTGCTGGGCTGGCTGCCTGTGTGGGACGTGGCAGAGCCGACCTAGGGGCAAGTTGGGCCTCTTGCTCTCCCTGCTGCCCTGAGTCTGCTGGGTTAAAGAGGTCTTGGGCATCCAGCCCTTTGCTGGTCCCTTCCCTCTGACGAGGCCCTCTGAGCTCCAGCACCTTGCAGTGTGGAGACAGCCCCTGCCAGCAACCTCCTCTCCAAGGAGGCCTCAACCGAGGCCTAGGCCCAGGGGAAAGGCACCAGCGGGGATGAGCCTGGGGAGGGGCCCGGCCATGTCTGGACCCAGTCCCCGCAGCCTGCCCCTTGGTGGGGCTCTACCCCCGGAGGCCAGGACGGTCTGGGCAAGGCTGCCAGGGGCAGGGACACTGCTGGGTCCTGCCCCTGGCCTGTGGGGCCTCTGAGCACAACCGGCCCTCTCCCGCTGGAAGACCTCCCCGTCTGCCTCCAAAGGCCGGATTGCAAGCACTCCAGCCCGCTGTTCCCGTCAGGCCCGCACAATGCTCCCAAGCCCGGGAGAAAAGCGCTTCGAGCTGGTGCTCTCTCCGTGCCCTTGCCCCTGAGCCTGGGGGCCAGGCAGGGGGAACACACTCCCAGGCCAAGGCAGAACGACATGCACACGTCTGTTCCTGCCCCCTGCACCGGCAGAGAGCTCGGGGGAGCCAGAGACTGCCAGGTTGCTGCTGGACTGGCTGCCTGTGTGGGACGGGGCAGAGCCGACCTAGGGGCAAGTTGGGCCTCTTGCTCTCCCTGCTGCCCTGATGTTGCTGGGCCAAAGAGGTCTTGGGCATCCAGCCCTTTGCTGGTCCCTTCCCTCTGACGAGGCACTCTGAGCTCCAGCACCTTGCAGTGTGGAGACAGCCCCTGCCAGCAACCTCCTCTCCAAAGAGGCCTCAACCGAGGCCTACGCCCAGGGGAAAGGCACCAGCGGGGATGATCCTGGGGAGGCGCACGGACATGTCTGGACCCATTCCCCGCCTGCCTGCCCCTTGGTGGGGCAGTACCCCCGGAGGCCAGGAAGGTCTGGGCAAGGCTGGCCAGGGGCAGGGGCCGTGCTGGGTCCTGCCCCTGGCCTGTGGGGCCTCTGAGCACAACCGGCCCTCTCCCATTGGAAGATCTCCCCGGCTGCCTCCAAAGTCCTGTTTGCAAACACTCCCGCCCGCTGTTCACGCCAGGCTCGCACAATGCTCCCAAGCCCGGGAGAAAAGCGCTTCGGGGTGGTGCTCTCTCCGGGCCCTTGCCCCTGAGCCTGGGGGCCCGGCAGGGGGAACACACTCCCAGGCCAAGGCAGAACCACATGCCCACGTCTGTTCCTGTCCCCTGCACTGCCAGAGAGCTTGGGAGAGCCAGAGTCTGTCAGGCAGCTGCTGGGCTGGCCGCCTGTGTGGGAAGGGGCAGAGCCGCCCTAGGGGCAAGTTGGGCCTCTTGCTCTCCCTGCTGCCCTGAGGCTGCTGGGCCAAAGACGTCTTGGGCATCCAGCCCCTTACTGGTCCCTTCCCTCTGACGAGGCCCTCTGAGCTCCAGCACCTTGCAGTGTGGAGACAGCCCCTGCCAGCAACCTCCTCTCCAAGGAGGCCTCAACCGAGGCCTAGGCCCAGGGGAAAGGCACCAGCGGGGATGAGCCAGGGGAGGCGCCCGAGCATGTCTGGACCCAGTCCCCGCAGCCTGCCCCTTGGTGGGGCAGTACCCCCGGAGGCCAGGAAGGTCTGGGCAAGGCTGGCCAGGGGCACGGGCCCTGCTGCGTCCTGCCCCTGGCCTGTGGGGCCTCTGAGCACAACCGGCCCTCTCCCACTGGAAGACCTCCCCAGCTACCTCCAAAGGCCGGTTTGCAAGCGCTCCCTCCCACTGTTCCCAGCAGGCGTGCACAATGCTCCCAAGCCCGGGAGAAAAGCGCTTCAGGGTGGTGCTCTCTCCGGGCCCTTGCCCCTGAGCCTGGGAGCAAGGCAGGGTGTCCACACTCCCAGGCCAAGGCAGAACCACATGCACACGTCTGATCTGCCCCCTGTACCGGCAGAGAGCTCGGCAGAGCCAGAGTCTGTCAGGCAGCTGCTGGGCTGGCCGCCTGTGAGGGAAGGGGCACAGCCGACCTAGGGGCAAGTTGGGCCTCTTGCTCTCCCTGCTGCCCTGAGGCTGCTGGGCCAAAGAGGTCTTGGGCATCCAGCCCCTTGCTGGTCCCTTCCCTTTGACGAGGCCCTCTGAGCTCCAGCACCTTGCAGTGTGGAGACAGCCCCTGCCAGCAACCTCCTCTCCAAGGAGGCCTAAACCGAGGCCTAGGCCCAAGGGAAAGGCACCAGCGGGGATGAGCCTGGGGAGGCGCCCGGGCATGTCTGGACCCAGTCCCCGCAGCCTGCCCCTTGGTGGGCAGTACCCCCGGAGGCCAGCAAGGACTGGGAAAGGCTGGCCAGGGGCAGAGTACCTGCTGGATCCTGCCCCTGGCCTGTGGGGCCTCTGAGCACATCCGGCCCTCTCCCGCTGGAAGACCTCCCCGGGTGCCTCCAAAGGCCGGTTTGCCAACACTCCCGCCCATTGTTCCCACCAGGCGCGCACAATGCTCCCAAGCCCGGGAGAAAAGCGCTTCGGGGTGTTGCTCCCACCGGGCCCTTGCCCCTGAGCCTGGGGGCAATGCAGGGGTTCCACACTCCCAGGCCAGGCAGAACCACATGCACACGTCTGTTCCTGCCCCCTGCACCGGCACAGAGCTGGGGGGAGCCAGAGTCTGCCAGGCAGCTGCTGGGCTGGCGGCCTGTGTGGGAAGGGGCAGAGCCGACCTAGGGGCAAGTTGGGCCTCTTGCTCTCCCTGCTGCCCTGAGGCTGCTGGGCCAAAGAGGTCTTGGGCATCCAGCCCCTTGCTGGTCCCTTCCCTCTGACGAGGCCCTCTGAGGTCCAGCACCTTGCAGTGTGGAGACAGCCCCTGCCAGCAACCTCCTCTGCAACGAGGCCTCAACCGAGGCATAGGCCCAGGGGAAAGGAACCAGCGGGGATGAGCCTGGGGAGGCGCCCGGGCATGTCTGGACCCAGTCCCCGCAGCCTGCCCCTTGGTGGGGCTGTACCCCGGAGGCAGGAAGGTCTGAGCAAAGCTGGCCAGGGGCAGGGGCCCTGCTGGGTCCTGCCCCTGGCCTGTGGGGCCTCTGAGCACAACCGGCCCTCTCCCACTGGAAGACCTCCCCGGCTGCCTCCAAAGGCCGGTTTGCAAGCACTCCCGCCCACTGTTCCCACCAGGCGCGCACAATGCTCCCAAGTCCGGGAGAAAAGCACTTCGAGGTGGTGCTCTCTCCGGGCCCTTGCCCCTGAGCCTGGTGGCCAGGTAGGGGGAACACACTCCCAGGCCAAGGCAGAACGACATGCACACGTCTGTTCCTGCCCCCTACACCAGCAGAGAGCTCGGGGGAGCCAGAGACTGCCAGGCTGCTGCTGGGCTGGCTGCCTGTGTGGGACGGGGCAGAGCCGACCTAGGGGCAAGTTGGGCCTCTTGCTCTCCCTGCTGCCCTGAGGCTGCTGGGCCAAAGAGGTCTTGGGCATTCAGCCCTTTGCTGGTCCCTTCCCTCTGACGAGGCCCTCTGAGCTCCAGCACCTTGCAGTGTGGAGACAGCCCCTGCCAGCAACCTCCTCTCCAAGAGGCTTCAACCGAGGCCTACGCCCAGGGGAAAGGCACCAGCGGGGATGAGCCAGGGGAGGCGCCCGAGCATGTCTGGACCCAGTCCCCGCAGCCTGCCCCTTGGTGGGGCAGTACCCCCGGAGGCCAGGAAGGTCTGGGCAAGGCTAGCCAGGGGCCCGGGCCCTGCTGCGTCCTGCCCCTGGCCTGTGGGGCCTCTCAGCACAACCGGCCCTCTCCCACTGGAAGACGTACCCGGCTGCCTCCAAAGGCCGGTTTGCAAGCACTCCTGCCTGCTGTTCCCGCCACACGCGCACAATGATCCCAAGCCCGGGAGAAAAGCGCTTCGGGGTGGTGCTCTCTCCGGGCCTTTGGAAGACCTCCCCGGCTGCCTCCAAAGGCCGGTTTGCAAGGACTCCTTCCTGCTGTTCCCGCCAGGCACGCACAATGCTCCCAATCCCGGGAGAAAAGCACTTCAGGGTGGTGCTCTCTCCGGGCCCTTGCCCCTGAGCCTGGGGGCAATGCAGGGGGAACACACTCCCAGGCCAAGGCAGAACCACATGCACACGTCTGTTCCTGCCCCCTGCACCGGCAGAGAGCTCAGGGGAGCCAGAGACTGCCAAGCTGCTGCTGGGCTGACTGCCTGTGTGGGACGGGGCAGAGCCGACCTAGGTGCAAGTTGGGCCTCTTGCTCTCCCTGCTGCCCTGAGGCTGCTGGGTCAAAGAGGTCTTGGGCATCCAGCCCTTTGCTGGTCCCTTCCCTCTGACGAGGCCCTCTGAGCTCCAGCACCTTGCTGTGTGGAGACAGCCCCTGCCAGCAACCTCCTCTCCAAGGAGGCCTCAACCGAGGCCTACGCCCAGGGGAAAGGCACCAGCGGGGATGAGCCAGGGGAGGCGCCCGAGCATGTCTGGACCCAGTCCCCGCAGCCTGCCCCTTGGTGAGGCAGTACCCCCGGAGGCCAGGAAGGTCTGGGCAAGGCTGGCCATGGGCAGGGGCCCTGCTGGGTCCTGCCCCTGGCCTGTGGGGCCTCTGAGCACAACCGGCCCTCTCCCACTGGAAGACCTCCCCGGCTGCCTCCAAAGGCCGGTTTGCAAGCGCTCCCACCCACTGTTCCCAGCATGCGCGCACAATGCTCCCAAACCGGGAGAAAAGCGCTTCGGGGTGGTGCTCTCTCCAGGCCCTTGCCCCTGAGCCTGGGGGCAATGCAGGCGGAACACACTCCCAGGCCAAGGCAGAATCACATGCACACGTCTGTTCCTGCCCCCTGCACCGGCAGAGAGCTCAGGGGAGCCAGAGTCTGTCAGGCAGCTGCTGGGCTGGCCGCCTGTGTGGGAAGGGGCAGAGCCGACCTAGGGGCATGTTGGGCCTCTTGCTCTCCCTGCTGCCCTGAGGCTGCTGGGTCAAAGAGGTCTTGGGCATCCAGCCCCTTGCTGGTCCCTTCCCTCTGACGAGGCCCTCTGAGCTCCAGCACCTTGCAGTGTGGAGACAGCCCCTGCCAGCAACCTCCTCTCCAAGGAGGCCTCAACCGAGGCCTAGGCCCAGGGGAAAGGCACCAGCGGGGATGACACTGGGGAGGCGCCCGGGCATGTCTGGACCCAGTCCCCGCAGCCTGCGCCTTGGTGGGGCTGTAACCCCGGAGGCAGGAAGGTCTGGGCAAGGCTGGCCAGGGGCTGGGGCCCTGCTGGGTCCTGCCCCTGGCCTGTGGGGCCTCTGAGCACAACCGGCCCTCTCCTACTGGAAGACCTCCCCGGCTACCTCCAAAGGCCGCTTTGCAAGCACTCCCGCCCACTGTTCCCACCAAGCACGCAAAATGCTCCCAAGCCCGGGAGAAAAGCGCTTCGGGGTGGTGCTCTCTCCGGGCCCTTGCCCCTGAGCCTGGGGGCCAGGCAGGGGGAACACACTCCCAGGCCAAGGCAGAACGACATGCACACGTCTGTTCCTGCCCCCTACACCGGCAGAGAGCTCGGGGGAGCCAGAGACTGCCAGGCTGCTGCTGGTCTGGCTGCCTGTGTGGGACGGGGCAGAGCCGACCTAGGGGCAAGTTGGGCCTCTTGCTCTCCCTGCTGCCCTGAGGCTGCTGGGTCAAAGAGGTCTTGGGCATCCAGCCCTTTGCTGGTCCCTTCCCTCTGACGAGGCCCTCTGAGCTCCAGCACCTTGCAGTGTGGAGACAGCCCCTGCCAGCAACCTCCTCTCCAAGGAGGCCTAAACCGAGGCCTAGGCCCAGGGGAAAGGCACCAGCGGGAATGAGCCTGGGGAGGCGCCCGGGCATGTCTGGACCCAGTCCCCGCAGCCTGCCCCTTGGTGGGGCAGTACCCCCGGAGGCCAGCAAGGACTGGGAAAGGCTGGCCAGGGGCAGGGGACATGCTGGGTCCTGCCCCTGGCCTGTGGGGCCTCTGAGCACATCCGGCCCTCTCCCGCTGGAAGACCTCCCCGGCTGCCTCCAAAGGCTGGTTTGCAAGCACTCCCGCCCACTGTTCCCACCAGGCGCGCACAATGCTCCCAAGCCCGGGAGAAAAGCGCTTCGGGGTGTTGCTCCCACCGGGCCCTTGCCCCTGAGCCTGGGTGCAATGCAGGGGTTCCACACTCCCAGGCCAAGGCAGAACCACATGCACACGTCTGCTCCTGCCCCCTGCACCGCCAGAGAGCTCAAGGGAGCCAGAGTCTGTCAGGCAGCTGCTGGGCTGGCCGCCTGTGTGGGAAGGGGCAGAGCCGACCTAGGGGCAAGTTGGGCCTCTTGCTCTCCCTGCTGCCCTGAGGCTGCTGGGCCAAAGAGGTCTTGGGCATCCAGCCCCTTGCTGGTCCCTTCCCTCTGACGAGGCCCTCTGAGCTCCAGCACCTTGCAGTGTGGAGACAGCCCCTGCCAGCAACCTCCTCTGCAACGAGGCCTCAACCGAGTCCTAGGCCCAGGGGAAAGGCACCAGCGGGGATGAGCCTGGGGAGGCGACCGGGCATGTCCTGACCCAGTCCCCGCAGCCTGCCCCTTGGTGGGGCTGTACCCCCGGAGGCAGGAAAGTCTGGGCAAGGCTGGCCAGGGGCAGGGTCCCTGCTGGGTTCTGCCCCTGGCCTGTGGGGCCTCTGAGCACAACCGGCCCTCTCCCGCTGGAAGACCTCCCCGTCTGCCTCCAAAGGCCGGTTTGCAAGCACTCCAGCCCGCTGTTCCCGCCAGGCCCGCACAATGCTCCCAAGCCCGGGAGAAAAGCGCTTGGGCTGGTGCTCTCTCCGGGCCCTTGCCCCTGAGCCTGGGGGCCAGGCAGGGGGAACACACTCCCAGGCCAAGGCAGAACGACATGCACACGTCTGTTCCTGCCCCCTACACCGGCAGAGAGCGCGGGGGAGCCAGAGACTGCCAGGCTGCTGCTGGGCTGGCTGCCTGTGTGGGACGGGGCAGAGCCGACCTAGGGGCAAGTTGGGCCTCTTGCTCTCCCTGCTGCCCTGAGGCTGCTGGGTCAAAGAGGTCTTGGGCATCCAGCCCTTTGCTGGTCCCTTCCCTCTGACGAGGCCCTCTGAGCTCCAGCACCTTGCAGTGTGGAGACAGCCCCTGCCAGCAACCTCCTCTGCAACGAGGCCTCAACCGAGGCCTAGGCCCAGGGGAAAGGCACCAGCGGGGATGAGCCTGGGGAGGCGCACGGACATGTCAGGACCCAGTCCCCGCAGCCTGCCCCTTGGTGGGGCAGTACCCCCGGAGGCCAGGAAAGTCTGGGCAAGGCTGGCCAGGGGCAGGGGCCCTGCTGGGTCCTCCCCCTGGCCTCTGGGGCCTCTGAGCACAACCGGCCCTCTCCCACTGGAAGACCTCCCCGGCTGCCTCCAAAGTCCTGTTTGCAAACACTCCCGCCCGCTGTTCACGCCAGGCTCGCACAATGCTCCCAAGCCCGGGAGAAAAGCGCTTTGGAGTGATGTTCTCACCGGGCCCTTGCCCCTGAGCCTGGGGGCCAGGCAGGGGGAACACACTCCCAGGCCAAGGCAGAACCACATGCCCACGTCTGTTCTTGTCCCCTGCACCGGCAGAGAGCTTGGGGGAGCCAGAGTCTGTCAGGCAGCTGCTGGGTTGACCGCCTGTGTGGGAAGGGGCAGAGCCGCCCTAGGGGCAAGTTGGGCCTCTTGCTCTCCCTGCTGCCCTGAGGCTGCTGGGCCAAAGACGTCTTGGGCATCCAGCCCCTTACTGGTCCCTTCCCTCTGACGAGGCCCTCTGAGCTCCAGCACCTTGCAGTGTGGAGACAGCCCCTGCCAGCAACCTCCTCTCGAAGAGGCCTCAACCGAGGCCTAGGCCCAGGGGAAAGGCACCAGCGGGGATGAGCCAGGCGAGGCGCCCCAGCATGTCTGGACCCAGTCCCCGCAGCCTGCCCCTTGGTGAGGCAGTACCCCCGGAGGCCAGGAAGGTCTGGGCAAGGCTGGCCAGGGGCACTGGCCCTGCTGGGTCCTGCCCATGGCCTGTGGGGCCTCTGAGCACAACCGGCCCTCTCCCACTGGAAGACCTCCCCGGCTGCCTCCAAAGGCCAGTTTGCAAGCGCTCCCGCCCACTGTTCCCAGCAGGCGCGCACAATGCTCCCAAGCCCGGGAGAAAAGCGCTTCGGGGTGGTGCTCTCACCGGGCCCTTGCCCCTGAGCCTGGGGGCAATGCAGGGGGAACACACTCCCAGGCCAAGGCAGAACCACATGCACACGTCTGTTCCTGCCCCCTGCACCGGCAGAGAGCTCAGGGGAGCCCGAGTCTGTCAGGCAGCTGCTGGGCTGGCCGCCTGTGTGGGAAGGGGCAGAGCCGACCTAGGGGCAAGTTGGGCCTCTTGCTCTCCCTGCTGCCCTGAGGCTGCTGGGCCAAAGAGGTCTTGGGCATCCAGCCCCTTGCTGGTCCCTTCCCTCTGACGAGGCCCTCTGAGCTCCAGCACCTTGCAGTGTGGAGACAGCCCCTGCCAGCAACCTCTTCTCCAAGGAGGCCTCTACCGAGGCCTAGGCCCAGGGGAAAGGCACCAGCGGGGATGAGACTGGGTAGGTGCCCGGGCATGTCTGGACCCAGTCCCGCAGCCTGCCCCTTGGTGGGGCTGTAACCCTGGAGGCAGGAAGTTCTGGGCAACGCTGGCCAGGGGCAGGGGCCCTGCTGGGTCCTGCCCCTGGCCTGTGGGGCCTCTGAGCACAACCGGCCCTCTCCCACTGGAAGACCTCCCCGGCTACCTCCAAAGGGCGGTTTGCAAGCACTCCCGCCCACTGTTCCCACCAAGGACGCAAAATGCTCCCAAGCCCGGGAGAAAAGCGCTTCGGGGTGGTGCTCTCTCCGGGCCCTTGCCCCTGAGCCTGGGGGCCAGGCAGGGGGAACACACTCCCAGGCCAAGGCAGAACGACATGCACATGTCTGTTCCTGCCCCCTACACCGGCAGAGAGCTCGGGGGAGCCAGAGACTGCCAGGCTGCTGCTGGGCTGGCTGCCTGTGTGGAACGGGGCAGAGCCGACCTAGGGGCAAGTTGGGCCTCTTGCTCTCCCTGCTGCCCTGAGGCTGCTGGGTCAAAGAGGGCTTGGGCATCCAGCCCTTTGCTGGTCCCTTCCCTCTGACGAGGCCCTCTGAGCTCCAGCACCTTGCAGTGTGGAGACAGCCCCTGCCAGCAACCTCCTCTCCAAGGAGGCCTAAACCGAGGTCTAGGCCCAGGGGAAAGGCACCAGCGGGGATGAGCCTGGGGAGGCGCCCGGGCATGTCTGGACCCAGTCCCTGCAGCCTGCCCCTTGGTGGGGCAGTACCGCCGGAGGCCAGGAAGGTCTGGGAAAGGCTGGCCAGGGTCAGGGGACCTGCTGGGTCCTGCCCCTGGCCTGTGGGGCCTCTGAGCACATCCGGCCCTCTCCCGCTGGAAGACCTCCCCGGCTGCCTCCAAAGGCCGGTTTGCCAACACTCACGCCCACTGTTCCCACCAGGCGCGCACAATGCTCCCAAGCCCGGCAGAAAAGCGCTTCGGGGTGGTGCTCTCACCGGGCCCTTGCCACTGAGCCTGGGGGCAATGCAGGGGGAACACACTCCCAGGCCAAGGCAGAACCACATGCACACGTCTGTTCCTGCCCCCTGCACCGGCAGAGAGCTCAGGGGAGCCAGAGTCTGTCAGGCAGCTGCTGGGCTGGCCGCCTGTGTGGGAAGGGCCAGAGCCGACCTGGGGCAAGTTGGGCCTCTTGCTCTCCCTGCTGCCCTGAGGCTGCTGGGCCAAAGAGGTCTTGGGCATCCAGCCCCTTGCTGGTCCCTTCCCTCTGACGAGGCCCTCTGAGCTCCAGCACCTTGCAGTGTGGAGACAGCCCCTGCCAGCAACCTCCTCTCCAAGGAGGCCTCAACCGAGGCCTAGGCCCAGGGGAAAGGCACCAGCGGGGATGAGCCTGGGGAGGCGCCCGGGCATGTCTGGACCCAGTCCCCTCAGCCTGCCCCTTGGTGGGGCAGTACCCCCGGAGGTCAGGAAGTTCTGGGCAATTCTGGCCAGGGGCAAGCGCCCTGCTGGGTCCTGCCCCTGGCCTGTGGGGCCTCTGAGCATGACCGGCCCTCTCCCGCTGGAGACCTCCCCGACTGCCTCCAAAGGCCGCTTTGCCAACACTCGCACCCGCTGTTCACGCCAGGCTCGCACAATGCTCCCAAGCCCGGGAGCAAAGCGCTTTGGAGTGATGCTCTCTGCGGGCCCTTGCCCCTGAGCCTGGGGGCAATGCAGGGGGAAAACACTCCCAGGCCAAGGCAGAACCACATGCACACGTCTGTTTCTGCCCCCTGCACGGGCAGAGAGCTCGGGGGAGCCAGAGTCTGCCAAGCAGCTGCTGGGCCGGCGGCCTGTGTGGAAAGGGGCAGAGCCGACCTAGGGGCAAGTTGGGCCTCTTGCTCTCCCTGCTGCCCTGAGGCTGCTGGGCCAAAGAGGTCTTGGGCATCCAGCCCCTTGCTGGTCCCTTCCCTCTGATGAGGCCCTCTGAGCTCCAGCACCTTGCAGTGTGGAGACAGCCCCTGCCAGCAACCTCCTCTCCAAGGAGGCCTCAACCGAGGCCTAGGCCCAGGGGAAAGGCACCAGCGGGGATGAGCCTGGGGAGGCGCCCGGCCATGTCTGGACCCAGTCCCCCCAACCTGCCCCTTGGTGGGGCAGTACCCCCGGAGGCCAGGAAGGTCTGGGCAAGGCTGGCCAGGGGCAGGGGCCCTGCTGGGTCCTGACCCTGGCCTGTGGGGCCTCTGAGCACAACCGGCCCTCTCCCACTGGAAGACCTCCCTGGCTGCCTCCAAAGTCCGGTTTGCAAACACTCCCGTCCGCTGTTCACGCCAGGCTCGCACAATGCTCCCAAGCTCGGGAGAAAAGCGCTTTGGAGTGATGCTCTCTCCGGGCCTTGCCCGTGAGCCTGGGGGCAAGGCAGGGGGAACACACTCCCAGGCCAAGGCAGAACCACATGCCCACGTCTGTTCCTGTCCCCTGCACCGGCAGAGAGCTTGGGGGAGCCAGAGTCTGTCAGGCAGCTGCTGGGTTGGCCGCCTGTGTGGGAAGGGGCAGAGCCGCACTAGGGGCAAGTTGGGCCTCTTGCTCTCCCTGCTGCTCTGAGGCTACTGGGCCAAAGAGGTCTTGGGCATCCAGCCCCTTACTGGTCCCTTCCCTCTAACGAAGCCCTCTGAGCTCCAGCACCTTGCAGTGTGGAGACAGCCCCTGCCAGCAAGCTCCTCTCCAAGGAGGCCTCAACCGAGGCCTAGGCCCAGGGGAAACGCACCAGCGGGGATGAGACTGGGGAGGCGCCCGGGCATGTCTGGACCCAGTCCCCGCAGCCTGCCCCTTGGTGGGGCTGTAACCCCGGAGGCAGGAAGGTCTGATCAAGGCTGGCCAGGGGCTGGGACCCTGCTGCGTCCTGCCCCTGGCCTGTGGGGCCTCTGAGCACAACCGGCCCTCTCCCACTGGAAGACCTCCCCGGCTGCCTCCAAAGGCCGGTTTGCAAGCACTCCCGCCCACTGTTCCCACCAAGCACGCAAAATGCTCCCAAGCCCGGGAGAAAAGCGCTTCGGGGTGGTGCTCTCTCCCGGCCCTTGCCCCTGAGCCTGGGGGCCAGGCATGGGGTCCACACTCCCAGGCAAAGGCAGAACCACATGCACACGTCTGTTACTGCACCCTGCACAGGCAGAGAGCTCGGGGGAGCCAGAGTCTGTCAGGCAGCTGCTGGGCTGGCGGCCTGTGTGGGAAGGGGCAGAGCCGACCTAGGGGCAAGTTGGGCCTCTTCCTCTCCCTGCTGCCCTGAGGCTACTGGGCAAAAGACGTCTTGGGCATCCAGCCCCTTACTGGTCCCTTCCCTCTGACGAGGCCCTCTGAGCTCCAGCACCTTGCAGTGTGGAGACAGCCCCTGCCAGCAACCTCCTCTCCAAGGAGGCCTCAACCGAGGCCTAGGCCCAGGGGAAAGGCATCAGCGGGAATGAGCCTGGGGAGGCGCCCGAGCATGTCTGGACCCAGTCCCCGCAGCCTGCCCCTTGGTGGGGCAGTACCCCCGGAGGCCAGGAAGGTCTGGGCAAGGCTGGCCAGGGGCAGGGGCCCTGCTGGGTCCTGCCCCTGGCCTGTGGGGCCTCTGAGCACAACCGGCCCTCTCCCACTGGAAGACCTCCCCGGCTGCCTCCAAAGGCCGGTTTGCAAGCGCTCCCACCCACTGTTCCCAGCAGGCGCGCACAGTGCTCCCAAGCCCGGGAGAAAAGCACTTCGGGGTGGTGCTCTCACCGGGCCCTTGCCCCTGAGCCTGGGGGCAATGCAGGGGGAACACACTCCCAGGGCAAGGCAGAACCACATGCACACGTCTGTTCCTGCCCCCTGCACTGGCAGAGATCTCAGGGGAGCCAGAGTCTGTCAGGCAGCTGCTGGGCTGGCCGCCTGTGTGGGAAGGGGCAGAGCCGACCTAGGGGCAAGTTGGGCCTCTTGCTCTCCCTGCTGCCCTGAGGCTGCTGGGCCAAAGAGGTCTTGGGCATCCAGCCCCTTGCTGGTCCCTTCCCTCTGACGAGGCCCTCTGAGCTCCAGCACCTTGCAGTGTGGAGACAGCCCCTGCCAGCAACCTCCTCTCCAAGGAGTCCTCAACCGAGGCCTAGGCCCAGGGGAAAGGCACCAGCGGGGATGAGCCTGGGTAGGCGCCCGGGCATGTCTGGACCCAGTTCCCGCAGCCTGCCCCTTGGTGGGGCAGTACCCCCGGAGACCAGGAAGGTTTGGGAAAGGCTGCCCAGGGGCAGGGGACCTGCTGGGTCCTGCCCCTGGCCTGTGGGGCCTCTGAGCACATCCAGCCCTCTCCCACTGGAAGACCTCCCCGGCTGCCTCCAAAGGCCGGTTTGCAAGCACTCCCGCCCGCTGTTCCCGCCAGGCACGCACAATGCTCCCAAGCCCGGGAGAAAAGCACTTCGGGGTGTTGCTCTCTCCGGGCCCTTGCCCCTGAGCCTGGGGGCCAGGCAGTGGGTCCACACTCCCAGACCACGGCAGAACCACATGCACACGTCTGTTCCTGACCCCTGCACCGGCAGAGAGCTCGGGGGAGCCAGAGTCTGTCAGGCAGCTGCTGGGCTGGCGGCCTGTGTGGGAAGGGGCAGAGCCGACCTAGGGGCAAGTTGGGCCTCTTGCTCTCCCTGCTGCCCTGAGGCTGCTGGGCCAAAGAGTTCTTGGGCATCCAGCCCCTTGCTGGTCCCTTCCCGCTGATGAGGCCCTCTGAGCTCCAGCACCTTGCAGTGTGGAGACAGCCCCTGCCAGCAACCTCCTCTCCAAGGAGCCCTCAACCGAGGCCTAGGCCCAGGGGAAAGGCACCAGCGGGGATGAGCCTGGGGAGGCGACCGGCCATGTCTGGACCCAGTCCCCGCAGCATGCCCCTTGGTGGGGCTGTACCCCCGGAGGCCAGGAAGGTCTGGGAAATGCTGCCAGGGGGTAGGGACACTGCTGGGTCCTGCCCCTGGCCTGTGGGGCCTCTGAGCATGACCGGCCCTCTCCCGCTGGAGACCTCCCCGACTGCCTCCAAAGGCCGGTTTGCCAACACTCGCGCCCGCTGTTCCCGCCAGGCACGCACAATGCTCCCAAGCCCGGGAGAAAAGCGCTTCGGGGTGGTGCTCTCTCCGGGCCCTTGCCCCTGAGCCTGGGGGCAATGCAGGGGGAACACACTCCCAGGCCAAGGCAGAACCACATGCACACGTCTGTTCCTGCACCCTGCACCAGCAGAGAGCTCGGGGGAGCCAGAGTCTGCCAGGCAGCTGCTGGGCTGGCGGCCTGTGTGGGAAGGGGCAGAGCCGACCTAGGGGCAAGTTGGGCCTCTTGCTCTCCCTGCTGCCCTGAGGCTGCTGGGCCAAAGAGTTCTTGGGCATCCAGCCCCTTGCTGGTCCCTTCCCGCTGACGAGGCCCTCTGAGCTCCAGCACCTTGCAGTGTGGAGACAGCCACTGCCAGCAACCTCCTCTCCAAGGAGGCCTCAACCGAGGCCTAGGCCCAGGGGAAAGGCACCAGCGGGGATGACACTGGGGAGGCGCCCGGGCATGTCTGGACCCAGTCCCCGCAGCCTGCCCCTTGGTGGGGCTGTAACCCCGGAGGCAGGAAGGTCTGGGCAAGGCTGGCCAGGGGCTGGGGCCCTGCTGGGTCCTGCCCCCGGCCTGTGGGGCCTCTGAGCACAACCGGCCCTCTCCCACTGGAAGACCACCCCGGCTGCCTCCAAAGACCGCTTTGCAAGCACTCCCGCCCACTGTTCCTACCAAGCACGCAAAATGCTCCCAAGCCCGGGAGAAAAGCGCTTCGGGGTGGTGCTCTCTCCGGGCCCTTGCCCCTGAGCCTGGGGGCCAGGCAGGGGGAACACACTCCCAGGCCAAGGCAGAACGACATGCACACGTCTGTTCCTGCCCCCTACACCGGCAGAGAGCTCGGGGGAGCCAGAGACTGCCAGGCTGCTGCTGGGCTGGCTGCCTGTGTGGGACGGGGCAGAGCCGACCTACGGGCAAGTTGGGCCTCTTGCTCTCCCTGCTGCCCTGAGGCTGCTGGGCCAAAGAGGTCTTGGGCATCCAGCCCCTTGCTGGTCCCTTCCCTCTGACGAGGCCCTCTGAGCTCCAGCACCTTGCAGTGTGGAGACAGCCCCTGCCAGCAACCTCCTCTCCAAGGAGGCCTAAACCGAGGCCTAGGCCCAGGGGAAAGGCACCACCGGGGATGAGCCTGGGGAGGCGCCCGGGCATGTCTGGACCCAGTCCCCGCAGCCTGCCCCTTGGTGCGGCAGTACCCCCGGAGGCCAGGAAGGACTGGGAAAGGCTGGCCAGGGGCAGGGGACCTGCTGGGTCCTGCCCCTTGCCTGTGGGGCCTCTGAGCACATCCGGCCCTCTCCCGCTGGAAGACCTCCCCGGCTGCGTCCAAAGGCCGGGTTGCGAACACTCACGCCCACTGTTCCCGCCAGGCACGCACAATGCCCCCAAGCCCGGGAGAAAAGCGCTTCGGGCTGGTGCTCTCTCCGGGCCCTTGCCCCTGAGCCTGGGGGCCAGGCAGGGGGAACACACTCCCAGGCCAAGGCAGAACGACATGCACACGTCTGTTCCTGCCCCCTACACCGGCAGAGAGCTCGTGGGAGCCAGAGACTGCCAGGCTGCTGCTGGGCTGGCTGCCTGTGTGGGACGGGGCAGAGCCGACCTAGGGGCAAGTTGGGCCCCTTGCTCTCCCTGCTGCCCTGAGGCTGCTGGGTCAAAGAGGTCTTGGGCATCCAGCCCTTTGCTTGTCCCTTCCCTCTGACAAGGCCCTCTGAGCTCCAGCACCTTGCAGTGTGGAGACAGCCCCTGCCAGCAACCTCCTCTCCAAGGAGGCCTAAACCGAGGCCTAGGCCCAGGGGAAAGGCACCAGCGGGGATGAGCCTGGGGAGGCGCCCGGGCATGTCTGGACCCAGTCCCGCAGCCTGCCCCTTGGTGGGGCAGTACCCCCGGAGGCCAGGAAGGTCTGGGCAAGGCTGGCCAGGGGCAGGGGCCCTGCTGGGTCCTGCCCCTGGCCTGTGGGGCCTCTGAGCACAACCGGCCCTCTCTCGCTGGAAGACCTCCCCGGCTGCCTCCAATGGCCGGTTTGCAAGCCCTCATGCCCGCTGTTCCCACCAGCCGCGCACAATGCTCCCTAGCCCGGGAGAAAAGCATTTTTGCGTGGTGCTCACTCCGGGCCCTTGGAAAACCTCCCTGGCTGCCTCCAAGGCCGGTTTGCAAGCACTTCTGCCTGCTTCTCCCGCCACACGCGCACAATGCTCCCAAGCCCGGGAGAAAAGCGTTTCGGGGTGGTGTTCTCTCTGTGCCCAAGAAAGACCTCCCGGGCTGCCCCCAAAGGCCGGTTTGCAAGCACTCCCACTCGCTGTTCCCGCCATCCGTGCAAATGCTCCAAGCCCAGGAGAAAAGCGCTTCGGGGTGGTGCTCTCTCCTGGCCCTTGGAAGACCTCCCCGGCTGCCTCCAAAGGCTGGTTTTCCAGAACTCCCTCCCGCTGTCCCGCCAGCCGCACACAATGCTCCCAATCACGGGAGAAAAGCGCTTCGGGGTGGTGCTCTCTCCGGGCCCTTGGAAGACCTCCCCGGCTGCCTCCAAAGGCCGGTTTACAAGCACTCATGCCCGCTGTTCCCGCCCGCCGCGCACAATGCTCCCAAGCCCGGGAGAAAAGTGCTTCGGGGTGGTGCTCTCTCCCGGCCCTTGGAAGACCTCCCCGGCTGCCTCCAAAGGCTGGTTTTCAAGAACTCCCTCCCGCTGACCCGCCAGCCGCACACAATGCTCCCAAGCCCGGGAGAAAAGCATTTTGGGGTGGTGCTCTCTCCGGGCCCTTGGAAGACCTCCCCGTCTGCCTCCAAAGGCCGGTTTGCAAGCACTCCCGCCCTCTGTTCCCGCCAGCCTCGCACAATGCTCCCAAGACCGGGAGAAAAGTGCTTCGGGGTGGTGCTCTCTCCGGGCCTTTGGAAGACCTCCCAGGCTGTCCCCAAAGGCCGGTTTGCAAGCACTCCAACTCGCTGTTCCCGCCAGCCACGCACAATCCTCCAAAACCCCGGAGAAAAGCGCTTCGGGGTGGTGTTCTCTCCTTGCCAATGGAAGACTTCCCGGGGTGCCCCCAAAGGCCGGTTTGGAAGCACTCCCACTCGCTGTTCCCGCCATCCGCGCAAATGTTCCAAGCCCGGGAGAAAAGCGCTTCTGGGTGGTGCTCTCTCCTGGCCCTTGGAAGACCTCCCCGGCTGCCTCCAAAGGCCGGTTTGCAAGCACTCCCGCCCGCTGTTCCCACCAGCCACGCACAATGCACCCAAGCCCGGGAGAAAAACATTTTGGGGTGGTGCTCACACCGGGCCCTGGAAGACCTCCCAGGCTGCCTCCAAAGGACGGTTTTCAAGCACTCCTGCCTGCTGTTCCCGCCACCCGCGCACAATGCTCCCAAGCCCAGGAGAAAAGCGCTTCGGGGTTGTGCTCTCTACAGGCCCTTGGAAGACCTCCCCGGCTGCCTCCAAAGGCCGGTTTGCAAGGACACCTTCCTGCTGTTCCCGCCAGCCAAGCACAATGCTCCCAAGCCCGGGAGAAAAGCATTTTGGGGTGGTGCTCACTCCGGGCCCTTGGAAGACCTCCCCGGATGCCTCCAAAGGCCAGTTTGCAAGCACTCCTGCCTGCTGTTCCCGCCAGCCGCGCACAATGCTCCCAAGCCCGGAAGAAAAGCGCTTCAGGGTGGTGCTCTCTCCGGGCACTTTCAAGACCTCCCCGGCTGCCTCCAAAGGCAGGTTTGTAAGTACTCATTCCCGCTGCTTCCGCCAGCCACGCACAATGCTCCCAAGCCCGGGAGAAAAGCATTTTGGGGTAGTGATCAGTCCGGGCCCTTGGAAGACCTCCCCGACTGCCCCCAAAGGCCGGTTTGGAAGCACTCCCACTCGCTGTTCCCGCCATCCGCGCAAATGTTCCAAGCCCGGGAGAAAAGTGCTTCTGGGTGGTGCTCTCTCCTGGCCCTTGGAAGACCTCCCCGGCTGCCTCCAAAGGCCGGTTTGCAAGCACTCCCGCCCGCTGTTCCCACCAGCCACGCACAATGCTCCCAAGCCCGGGAGAAAAGCATTTTGGGGTGGTGCTCACACCGGGCCCTGGAAGACCTCCCCGGATGCCTCCAAAGGACGGTTTTCAAGCACTCCTGCCTGCTGTTCCCGCCACCCGCGCACAATGCTCCCAAGCCCGGGAGAAAAGTGCTTCGGGGTGGTGCTCTCTCCAGGCCCTTGCTCCTGAGCCTGGGGGCCAGGCAGGTGATCCACACTCCCAGGCCAAGGCAGAACCACATGCACACGTCTGTTCCTGCCCCCTGCACCGGCAGAGAGCTCGCGGGAGCCAGAGTCTGTCAGGCAGCTGCTGGGCTGGGCGCCTGTGTGGGAAGGGGCAGAGCTGACCTAGGGGCTAGTTGGGCCTCTTGCTCTCCCTGCTGCCCTGAGGCTGCTGGGCCAAAGAGGTCTTGGGCATCCAGCCCCTTGCTGGTCCCTTCCCTCTGACGAGGCCCTCTGAGCTCCAGCACCTTGCAGTGTGGAGACAGCCCCTGCCAGCACCCTCCTCTCCAAGGAGGCCTCAACCGAGGCCTAGTCCCAGGGAAAGGCACCAGCGGGGATGAACCTGTGGAGGCGCCCGGGAATGTCTGGACCCAGTCCCCACAGCCTGCCCCTTGGTGGGGCAGTACCCCCGGAGGCCAGGAAGGTCTGGGCAAGGCTGCCAGGGGCAGGGACACTGCTGGGTCCTGCCCCTGGCCTGTGGGGCCTCTGAGCACAACCGGCACTCTCCCGCTCGAAGACCTCCCCGTCTGCCTCCAAAGGACGGATTGCAAGCACTCCCACCCGCTGTTCCCGCCAGGCACGCACAATGCGCCCAAGCCCGGGAGAATAGCGCTTCGGGGTGGTGCTCTCTCCGGGCCCTTGCCCCTGAGCCTGGGGGCCAGGCAGGGGGAACACACTCTCAGGCCAAGGCAGAACGACATGCACACGTCAGTTCCTGCCCCCTACACCGGCAGAGAGCTCGGGGAGCCAGAGACTGCCAGGCTGCTGCTGGGCTGGCTGCCTGTGTGGGACGGGGCAGAGCCGACCTAGGGGCAAGTTGGGCCTCTTGCTCTCCCTGCTGCCCTGAGGCTGGTGGGTCAAAGTGGTCTTGGGCATCCAGCCCTTTGCTGGTCCCTTCCCTCTGACGAGGCCCTCTGAGCTCCAGCACCTTGTAGTGTGGAGACAGCCCCTGCCAGCAACCTCCTCTCCAAGGATGCCTCAACCGAGGCCTAGGCCCACGGGAAAGGCACCAGCGGGGATGAGCCTGGGGAGGCGCCTGGGCATGTCTGGACCCAGTCCCCGCAGCCTGCCCCTTGGTGGGGCAGTACGCCCGGAGGCCAGGAAGGTCTGGGAAAGGCTGGCCAGGGGCAGGGGACCTGCTGGGTCCTGCCCCTGGCCTGTGGGGCCTCTGAGCACATCCGGCCCTCTCCCGCTGGAAGACCTCCCCGGCTGCCTCCAAAGGCCGGTTTGCCAACACTCACGCCCACTGTTCCCACCAGGCGCGCACAATGCTCCCAAGCCCGGGAGAAAAGCGCTTCGGGGTGGTGCTCTCACCGGGCCCTTGCCCCTGAGCCTGGGGGCAAAGCAGGGGGAACACACTCCCAGGCCAAGGCAGAACCACATGCACACGTCTGTTCCTGCCCCCTGCACCGGCAGAGAGCTCAGGGGAGCCAGAGTCTGTCAGGCAGCTGCTGAGCTCGCCGCCTGTGTGGGAAGGGGCAGAGCCGACCTAGGGGCAAGTTGGGCCTCTTGCTCTCCCTGCTGCCCTGAGGCTGCTGGGCCAAAGAGGTCTTGGGCATCCAGCCCCTTGCTGGTCCCTTCCCTCTGACGAGGCCCTCTGAGCTCCAGCACCTTGCAGTGTGGAGACAGCCCCTGCCAGCAACCTCCTCTCCAAGGAGGTCTCAAACGAGGCCTAGGCCCACGGGAAAGGCACCAGCGGGGATGAGCCTGGGGAGGCGCCCGGGCATGTCTGAACCCAGTCCCCTCAGCCTGCCCCTTGGTGGGGCAGTACCCCCGGAGGCCAGGAAGTTCTGGGGAAGGCTGGCCAGTGGCAGGCGCCCTGCTGGGTCCTGCCCCTGGCCTCTGGGGCCTCTGAGCACAACCGGCCCTCTCCCACTGGAAGACCTCCCCGGCTGCCTCCAAAGGCCGGTTTGCAAGCACTCCCGCCCGCTCTTCCCGCCAGGCACTCACAATGCTCCCAAGACTGGGAGAAAGGCACTTCGGGGTGTTGCTCTCTCCGGGCCCTTGCCCCTGAACCTGGGGGCCAGGCAGTGGGTAAACACTCCCAGACCAAGGCAGAACCACATGCACACGTCTGTTCCTGACCCCTGCACCGGCAGAGAGCTCGGGGGAGCCAGAGTCTGTCAGGCAGCTGCTGGGCTGGCCGCCTGTGTGGGAAGGGGCAGAGCCGACCTAGGGGCAAGTTGGGCCTCTTGCTCTCCCTGCTTCCCTGAGGCTGCTGGGCCAAAGAGGTCTTGGGCATCCAGCCCCTTGCTGGTCCCTTCCATCTGACGAGGCCCTCTGAGCTCCAGCACCTTGCTGTGTGGAGAGAGACCCTGCCAGCAACCTCCTCTCCAAGGAGGCCTCAACCGAGGCCTAGTCCCAGGGAAAGGCACCAGCGGGGATGAACCTGGGGAGGCGCCCGGGAATGTCTGGACCCAGTCCCCGCAGCCTGCCCCTTGGTGGGGCAGTACCCCCGGAGGCAGGAAGGTCTGGGCAAGGCTGGCCAGGGGCAGGGGCCCTGCTGGGTCCTGCCCCTGGCCTGTGGGGCCTCTGAGCACAACCGGCCCTCTCCCACTGGAAGACCTCCCCGGCTGCCTCCAAAGGCCGGTTTGCAAGCGCTCCCGCCCACTGTTCCCAGCAGGCGCGCACAATGCTCCCAAGCCCGGGAGAAAAGCGCTTCGGGGTGGTCCTCTCACCGGGCCCTTGCCCCTGAGCCTGGGGGCAAGGCAGGGTGTCCACACTCCCAGGCCAAGGCAGAACCACATGCACACGTCTGTTCCTGCCCCCTGCACCGGCAGAGAGCTCAGGGGAGCCAGAGTCTGTCAGGCAGCTGCTGGGCTGGCCGCCTGTGTGGGAAGGGGCAGAGCCGACCTAGGGGCAAGTTGGGCCTCTTGCTCTCCCTGCTGCCCTGAGGCTGCTGGGCCAAAGAGGTCTTGGGCATCCAGCCCCTTGCTGGTCCCTTCCCTCTGACGAGGCCCTCTGAGCTCCAGCACCTTGCAGTGTGGAGACAGCCCCTGCCAGCAACCTCCTCTCCAAGGAGGCCTCAACCGAGGCCTAGGCCCAGGGGAAAGGCACCAGCGGGGATGAGACTGGGGAGGCGCCCGGGCATGACTGGACCCAGTCCCCGCAGCCTGCCCCTTGGTGGGGCTGTAACCCCGGAGGCAGGAAGGTCTGGGCAAGGCTGGCCAGGGGCAGGGGACCTACTGGGTCCTGCCCCTGGCCTGTGGGGCCTCTGAGCACATCCGGCCCTCTCCCGCTGGAAGACCTCCCCGGCTGCCTCCAAAGGCCGGTTTGCCAACACTCACGCCCACTGTTCCCACCAGGCGCGCACAATGCTCCCAAGCCCGGGAGAAAAACGCTTCGGGGTGGTGCTCTCACCGGGCCCTTGCCCCTGAGCCTGGGGGCAATGCAGGGGGAACACACTCCCAGGCCAAGGCAGAACCACATGCACACGTCTGTTCCTGCCCCCTGCATCGGCAGAGAGCTCAGGGGAGCCGGAGTCTGTCAGGCAGCTGCTGGGCTGTCCGCCTGTGTGGGAAGGGGCAGAGCCGACCTAGGGGCAAGTTGGGCCTCTTGCTCTCCCTGCTGCCCTGAGGCTGCTGGGCCAAAGAGGTCTTGGGCATCCAGCCCCTTGCTGGTCCCTTCCCTCTGACGAGGCCCTCTGAGCTCCAGCTCCATGCAGTGTGGGGACAGCCCCTGCCAGCAACCTCCTCTCCAAGGAGGCCTCAACCGAGGCCTAGGCCCAGGGGAAAGGCACCAGCGGGGATGAGCCTGGGGAGGCGCCCGGGCATGTCTGGACTCAGTCACCGCAGCCTGGCCCTTGGTGGGGCAGTACCCCCGGAGGCCAGGAAGGTCTGGGCAAGGCTGGCCTGGGGCAGGCGCCCTGCTGGGTCCTGCCCCTGGCCTCTGGGGCCTCTGAACACAACCGGCCCTCTCCCACTGGAAGACCTCCCCGGCTGCCTCCAAAGGCCAGTTTGCAACACTCCCGCCCGCTGTTCCCGCCAGGCACGCACAATGCTCCCAAGCCCGGGAGAAAAGCACTTCGGGGTGTTGCTCTCTCCGGGCCCTTGCTCCTGAGCCTGGGGGCCAGGCAGTGGGTCCACACTCCCAGACAAAGGCAGAACCACATGCACACGTCTGTTCATGACCCCTGCACTGGCAGAGAGCTCGGGGGAGCCAGAGTCTGTCAGGCAGCTACTGGGCTGACCGCCTGTGTGGGAAGGGGCAGAGCCGACCTAGGGGCAAGTTGGGCCTCTTGCTCTCCCTGCTGCCCTGAGGCTGCTGGGCCAAAGAGGTCTTGGGCATCCAGCCCCTTGCTGGTCCCTTCCCGCTGACGAGGCCCTCTGAGCTCCAGCACCTTGCAGTGTGGAGTCAGCCCCTGCCAGCAACCTCCTCTCCAAGGAGGCCTCAACCGAGGCCTAGGCCCAGGGGAAAGGCACCAGCGGGGATGATCCTGGGGAGGCGCACGGACATGTCTGGACCCAGTCCCCGCAGCCTGCCCCTTGGTGGGGCTGTACCCCCGGTGGCCAGGAAGGTCTGGGCAAGGCTCGCCAGGGGCAGGGGACCTACTGGGTCCTGCCCCTGGCCTGTGGGGCCTCTGAGCACATCCGGCCCTCTCCCGCTGGAAGACCTCCCCGGCTGCCTCCAAAGGCCGGTTTGCCAACACTCACGCCCACTGTTCCCACCAGGCGCGCACAATGCTCCCAAGCCCGGGAGAAAAGCGCTTCGGGGTGGTGCTCTCACCGAGCCCTTGCCCCTGAGCCTGGGGGCAATGCAGGGGGAACACACTCCCAGGCCAAGGCAGAACCACATGCACACGTCTGTTCCTGCCCCCTGCACCGGCAGAGAGCTCAGGGGAGCCGGAGTCTGTCAGGCAGCTGCTGGGCTGGCCGCCTGTGTGGGAAGGGGCAGAGCCGACCTAGGGGCAAGTTGGGCCTCTTGCTCTCCCTGCTGCCCTGAGGCTGCTGGGCCAAAGAGGTCTTGGGCATCCAGCCCCTTGCTGGTCCCTTCCCTCTGACGAGGCCCTCTGAGCTCCAGCACCATGCAGTGTGGGGACAGCCCCTGCCAGCAACCTCCTCTCCAAGGAGGCCTCAACCGAGGCCTAGGCCCAGGGGAAAGGCACCAGCGGGGATGAGCCTGGGGAGGCGCCCGGACATGTCTGGACTCAGTCCCCGCAGCCTGGCCCTTGGTGGGGCAGTACCCCCGGAGGCCAGGAAGGTCTGGGCAAGGCTGGCCTGGGGCAGGCGCCCTGCTGGGTCCTGCCCCTGGCCTCTGGGGCCTCTGAGCACAACCGGCCCTCTCCCACTGGAAGACCTCCCCGGCTGCCTCCAAAGCCAGTTTGCAACACTCCCGCCCGCTGTTCCCGCCAGGCACGCACAATGCTCCCAAGCCCGGGAGAAAAGCACTTCGGGGTGTTGCTCTCTCCGGGCCCTTGCCCCTGAGCCTGGGGGCCAGGCAGTGGGTCCACCCTCCCAGACAAAGGCAGAACCACATGCACACGTCTGTTCCTGACCCCTGCACTGGCAGAGAGCTCGGGGGAGCCAGAGTCTGTCAGGCAGCTGCTGGGCTGGCCGCCTGTGTGGGAAGGGGCAGAGCCGACCTAGGGGCAAGTTGGGCCTCTTGCTCTCCCTGCTGCCCTGAGGCTGCTGGGCCAAAGAGGTCTTGGGCATCCAGCCCCTTGCTGGTCCCTTCCCGCTGACGAGGCTCTTGAGCTCCAGCACCTTGCAGTGTGGAGACAGCCCCTGCCAGCAACCTCCTCTCCAAAGAGGCCTAAACCGAGGCCTACGCCCAGGGGAAAGGCACCAGCGGGGATGATCCTGGGGAGGCGCACGGACATGTCTGGACCCAGTCCCCGCAGCCTGCCCCTTGGTGGGGCAGTACCCCCGGAGGCCAGGAAGGTCTGGGCAAGGCTGGCCAGGGGCAGGGGCCCTGCTGGGTCCTGACCCTGGCCTGTGGGGCCTCTGAGCACAACCGGCCCTCTCCCACTGGAAGACCTCCCCGGCTGACTCCAAAGTCCTGTTTGCAAACACTCCCGTCCGCTGTTCACGCCAGGCTCGCACAATGCTCCCAAGCCCGGGAGAAAAGCGCTTCGGGGTGGTGCTCTCTCCGGGCCCTTGCCCCTGAGCCTGGGGGCAAGGCAGGGGGAACACACTCCCAGGCCACAGCAGAACCACATGCCCACGTCTGTCCCTGTCCCCTGCACTGCCAGAGAGCTTGGGGGAGCCAGAGTCTGTCAGGCAGCTGCTGGGTTGGCCGCCTGTGTGGGAAGGGGCAGAGCCGCCCTAGGGGCAAGTTGGGCCTCTTGCTCTCCCTGCTGCCCTGAGGCTGCTGGGCCAAAGAGGTCTTGGGCATCCAGCCCCTTACTGGTCCCTTCCCTCTGACGAGGCCCTCTGAGCTCCAGCACCTTGCAGTGTGGAGACAGCCCCTGCCAGCAACCTCCTCTCCAAGGAGGCCTCAACCGAGGCCTAGGCCCAGGGGAAAGGCACCAGCGGGGATGAGCCAGGGGAGGCGCCCGAGCATTTCTTTACCCAGTCCCCGCAGCCTGCCCCTTGGTGGGGCAGTACCCCCGGAGGCCAGGAAGGTCTGGGCAAGGCTGGCCAGGGGCACGGGCCCTGCTGCGTCCTGCCCCTGGCCTGTGGGGCCTCTGAGCACAACCGGCCCTCTCCCACTGGAAGACCTCCCCGGCTGCCTCCAAAGGCCGGTTTGCAAGCGCTCCCTCCCACTGTTCCCATCAGGCGTGCACAATGCTCCCTAGCCCGGGAGATAAGCGCTTCAGGGTGGTGCTCTCTCCGGGCCCTTGCCCCTGAGCCTGGGGGCAAAGCAGGGTGTCCACACTCCCAGGCCAAGGCAGAACCACATGCACACTTCTGATCTGCCCACTGCACCGGCAGAGAGCTCGGCAGAGACAGAGTCTGTCAGGCAGCTGCTGGGCTGGCCGCCTGTGTGGGAAGGGGCAGAGCCGACCTAGGGGCAAGTTGCGCCTCTTGCTCTCCCTGCTGCCGTGAGGCTGCTGGGCCAAAGAGGTCTTGGGCATCCAGCCCCTTGCTGGTCCCTTCCCTCTGACGAGGCCCTCTGAGCTCCAGCACCTTGCAGTGTGGAGACAGCCCCTGCCAGCAACCTCCTCTCCAAGGAGGCCTAAACCGAGGCCTAGGCCCAGGGGAAAGGCACCAGCGGGGATGAGCCTGAGGAGGCGCCCGGGCATGTCTGGACCCAGTCCCCGCAGCCTGCCCCTTGGTGGGGCAGTACCCCCGGAGGCCAGGAAGGACTTGGAAAGGCTGGCCAGGGGCAGGGGACCTGCTGGGTCCTGCCCCTGCCCTGTGGGGCCTCTGAGCACATCCGGCCCTCTCCCGCTGGAAGACCTCCCCGGCTGCCTCCAAAGGCCGGTTTGCAAGCACTTCCGCCCACTGTTCCCACCAGGCGCGCACAATGCTCCCAAGCCCGGGAGAAAAGCGCTTCGGGGTGGTGCTCTCTCCGGGCCCTTGCCCCTGAGCCTGGGGGCCAGGCAGTGGGTCCACACTCCAAGACCAAGGCAGAACCACATGCACACGTCTGTTCCTGCCCCCTGCAGCGGCAGAGAGCTCGGGGGAGCCAGAGTCTGTCAGGCAGCTGCTGGGCTGGCCGCCTGTGTGGGAAGGGGCATAGCCGACCTAGGGGCAAGGTGGGCCTCTTCCTCTCCCTGCTGCCCTGAGGCTGCTGGGCCAAAGAGGTCTTGGGCATCCAGCCCTTTGCTGGTCCCTTCCCTCTGACGAGGCCCTCTGAGCTCCAGCACCTTGCAGTGTGGAGACAGCCCCTGCCAGCACCCTCCTCTCCAAGGAGGCCTTAACCGAGGCCTAGGCCCAGGGGAAAGGCACCAGCGGGGATGAGACTGGGGAGGCACCCGGGCCTGTCTGGACCCAGTCCCCGCAGCCTGCCCCTTGGTGGGGCAGTACCCCCGGAGGCCAGGAAGGTCTGAGCAAGGATGGCCAGGGACAGGGGCCCTGCTGGGTCCTGCCCCTGTCCTGTGGGGCCTCTGAGCACAACCGGCCGTCTCCCGCTGGAAGACCTCCCCGGCTGCCTCCAAAGGCCGGTTTGCAAGCACTCCCGCCCGCTGTTCCCGCCAGGCACGCACAATGCTCCCAAGCCCGGGAGAAAAGCGCTTCGGGGTGGTGCTCTCTCCGGGCCCTTTCCCCTGAGCCTGGGGGCCAGGCAGGGGGTCCACACTCCCAGGCCAAGGCAGAACAACATGCACACGTCTGTTCCTGGCCCCTACACTGGCAGAGAGCTCGGGGGAGCCAGAGACTGCCAGGCTGCTGCTGGGCTGGCTGCCTATGTTGGAAGGGGCAGAGCCGACCTAGGGGCAAGTTGGGCCTCTTGCTCTCCCTGCTGCCCTGAGGCTGCTGGGCCAAAGAGGTCTTGGGCATCCAGCCCCTTGCTGGTCCCTTCCCTCTGACGAGGCCCTCTGAGCTCCAGCACCTTGCAGTGTTGAGACAGCCCCTGCCAGCAACCTCCTCTCCAAGGAGGCCTCAACCGAGGCCTAGGCCCAGGGGAAAGGCATCAGCGGGGATGAGCCGGGGGAGGCGCCCGGGTATGTCTGGACCCATTCCCCGCAGCCTGCCCCTTGGTGGGGCAGTACCCCCGGAGGCCAGGAAAATCTGGGCAAGGCTGGCCAGGGACAGGGGCCCTGCTGGGTCCTGCCCCTGGCCTGTGGGGCCTCTGAGCACAACCGGCCCTCTCCCACTGGAAGACCTCCCCAGGCTGCCTCCAAAGGCCGGTTTGCAAACACTCCCGCCCGCTGTTCACGCCAGGCATGCACAATGCTCCCAAGCCCGGGAGAAAAGTGCTTCTGGGTGGTGCTCTCTCCGGGCCCTTGCCCCTGAGCCTGTGGGGAAGGCATGGGGGACACACTCCCAGACCAAGGCAGAACGACATGCACACGTCTGTTCCTATCCCCTGCACCGGCAGAGAGCTCGGGGGAGCCAGAGGCTGTCAGGCAGCTGCTGGGCTGGCCGCCTGTGTGGGAAGGGGCAGAGCCGACCTAGGGGCAAGTTGGGCCTCTTGCTCTCCCTGCTGCCCTGAGGCTGCTGGGCCAAAGAGGTCTTGGGCATCCAGCCCCTTACTGGTCCCTTCCCTCTGTCGAGGCCCTCTGAGCTCCAGCACCTTGCAGTGTGGAGACAGGCCCTGCCAGCAATCTCCTCTCCAAGGAGGTCTCAACCGAGGCCTAGGCCCAGGGGAAAGGCACCAGAAGGGATGAGCCATGGGAGGGGCCCGGGCATGTCTGGACCCAGTCCCGGCAGTCTGCCCCTTGGTGACGCAGTACCCCGGAGGCCAGGAAGGTCTGGGCAAGGCTGCCAGGGGCAGGGACACTGCTGGGTCCTGCCCCTGGCCTGTGGGACCTCTGAGCACAAGCGGCACTCTCCCGCTGGAAGACCTCCCCGGCTGCCTCCAAAGGCCGGTTTGCAAGCACTCCCACCCGCTGTTCCCGCCAGGCACGCACAATGCTCCCAAGCCCGGGAGAAAAGCGCTTCGGGGTGGTGCTCTCTCCGGGCCCTTTCCCCTGAGCCTGGGGGCCAGGCAGGGGGTCCACACTCCCAGGCCAAGGCACAACGACATGCACACGTCTGTTCCTGCCCCCTACACCGGCAGAGAGCTCGGGGGAGCCAGAGACTGCCAGGCTGCTGCTGGGCTGGCTGCCTGTGTGGGAAGGGGCAGAGCCGACCTAGGGACAAGTTGGGCCTCTTGCTCTCCCTGCTGCCCTGAGGCTGCTGGGCCAAAGAGGTCTTGGGCATCCAGCCCCTTGCTGATCCCTTCCCTCTGACGAGGCCCTCTGAGCTCCAGCACCTTGCAGTGTGGAGACAGCCCCTGCCAGCAACCTCCTCTCCAAGGAGGCCTCAACCGAGGCCTAGGCCCAGGGGAAGGCACCAGCGGGGATGAGCCGGGGGAGGCGCCTGGTTATGTCTGGACCCAGTCCCCGCAGCCTGCCCCTTGGTGGGGCAGTACCCCCGGAGGCCAGGAAGATCTGGGCAAGGCTGGCCAGGGACAGGGGCCCTGCTGGGTCCTGCCCCTGGCCTGTGGGGCCTCTGAGCACAACCGGCCCTCTCCCGCTGGAAGACCTCACCAGGCTGCCTCCAAAGGCCGGTTTGCAAACACTCCCGCCCGCTGTTCACGCCAGGCATGCACAATGCTCCCAAGCCCGGGAGAAAAGCGCTTCGGGGTGGTGCTCTTTCCGGGCCCTTGCCCCTGAGCCTGTGGGGAAGGCATGGGGAACACACTCCCAGACCAAGGCAGAACCACATGCACACGTCTGTTCCTGACCCCTGCACCGGCAGAGAGCTCGGGGGAGCCAGAGTCTGTCAGGCAGCTGCTGGGCTGGCCGCCTGTGTGGGAAGGGGCAGAGCCGACCTAGGGGCAAGTTGGGCCTCTTGCTCTCCCTGCTTCCCTGAGGCTGCTGGGCCAAAGAGGTCTTGGGCATCCAGCCCCTTGCTGGTCCCTTCCCTCTGACGAGGCCCTCTGAGCTCCAGCACCTTGCAGTGTGGAGACAGCCCCTGCCATCAACCTCCTCTCCAAGGAGGCCTCAACCGAGGCCTAGTCCCAGGGAAAGGCACCAGCGGGGATGAACCTGGGGAGGCGCCCGGGAATGTCTGGACCCAGTCCCTGCAGCCTGCCCCTTGGTGGGGCAGTACCCCCGGAGGCCAGGAAGGTCTGGGCAAGGCTGGCCAGGGGCAGGGGCCCTGCTGGGTCCTGCCCCTGGCCTGTGGGGCCTCTGCGCACAACCGGCCCTCTCCCACTGGAAGACCTCCCCGGCTGCCTCCAAAGGCCGGTTTGCAAGCGCTCCCGCCCACTGTTCCCAGCAGGCGCGCACAATGCTCCCAAGCCCGGGAGAAAAGCGCTTCGGGGTGGTGCTCTCACCGGGCCCTTGCCCCTGAGCCTGGGGGCAATGCAGGGGGAACACACTCCCAGGCCAAGGCAGAACCACATGCACACGTCTGTTCCTGCCCCCTGCACCGGCAGAGAGCTCAGGGGAGCCAGAGTCTGTCAGGCAGCTGCTGGGCTGGCCGCCTGTGTGGTAAGGGGCAGAGCCGACCTAGGGGCAAGTTGGGCCTCTTGCTCTCCCTGCTGCCCTGAGGCTGCTGGGCCAAAGAGGTCTTGGGCATCCAGCCCCTTGCTGGTCCCTTCCCTCTGACGAGGCCCTCTGAGCTCCAGCACCTTGCAGTGTGGAGACAGCCCCTGCCAGCAACCTCCTCTCCAAGGAGGCCTCAACCGAGGCCTAGGCCCAGGGGAAAGGCACCAGCGGGGATGAGATTGGGGAGGCGCCCGGGCATGTCTGGACCCAGTCCCCGCAGCCTGCCCCTTGGTGGGGCTGTAACCCCGGAGGCAGGAAGGTCTGGGCAAGGCTGGCCAGGGGCAGGGGCCCTGCTGGGTCCTGCCCCTGGCCTGTGGGGCCTCTGAGCACAACCGGACCTCTCCCACTGGAAGACCTCCCCGGCTGCCTCCAAAGGCCGGTTTGCAAGCACTCCCGCCCACTGTTCCCACCAAGCACGCAAAATGCTCCCAAGCCCGGGAGAAGAGCGCTTCGGGGTGGTGCTCTCTCCGGGCCCTTGCCCCTGAGCCTGGGGGCCAGGCAGGGGGAACACACTCTCAGGCCAAGGCAGAACGACATGCACACGTCTGTTCCTGCCCCCTACACCGGCAGAGAGCTCGGGGAGCCAGAGACTGCCAGGCTGCTGCTGGGCTGGCTGCCTGTGTCGGACGGGGCAGAGCCGACCTAGGGGCAAGTTGGGCCTCTTGCTCTCCCTGCTGCCCTGAGGCTGGTGGGTCAAAGTGGTCTTGGGCATCCAGCCCTTTGCTGGTCCCTTCCCTCTGACGAGGCCCTCTGAGCTCCAGCACCTTGTAGTGTGGAGACAGCCCCTGCCAGCAACCTCCTCTCCAAGAATGCCTCAACCGAGGCCTAGGCCCACGGGAAAGGCACCAGCGGGGATGAGCCTGGGGAGGCGCCCGGGCATGTCTGGACCCAGTCCCCGCAGCCTGCCCCTTGGTGGGGCAGTACCCCCGGAGGCCAGGAAGGTCTGGGAAAGGCTGGCCAGGGGCAGGGGACCTGCTGGGTCCTGCCCCTGGCCTGTGGGGCCTCTGAGCACATCCGGCCCTCTCCCGCTGGAAGACCTCCCCGGCTGCCTCCAAAGGCCGGTTTGCCAACACTCACGCCCACTGTTCCCACCAGGCGCGCACAATGCTCCCAAGCCCGGGAGAAAAGCGCTTCGGGGTGGTGCTCTCACCGGGCCCTTGCCCCTGAGCCTGGGGGCAATGCAGGGGGAACACACTCCCAGGCCAAGGCAGAACCACATGCACACGTCTGTTCCTGCCCCCTGCACCGGCAGAGAGCTCAGGGGAGCCAGAGTCTGTCAGGCAGCTGCTGAGCTCGCCGCCTGTGTGGGAAGGGGCAGAGCCGACCTAGGGGCAAGTTGGGCCTCTTGCTCTCCCTGCTGCCCTGAGGCTGCTGGGCCAAAGAGGTCTTGGGCATCCAGCCCCTTGCTGGTCCCTTCCCTCTGACGAGGCCCTCTGAGCTCCAGCACCTTGCAGTGTGGAGACAGCCCCTGCCAGCAACCTCCTCTCCAAGGAGGTCTCAACCGAGGCCTAGGCCCACGGGAAAGGCACCAGCGGGGATGAGCCTGGGGAGGTGCCCGGGCATGTCTGAACCCAGTCCCCTCAGCCTGCCCCTTGGTGGGGCAGTACCCCCGGAGGCCAGGAAGGTCTGGGGAAGACTGGCCAGTGGCAGGCGCCCTGCTGGGTCCTGCCCCTGGCCTCTGGGGCCTCTGAGCACAACCGGCCCTCTCCCACTGGAAGACCTCCCCGGCTGCCTCCAAAGGCCGGTTTGCAAGCACTCCCGCCCGCTCTTCCCGCCAGGCACTCACAGTGCTCCCAAGACTGGGAGAAAGGCACTTCGGGGTGTTGCTCTCTCCGGGCCCTTGCCCCTGAACCTGGGGGCCAGGCAGTGGGTCCACACTCCCAGACCAAGGCAGAACCACATGCACACGTCTGTTCCTGACCCCTGCACCGGCAGAGAGCTCGGGGGAGCCAGAGTCTGTCAGGCAGCTGCTGGGCTGGCCGCCTGTGTGGGAAGGGGCAGAGCCGACCTAGGGGCAAGTTGGGCCTCTTGCTCTCCCTGCTGCCCTGAGGCTGCTGGGCCAAAGAGGTCTTGGGCATCCAGCCCCTTGCTGGTCCCTTCCCGCTGACGAGGCCCTCTGAGCTCCAGCACCTTGCTGTGTGGAGAGAGACCCTGCCAGCAACCTCCTCTCCAAGGAGGCCTCAACCGAGGCCTAGTCCCAGGGAAAGGCACCAGCGGGGATGAAACTGGGGAGGCGCCCGGGAATGTCTGGACCCAGTCCCCGCAGCCTGCCCCTTGGTGGGGTAGTACCCCCGGAGGCCAGGAAGGTCTGGGCAAGGCTGGCCAGGGGCAGGGGCCCTGCTGGGTCCTGCCCCTGGCCTGTGGGGCCTCTGAGCACAACCGGCCCTCTCCCACTGGAAGACCTCCCCGGCTGCCTCCAAAGGCCGGTTTGCAAGCGCTCTCGCCCACTGTTCCCAGCAGGCGCGCACAATGCTCCCAAGCCCGGGAGAAAAGCGCTTCGGGGTGGTGCTCTCACCGGGCCCTTGCCCCTGAGCCTGGGGGCAAGGCAGGGTGTCCACACTCCCAGGCCAAGGCAGAACCACATGCACACGTCTGTTCCTGCCCCCTGCACCGGCAGAGAGCTCAGGGGAGCCAGCGTCTGTCAGGCAGCTGCTGGGCTGGCCGCCTGTGTGGGAAGGGGCAGAGCCGACCTAGGGGCAAGTTGGGCCTCTTGCTCGCCCTGCTGCCCTAAGGCTGCTGGGCCAAAGAGGTCTTGGGCATCCAGCCCCTTGCTGGTCCCTTCCCTCTGACGAGGCCCTCTGAGCTCCAGCACCTTGCAGTGTGGAGACAGCCCCTGCCAGCAACCTCCTCTCCAAGGAGGCCTCAACCGAGGCCTAGGCCCAGGGGAAAGGCACCAGCGGGGATGAGCCTGGGGAGGCGCCCGGGCATGTCTGGACCCAGTCCCCGCAGCCTGCCCCTTGGTGGGGCTGTAACCTTCGGAGGCAGGAAGGTCTGGGCAAGGCTGGCCAGGGGCTGGGGCCCTGCTGGGTCCTGCCCCTGGCCTGTGGGTCCTCTGAGCACAACCGGCCCTCTCCCACTGGAAGACCTCCCCGGCTGCCTCCAAAGGCCGGTTTGAAAGCACTCCCGCAGACTGTTCCCACCAAGCACGCAAAATGCTCCCAAGCCCGGGAGAAAAGCGCTTCGGGGTGGTGCTCTCTCCGGGCCCTTGACCCTGAGCCTGGGAGCCAGGCAGGGGGAACACACTCCCAGGCCAATGCAGAACGACATGAACACGTCTGTTCCTGCCCCCTACACCGGCAGAGAGCTCGGGGGAGCCAGAGACTGCCAGGCTGCTGCTGGGATGGCTGCCTGTGTGGGACGGGGCAGAGCCGACCTAGGGGCAAGTTGGGCCTCTTGCTCTCCCTGCTGCCCTGAGGCTGCTGGGTCAAAGAGGTCTTGGGCATCCAGCCCTTTGCTGGTCCCTTCCCTCTGACGAGGGCCTCTGAGCTTCAGCACCTTGCAGTGTGGAGACAGCCCCTGCCAGCAACCTCCTCTCCAAGGAGGCCTAAACCGAGGCCTAGGCCCAGGGGAAAGGCACCAGCGGGGATGAGCCTGGGGAGGCGCCCGGGCGTGTCTGGACCCAGTCCCCGCAGCCTGCCCCTTGGTGGGGCAGTACCCCCGGAGGCCAGGAAGGTCTGGGCAAGGCTGGCCAGGGGCAGGGGACCTGCTGGGTCCTGCCCCTGGCCTGTGGGGCCTCTGAGCACATCCGGCCCTCTCCCGCTGGAAGACCTCCCCGGCTGCCTCCAAAGGCCTGTTTGCCAACACTCACGCCCACTGTTCCCACCAGGCGCGCACAATGCTCCCAAGTCCGGGAGAAAAGCGCTTCGGGGTGGTGCTCTCACCGGGCCCTTGCCCCTGAGCCTGGGGGCAATGCAGGGGGAACACACTCCCAGGCCAAGGCAGAACCACATGCACACGTCTGTTCCTGACCCCTGCACAGGCAGAGAGCTAGCGGAGCCAGAGTCTGTCAGGCAGCTGCTGGGCTCGCCGCCTGTGTGGGAAGGGGCATAGCCGACATAGGGGCTAGTTGGGCCTCTTGCTCTCCCTGCTGCCCTGAGGCTGCTGGGCCAAAGAGGTCTTGGGCATCCAGCCCCTTGCTGGTCCCTTCCCTCTGACGAGGCCCTCTGAGCTCCAGCACCTTGCAGTGTGGAGACAGCCCCTGCCAGCAACCTCCTCTCCAAGAGGCCTCAACCGAGGCCTAGGCCCAGGGGAAAGGCACCAGCGGGGATGAGCCTGGGGAGTCGAATGGACATGTCTGGACCCAGTCCCCGCAGCCTGCCCCTTGGTGGGGCAGTACCCCCGGAGGCCAGGAAGGTCTGGGCAAGGCAGGCCAGGGGCAGGGGCCCTGCTGGGTCCTGCCCCTGGCCTGTGGGGCCTCTGAGCACAACCGGCCCTCTCCCACTGGAAGACCTCCCCGGCTGCCTCCAAAGGCCGGTTTGCAAGCGCTCCCGCCCACTGTTCCCAGCAGGCGCGCACAATGCTCCCAAGCCCGGGAGAAAAGCGCTTCAGGGTGGTGCTCTCTCTGGGCCCTTGCCCCTGAGCCTGGGGGCAAGGCAGGGTGTCCACACTCCCAGGCCAAGGCAGAACCACATGCACACGTCTGATCTGCCCCCTGCACCGGCAGAGAGCTCAGCAGAGCCAGAGTCTGTCAGGCAGCTGCTGGGCTGGCCGCCTGTGTGGGAAGGGGCAGAGCCGACCTAGGGGCAATTTGGGCCTCTTGCTCTCCCTGCTTCCCTGAGGCTGCTGGGCCAAAGAGGTCTTGGGCATCCAGCCCCTTGCTGGTCCCTTCCCTCTGACGAGGCCCTCTGAGCTCCAGCACCTTGCAGTGTGGAGACAGCCCCTGCCATCAACCTCCTCTCCAAGGAGGCCTCAACCGAGGCCTAGTCCCAGGGAAAGGCACCAGCGGGGATGAACCTGGGGAGGCGCCCGGGAATGTCTGGACCCAGTCCCTGCAGCCTGCCCCTTGGTGGGGCAGTACCCCCGGAGGCCAGGAAGGTCTGGGCAAGGCTGGCCAGGGGCAGGGGCCCTGCTGGGTCCTGCCCCTGGCCTGTGGGGCCTCTGCGCACAACCGGCCCTCTCCCACTGGAAGACCTCCCCGGCTGCCTCCAAAGGCCGGTTTGCAAGCGCTCCCGCCCACTGTTCCCAGCAGGCGCGCACAATGCTCCCAAGCCCGGGAGAAAAGCGCTTCGGGGTGGTGCTCTCACCGGGCCCTTGCCCCTGAGCCTGGGGGCAATGCAGGGGGAACACACTCCCAGGCCAAGGCAGAACCACATGCACACGTCTGTTCCTGCCCCCTGCACCGGCAGAGAGCTCAGGGGAGCCAGAGTCTGTCAGGCAGCTGCTGGGCTGGCCGCCTGTGTGGGAAGGGGCAGAGCCGACCTAGGGGCAAGTTGGGCCTCTTGCTCTCCCTGCTGCCCTGAGGCTGCTGGGCCAAAGAGGTCTTGGGCATCCAGCCCCTTGCTGGTCCCTTCCCTCTGACGAGGCCCTCTGAGCTCCAGCACCTTGCAGTGTGGAGACAGCCCCTGCCAGCAACCTCCTCTCCAAGGAGGCCTCAACCGAGGCCTAGGCCCAGGGGAAAGGCACCAGCGGGGATGAGATTGGGGAGGCGCCCGGGCATGTCTGGACCCAGTCCCCGCAGCCTGCCCCTTGGTGGGGCTGTAACCCCGGAGGCAGGAAGGTCTGGGCAAGGCTGGCCAGGGGCAGGGGCCCTGCTGGGTCCTGCCCCTGGCCTGTGGGGCCTCTGAGCACAACCGGACCTCTCCCACTGGAAGACCTCCCCGGCTGCCTCCAAAGGCCGGTTTGCAAGCACTCCCGCCCACTGTTCCCACCAAGCACGCAAAATGCTCCCAAGCCCGGGAGAAGAGCGCTTCGGGGTGGTGCTCTCTCCGGGCCCTTGCCCCTGAGCCTGGGGGCCAGGCAGGGGGAACACACTCTCAGGCCAAGGCAGAACGACATGCACACGTCTGTTCCTGCCCCCTACACCGGCAGAGAGCTCGGGGAGCCAGAGACTGCCAGGCTGCTGCTGGGCTGGCTGCCTGTGTCGGACGGGGCAGAGCCGACCTAGGGGCAAGTTGGGCCTCTTGCTCTCCCTGCTGCCCTGAGGCTGGTGGGTCAAAGTGGTCTTGGGCATCCAGCCCTTTGCTGGTCCCTTCCCTCTGACGAGGCCCTCTGAGCTCCAGCACCTTGTAGTGTGGAGACAGCCCCTGCCAGCAACCTCCTCTCCAAGAATGCCTCAACCGAGGCCTAGGCCCACGGGAAAGGCACCAGCGGGGATGAGCCTGGGGAGGCGCCCGGGCATGTCTGGACCCAGTCCCCGCAGCCTGCCCCTTGGTGGGGCAGTACCCCCGGAGGCCAGGAAGGTCTGGGAAAGGCTGGCCAGGGGCAGGGGACCTGCTGGGTCCTGCCCCTGCCCTGTGGGGCCTCTGAGCACATCCGGCCCTCTCCCGCTGGAAGACCTCCCCGGCTGCCTCCAAAGGCCGGTTTGCAAGCACTTCCGCCCACTGTTCCCACCAGGCGCGCACAATGCTCCCAAGCCCGGGAGAAAAGCGCTTCGGGGTGGTGCTCTCTCCGGGCCCTTGCCCCTGAGCCTGGGGGCCAGGCAGTGGGTCCACACTCCAAGACCAAGGCAGAACCACATGCACACGTCTGTTCCTGCCCCCTGCAGCGGCAGAGAGCTCGGGGGAGCCAGAGTCTGTCAGGCAACTGCTGGGCTGGCCGCCTGTGTGGGAAGGGGCAGAGCCGACCTAGGGGCAAGGTGGGCCTCTTCCTCTCCCTGCTGCCCTGAGGCTGCTGGGCCAAAGAGGTCTTGGGCATCCAGCCCTTTGCTGGTCCCTTCCCTCTGACGAGGCCCTCTGAGCTCCAGCACCTTGCAGTGTGGAGACAGCCCCTGCCAGCACCCTCCTCTCCAAGGAGGCCTTAACCGAGGCCTAGGCCCAGGGGAAAGGCACCAGCGGGGATGAGACTGGGGAGGCACCCGGGCCTGTCTGGACCCAGTCCCCGCAGCCTGCCCCTTGGTGGGGCAGTACCCCCGGAGGCCAGGAAGGTCTGAGCAAGGATGGCCAGGGACAGGGGCCCTGCTGGGTCCTGCCCCTGTCCTGTGGGGCCTCTGAGCACAACCGGCCGTCTCCCGCTGGAAGACCTCCCCGGCTGCCTCCAAAGGCCGGTTTGCAAGCACTCCCGCCCGCTGTTCCCGCCAGGCACGCACAATGCTCCCAAGCCCGGGAGAAAAGCGCTTCGGGGTGGTGCTCTCTCCGGGCCCTTTCCCCTGAGCCTGGGGGCCAGGCAGGGGGTCCACACTCCCAGGCCAAGGCAGAACAACATGCACACGTCTGTTCCTGGCCCCTACACTGGCAGAGAGCTCGGGGGAGCCAGAGACTGCCAGGCTGCTGCTGGGCTGGCTGCCTATGTTGGAAGGGGCAGAGCCGACCTAGGGGCAAGTTGGGCCTCTTGCTCTCCCTGCTGCCCTGAGGCTGCTGGGCCAAAGAGGTCTTGGGCATCCAGCCCCTTGCTGGTCCCTTCCCTCTGACGAGGCCCTCTGAGCTCCAGCACCTTGCAGTGTGGAGACAGCCCCTGCCAGCAACCTCCTCTCCAAGGAGGCCTCAACCGAGGCCTAGGCCCAGGGGAAAGGCATCAGCGGGGATGAGCCGGGGGAGGCGCCCGGGTATGTCTGGACCCATTCCCCGCAGCCTGCCCCTTGGTGGGGCAGTACCCCCGGAGGCCAGGAAAATCTGGGCAAGGCTGGCCAGGGACAGGGGCCCTGCTGGGTCCTGCCCCTGGCCTGTGGGGCCTCTGAGCACAACCGGCCCTCTCCCACTGGAAGACCTCCCCAGGCTGCCTCCAAAGGCCGGTTTGCAAACACTCCCGCCCGCTGTTCACGCCAGGCATGCACAATGCTCCCAAGCCCGGGAGAAAAGTGCTTCTGGGTGGTGCTCTCTCCGGGCCCTTGCCCCTGAGCCTGTGGGGAAGGCATGGGGGACACACTCCCAGACCAAGGCAGAACGACATGCACACGTCTGTTCCTATCCCCTGCACCGGCAGAGAGCTCGGGGGAGCCAGAGGCTGTCAGGCAGCTGCTGGGCTGGCCGCCTGTGTGGGAAGGGGCAGAGCCGACCTAGGGGCAAGTTGGGCCTCTTGCTCTCCCTGCTGCCCTGAGGCTGCTGGGCCAAAGAGGTCTTGGGCATCCAGCCCCTTACTGGTCCCTTCCCTCTGTCGAGGCCCTCTGAGCTCCAGCACCTTGCAGTGTGGAGACAGGCCCTGCCAGCAATCTCCTCTCCAAGGAGGTCTCAACCGAGGCCTAGGCCCAGGGGAAAGGCACCAGAAGGGATGAGCCATGGGAGGGGCCCGGGCATGTCTGGACCCAGTCCCGGCAGTCTGCCCCTTGGTGACGCAGTACCCCGGAGGCCAGGAAGGTCTGGGCAAGGCTGCCAGGGGCAGGGACACTGCTGGGTCCTGCCCCTGGCCTGTGGGACCTCTGAGCACAAGCGGCACTCTCCCGCTGGAAGACCTCCCCGGCTGCCTCCAAAGGCCGGTTTGCAAGCACTCCCACCCGCTGTTCCCGCCAGGCACGCACAATGCTCCCAAGCCCGGGAGAAAAGCGCTTCGGGGTGGTGCTCTCTCCGGGCCCTTTCCCCTGAGCCTGGGGGCCAGGCAGGGGGTCCACACTCCCAGGCCAAGGCACAACGACATGCACACGTCTGTTCCTGCCCCCTACACCGGCAGAGAGCTCGGGGGAGCCAGAGACTGCCAGGCTGCTGCTGGGCTGGCTGCCTGTGTGGGAAGGGGCAGAGCCGACCTAGGGACAAGTTGGGCCTCTTGCTCTCCCTGCTGCCCTGAGGCTGCTGGGCCAAAGAGGTCTTGGGCATCCAGCCCCTTGCTGATCCCTTCCCTCTGACGAGGCCCTCTGAGCTCCAGCACCTTGCAGTGTGGAGACAGCCCCTGCCAGCAACCTCCTCTCCAAGGAGGCCTCAACCGAGGCCTAGGCCCAGGGGAAGGCACCAGCGGGGATGAGCCGGGGGAGGCGCCTGGTTATGTCTGGACCCAGTCCCCGCAGCCTGCCCCTTGGTGGGGCAGTACCCCCGGAGGCCAGGAAGATCTGGGCAAGGCTGGCCAGGGACAGGGGCCCTGCTGGGTCCTGCCCCTGGCCTGTGGGGCCTCTGAGCACAACCGGCCCTCTCCCGCTGGAAGACCTCACCAGGCTGCCTCCAAAGGCCGGTTTGCAAACACTCCCGCCCGCTGTTCACGCCAGGCATGCACAATGCTCCCAAGCCCGGGAGAAAAGCGCTTCGGGGTGGTGCTCTTTCCGGGCCCTTGCCCCTGAGCCTGTGGGGAAGGCATGGGGAACACACTCCCAGACCAAGGCAGAACCACATGCACACGTCTGTTCCTGACCCCTGCACCGGCAGAGAGCTCGGGGGAGCCAGAGTCTGTCAGGCAGCTGCTGGGCTGGCCGCCTGTGTGGGAAGGGGCAGAGCCGACCTAGGGGCAAGTTGGGCCTCTTGCTCTCCCTGCTTCCCTGAGGCTGCTGGGCCAAAGAGGTCTTGGGCATCCAGCCCCTTGCTGGTCCCTTCCCTCTGACGAGGCCCTCTGAGCTCCAGCACCTTGCAGTGTGGAGACAGCCCCTGCCATCAACCTCCTCTCCAAGGAGGCCTCAACCGAGGCCTAGTCCCAGGGAAAGGCACCAGCGGGGATGAACCTGGGGAGGCGCCCGGGAATGTCTGGACCCAGTCCCTGCAGCCTGCCCCTTGGTGGGGCAGTACCCCCGGAGGCCAGGAAGGTCTGGGCAAGGCTGGCCAGGGGCAGGGGCCCTGCTGGGTCCTGCCCCTGGCCTGTGGGGCCTCTGCGCACAACCGGCCCTCTCCCACTGGAAGACCTCCCCGGCTGCCTCCAAAGGCCGGTTTGCAAGCGCTCCCGCCCACTGTTCCCAGCAGGCGCGCACAATGCTCCCAAGCCCGGGAGAAAAGCGCTTCGGGGTGGTGCTCTCACCGGGCCCTTGCCCCTGAGCCTGGGGGCAATGCAGGGGGAACACACTCCCAGGCCAAGGCAGAACCACATGCACACGTCTGTTCCTGCCCCCTGCACCGGCAGAGAGCTCAGGGGAGCCAGAGTCTGTCAGGCAGCTGCTGGGCTGGCCGCCTGTGTGGTAAGGGGCAGAGCCGACCTAGGGGCAAGTTGGGCCTCTTGCTCTCCCTGCTGCCCTGAGGCTGCTGGGCCAAAGAGGTCTTGGGCATCCAGCCCCTTGCTGGTCCCTTCCCTCTGACGAGGCCCTCTGAGCTCCAGCACCTTGCAGTGTGGAGACAGCCCCTGCCAGCAACCTCCTCTCCAAGGAGGCCTCAACCGAGGCCTAGGCCCAGGGGAAAGGCACCAGCGGGGATGAGATTGGGGAGGCGCCCGGGCATGTCTGGACCCAGTCCCCGCAGCCTGCCCCTTGGTGGGGCTGTAACCCCGGAGGCAGGAAGGTCTGGGCAAGGCTGGCCAGGGGCAGGGGCCCTGCTGGGTCCTGCCCCTGGCCTGTGGGGCCTCTGAGCACAACCGGACCTCTCCCACTGGAAGACCTCCCCGGCTGCCTCCAAAGGCCGGTTTGCAAGCACTCCCGCCCACTGTTCCCACCAAGCACGCAAAATGCTCCCAAGCCCGGGAGAAGAGCGCTTCGGGGTGGTGCTCTCTCCGGGCCCTTGCCCCTGAGCCTGGGGGCCAGGCAGGGGGAACACACTCTCAGGCCAAGGCAGAACGACATGCACACGTCTGTTCCTGCCCCCTACACCGGCAGAGAGCTCGGGGAGCCAGAGACTGCCAGGCTGCTGCTGGGCTGGCTGCCTGTGTCGGACGGGGCAGAGCCGACCTAGGGGCAAGTTGGGCCTCTTGCTCTCCCTGCTGCCCTGAGGCTGCTGGGCCAAAGAGGTCTTGGGCATCCAGCCCCTTGCTGGTCCCTTCCCTCTGACGAGGCCCTCTGAGCTCCAGCACCTTGCAGTGTGGAGACAGCCCCTGCCAGCAACCTCCTCTCCAAGGAGGTCTCAACCGAGGCCTAGGCCCACGGGAAAGGCACCAGCGGGGATGAGCCTGGGGAGGTGCCCGGGCATGTCTGAACCCAGTCCCCTCAGCCTGCCCCTTGGTGGGGCAGTACCCCCGGAGGCCAGGAAGGTCTGGGGAAGGCTGGCCAGTGGCAGGCGCCCTGCTGGGTCCTGCCCCTGGCCTCTGGGGCCTCTGAGCACAACCGGCCCTCTCCCACTGGAAGACCTCCCCGGCTGCCTCCAAAGGCCGGTTTGCAAGCACTCCCGCCCGCTCTTCCCGCCAGGCACTCACAGTGCTCCCAAGACTGGGAGAAAGGCACTTCGGGGCGTTGCTCTCTCCGGGCCCTTGCCCCTGAACCTGGGGGCCAGGCAGTGGGTCCACACTCCCAGACCAAGGCAGAACCACATGCACACGTCTGTTCCTGACCCCTGCACCGGCAGAGAGCTCGGGGGAGCCAGAGTCTGTCAGGCAGCTGCTGGGCTGGCCGCCTGTGTGGGAAGGGGCAGAGCCGACCTAGGGGCAAGTTGGGCCTCTTGCTCTCCCTGCTGCCCTGAGGCTGCTGGGCCAAAGAGGTCTTGGGCATCCAGCCCCTTGCTGGTCCCTTCCCGCTGACGAGGCCCTCTGAGCTCCAGCACCTTGCTGTGTGGAGAGAGACCCTGCCAGCAACCTCCTCTCCAAGGAGGCCTCAACCGAGGCCTAGTCCCAGGGAAAGGCACCAGCGGGGATGAAACTGGGGAGGCGCCCGGGAATGTCTGGACCCAGTCCCCGCAGCCTGCCCCTTGGTGGGGTAGTACCCCCGGAGGCCAGGAAGGTCTGGGCAAGGCTGGCCAGGGGCAGGGGCCCTGCTGGGTCCTGCCCCTGGCCTGTGGGGCCTCTGAGCACAACCGGCCCTCTCCCACTGGAAGACCTCCCCGGCTGCCTCCAAAGGCCGGTTTGCAAGCGCTCTCGCCCACTGTTCCCAGCAGGCGCGCACAATGCTCCCAAGCCCGGGAGAAAAGCGCTTCGGGGTGGTGCTCTCACCGGGCCCTTGCCCCTGAGCCTGGGGGCAAGGCAGGGTGTCCACACTCCCAGGCCAAGGCAGAACCACATGCACACGTCTGTTCCTGCCCCCTGCACCGGCAGAGAGCTCAGGGGAGCCAGCGTCGGTCAGGCAGCTGCTGGGCTGGCCGCCTGTGTGGGAAGGGGCAGAGCCGACCTAGGGGCAAGTTGGGCCTCTTGCTCGCCCTGCTGCCCTAAGGCTGCTGGGCCAAAGAGGTCTTGGGCATCCAGCCCCTTGCTGGTCCCTTCCCTCTGACGAGGCCCTCTGAGCTCCAGCACCTTGCAGTGTGGAGACAGCCCCTGCCAGCAACCTCCTCTCCAAGGAGGCCTCAACCGAGGCCTAGGCCCAGGGGAAAGGCACCAGCGGGGATGAGCCTGGGGAGGCGCCCGGGCATGTCTGGACCCAGTCCCCGCAGCCTGCCCCTTGGTGGGGCTGTAACCTTCGGAGGCAGGAAGGTCTGGGCAAGGCTGGCCAGGGGCTGGGGCCCTGCTGGGTCCTGCCCCTGGCCTGTGGGTCCTCTGAGCACAACCGGCCCTCTCCCACTGGAAGACCTCCCCGGATGCCTCCAAAGGCCGGTTTGAAAGCACTCCCGCAGACTGTTCCCACCAAGCACGCAAAATGCTCCCAAGCCCGGGAGAAAAGCGCTTCGGGGTGGTGCTCTCTCCGGGCCCTTGACCCTGAGCCTGGGAGCCAGGCAGGGGGAACACACTCCCAGGCCAAGGCAGAACGACATGAACACGTCTGTTCCTGCCCCCTACACCGGCAGAGAGCTCGGGGGAGCCAGAGACTGCCAGGCTGCTGCTGGGATGGCTGCCTGTGTGGGACGGGGCAGAGCCGACCTAGGGGCAAGTTGGGCCTCTTGCTCTCCCTGCTGCCCTGAGGCTGCTGGGTCAAAGAGGTCTTGGGCATCCAGCCCTTTGCTGGTCCCTTCCCTCTGACGAGGGCCTCTGAGCTTCAGCACCTTGCAGTGTGGAGACAGCCCCTGCCAGCAACCTCCTCTCCAAGGAGGCCTAAACCGAGGCCTAGGCCCAGGGGAAAGGCACCAGCGGGGATGAGCCTGGGGAGGCGCCCGGGCGTGTCTGGACCCAGTCCCCGCAGCCTGCCCCTTGGTGGGGCAGTACCCCCGGAGGCCAGGAAGGTCTGGGCAAGGCTGGCCAGGGGCAGGGGACCTGCTGGGTCCTGCCCCTGGCCTGTGGGGCCTCTGAGCACATCCGGCCCTCTCCCGCTGGAAGACCTCCCCGGCTGCCTCCAAAGGCCTGTTTGCCAACACTCACGCCCACTGTTCCCACCAGGCGCGCACAATGCTCCCAAGTCCGGGAGAAAAGCGCTTCGGGGTGGTGCTCTCACCGGGCCCTTGCCCCTGAGCCTGGGGGCAATGCAGGGGGAACACACTCCCAGGCCAAGGCAGAACCACATGCACACGTCTGTTCCTGACCCCTGCACAGGCAGAGAGCTAGCGGAGCCAGAGTCTGTCAGGCAGCTGCTGGGCTCGCCGCCTGTGTGGGAAGGGGCATAGCCGACATAGGGGCTAGTTGGGCCTCTTGCTCTCCCTGCTGCCCTGAGGCTGCTGGGCCAAAGAGGTCTTGGGCATCCAGCCCCTTGCTGGTCCCTTCCCTCTGACGAGGCCCTCTGAGCTCCAGCACCTTGCAGTGTGGAGACAGCCCCTGCCAGCAACCTCCTCTCCAAGAGGCCTCAACCGAGGCCTAGGCCCAGGGGAAAGGCACCAGCGGGGATGAGCCTGGGGAGTCGAATGGACATGTCTGGACCCAGTCCCCGCAGCCTGCCCCTTGGTGGGGCAGTACCCCCGGAGGCCAGGAAGGTCTGGGCAAGGCAGGCCAGGGGCAGGGGCCCTGCTGGGTCCTGCCCCTGGCCTGTGGGGCCTCTGAGCACAACCGGCCCTCTCCCACTGGAAGACCTCCCCGGCTGCCTCCAAAGGCCGGTTTGCAAGCGCTCCCGCCCACTGTTCCCAGCAGGCGCGCACAATGCTCCCAAGCCCGGGAGAAAAGCGCTTCAGGGTGGTGCTCTCTCTGGGCCCTTGCCCCTGAGCCTGGGGGCAAGGCAGGGTGTCCACACTCCCAGGCCAAGGCAGAACCACATGCACACGTCTGATCTGCCCCCTGCACCGGCAGAGAGCTCAGCAGAGCCAGAGTCTGTCAGGCAGCTGCTGGGCTGGCCGCCTGTGTGGGAAGGGGCAGAGCCGACCTAGGGGCAAGTTGGGCCTCTTGCTCTCCCTGCTGCCCTGAGGCTGCTGGGCCAAAGAGGTCTTGGGCATCCAGCCCCTTGCTGGTCCCTTCCCTCTGACGAGGCCCTCTGAGCTCCAGCACCTTGCAGTGTGGAGACAGCCCCTGCCAGCAACCTCCTCTCCAAGGAGGCCTAAACCGAGGCCTAGGCCCAGGGGAAAGGCACCAGCGGGGATGAGCCTGGGAAGGCGCCCGGGCATGTCTGGACCCAGTCCCCGCAGCCTGCCCCTTGGTGGGGCAGTACCCCCGGTGGCCGGGAAGGACTGGGAAAGGCTGGCCAGGGGCAGGGGACGTGCTGGGTCCTGCCCCTGGCCTGTGGGGCCTCTGAGCACATCCGGCCCTCTCCCGCTGGAAGACCTCCCCGGCTGCCTCCAAAGGCCGGTTTGCCAACACTCCCGCCCACTGTTCCCACCAGGCGCGCACAATGCTCCCAAGCCCGGGAGAAAAGCGCTTCGGGGTGGTGCTCCCACCGGGCCCTTGCCCCTGAGCCTGGGGGCAATGCAGGGGTTCCACACTCCCAGGCCAAGGCAGAACCACATGCACACGTCTGTTCCTGCCCCCTGCACCGGCAGAGAGCTCAGGGGAGCCAGAATCTGTCAGGCAGCTGCTGGGCGGGCCGCCTGTGTGGGAAGGGGCAGAGCCGACCTAGGGGCAAGTTGGGCCTCTTGCTCTCCCTGCTGCCCTGAGGCTGCTGGGCCAAAGAGGTCTTGGGCATCCAGCCCCTTGCTGGTCCCTTCCCTCTGACGAGGCCCTCTGAGCTCCAGCACCTTGCAGTGTGGGGACAGCCCCTGCCAGCAACCTCCTCTGCAAGGAGGCCTAAACCGAGGCCTAGGCCCAGGGGAAAGGCACCAGCGGGGATGAGCCTGGGGAGGCGCCCGGGCATGTCTGGACCCAGTCCCCGCAGCCTGCCCCTTGGTGGGGCTGTACCCCCGGAGGCAGGAAGGTCTGGGCAAGGCTGGCCAGGTGCAGGGGCCCTGCTGGGTCCTGCCCCTGGCCTGTGGGGCCTCTGAGCACAACCGGCCCTCTCCCACTGGAAGACCACCCCGGCTGCCTCCAAAGGCCGGTTTGCAAGCACTCCCGCCCACTGTTCCCACCAGGCACGCACAATGCTCCCAAGCCCGGGAGAAAAGCGCTTCGGGGTGGTGCTCTCTCCGGGCCCTTGCCCCTGAGCCTGGGGGCCAGGCAGGTGATCCACACTCCCAGGCAAAGGCAGAACCACATGCACACGTCTGTTCCTGCCCCCTGCACCGGCAGAGAGCTCGCGGGAGCCAGAGTCTGTCAGGCAGCTGCTGGGCTGGCCGCCTGTGTGGGAAGGGGCAGAGCTGACCTAGGGGCAAGTTGGGCCTCTTGCTCTCCCTGCTGCCCTGAGGCTGCTGGGCCAAAGAGGTCTTGGGCCTCCAGCCCCTTGCTGGTCCCTTCCATCTGACGAGGCCCTCTGAGCTCCAGCACCTTGCAGTGTGGAGACAGACCCTGCCAGCAACCTCCTCTCCAAGGAGGCCTCAACCGAGGCCTAGTCCCAGGGAAAGGCACCAGCGGGGATGAACCTGGGGAGGCGCCCGGGAATGTCTGGACCCAGTCCCCGCAGCCTGCCCCTTGGTGGGGCGGTACCCCCGGAGGCCAGGAAGGTCTGGGCAAGGCTGGCCAGGGGCAGGGGCCCTGCTGGGTCCTGCCCCTGGCCTGTGGGGCCTCTGAGCATGACCGGCACTCTCCCGCTGGACACCTCCCCGACTGCCTCCAAAGGCCGGTTTGACAACACTCGCGCCCGCTGTTCCCGCCAGGCACGCACAATGCTCCCAAGCCCGGGAGAAAAGCGCTTCGGGCTGGTGCTCTCTCCGGGCCCTTGCCCCTGAGCCTGGGGGCCAGGCAGGGGGAACACACTCCCAGGCCAAGGCAGAACGACATGCACATGTCTGTTCCTGCCCCCTACACCGGCAGACAGCTCGGGGGAGCCAGAGACTGCCAGGCTGCTGCTGGGCTGTCTGCCTGTGTGGGACGGGGCAGAGCCGACCTAGGGGCAAGTTGGGCCTCTTGCTCTCCCTGCTGCCCTGAGGCTGCTGGGTCAAAGAGGTCTTGGGCATCCAGCACTTTGCTGGTCCCTTCCCTCTGACGAGGCCCTCTGAGCTCCAGCACTTTGCAGTGTGGAGACAGCCCCTGCCAGCAACCTCCTCTCCAAAGAGGCCTAAACCGAGGCCTACGCCCAGGGGAAAGGCACCAGCGGGGATGATCCTGGGGAGGCGCACGGACATGTCTGGACCCAGTCCCCGCAGCCTGCCCCTTGGTGGGGCAGTACCCCCGGAGGCCAGGAAGGTCTGGGCAATGCTGGCCAGGGGCAGGGGCCCTGCTGGGTCCTGACCCTGGCCTGTGGGGCCTCTGAGCACAACCGGCCCTCTTCCACTGGAAGACCTCCCCGGCTGCCTTCAAAGTCCTGTTTGCAAACACTCCCGCCCGCTGTTCACGCCAGGCTCGCACAATGCTCCCAAGCCCGGGAGAAAAGCGCTTTGGAGTGATGCTCTCTGCGGGCCCTTGCCCCTGAGCCTGGGGGCCAGGCAGTGGGTCCACACTCCCAGACCAAGGCAGAACCACATGCACACGTCTGTTCCTGACCCCTGCACCGGCAGAGAGCTCGCGGGAGCCAGATTCTGTCAGGCAGCTGCTGGGCTGGCCGCCTGTGTGGGAAGGGGCAGAGCCGACCTAGGGGCAAGCTGGGCCTCTTGCTGTCCCTGCTGCCCTGAGGCTGCTGGGCCAAAGAGGTCTTGGGCATCCAGCCCCTTGCTGGTCCCTTCCCTCTGACGAGGCTCTCTGAGCTCCAGCACCTTGCAGTGTGGAGACAGCCCCTGCCAGCAACCTCCTCTCCAAGGAGGCCTCAACCGAGGCCTAGGCCCAGGGGAAAGCACCAGCGGGGATGAGCCTGGGGAGGCGCGCGGGCATGTCTGGACCCAGTCCCCGCAGCCTGCCCCTTGGTGGGGCAGTACCCCCGGAGGCCAGGAAGATCTGGGCAAGGCTGGCCAGGGGCAGGGGCCCTGCTGGGTCCTGCCCCTGGCCTGTGGGGCCTCTGAGCACAACCGGCCCTCTCCCACTGGAAGACCTCCCCGGCTGCCTCCAAAGGCCGGTTTGCAAACACTCCCACCCTCTGTTCACGCCAGGCACGCACAATGCTCCCAAGCCCGGGAGAAAAGCGCTTCGGGCTGGTGCTCTCTCCGGGCCCTTGCCCCTGAGCCTGGGGGACAGGCAGGGGGAACACAATCCCAGGCCAAGGCAGAACCACATGCACACGTCTGTTCCTGCCCCGAGCACCGGCAGAGAGCTCGGGGGAACCAGAGTCTGTCAGGCAGCTGCTGGGCTGGCCGCCTGTGTGGGAAGGGGCAGAGCCGACCTAGGGGCAAGTTGGGCCTCTTGCTCTCCCTGCTGCCCTGAGGCTGCTGGGCCAAAGAGGTCTTGGGCATCCAGCCCCTTGCTGGTCCCTTCCCTCTGACGAGGCCCTCTGAGCTCCAGCACCTTGCAGTGTGGAGACAGCCCCTGCCAGCAACCACCTCTCCAAGGAGGCCTCAACCGAGGCCTAGGCCCAGGGGAAAGGCACCAGCGGGGATGAGCCAGGGGAGGCGCCCGGGCATGTCTGGACCCAGTCCCCGCAGCCTGCCCCTTGGTGGGGCTGTAACCCCGGAGGCAGGACGGTCTGGGCAAGGCTGGCCAGGGGCAGGGGCCCTCCTGGGTCCTGCCCCTGGCCTGTGGGGCCTCTGAGCACAACCGGCCCTCTCCCACTGGAAGACCTCCCCGGCTGCCTCCAAAGGCCGGTTTGCAAGCACTCCCGCCTACTGTTCCCACCAGGCGCGCACAATGCTCCCAAGCCCGGGAGAAAAGCGCTTCGGGGTGGTGCTCTCTCCGGGCCCTTGCCCCTGAGCCTGGGGGCCAGGCAGGGGGTCCACACTCCCAGACCAATGCAGAACCACATGCACACGTCTGTTCCTGCCCCCTGCACACGCAGAGAGCTCGGAGGAGCCAGAGTCTGTCAGGCAGCTGCTGGGCTGGCCGCCTGTGTGGGAAGGGGCAGAGCCGACCTAGGGGCAAGTTGGGCCTCTTGCTCTCCCTGCTGCCCTGAGGCTGCTGGGCCAAAGAGGTCTTGGGCATCCAGCCCCTTGTTGGTCCCTTCCCTCTGACGAGGCCCTCTGAGCTCCAGCACCTTGCAGTGTGGAGACAGCCCCTGCCAGCAACCTCCTCTCCAAGGAGGCCTCAACCGAGGCCTACTCCCAGGGGAAGGCACCAGCGGGGATGAGCCAGCGGAGGCGCTCGGCCATGTCTGGACCCAGTCCCCGCAGCCTGCCCCTTGGTGGGGCAGTACCCCCGGAGGCGAGGAAGATCTGGGCAAGGCTGGCCAGGGGCAGGGGCCCTGCTGGGTCCTGCCCCTGTCCTGTGGGGCCTCTGAGCACAACCGGCCCTCTCTCGCTGGAAGACCTCCCCGGCTGCCTCCAATGGCCGGTTTGCAAGCCCTCATGCCCGCTGTTCCCACCAGCCGCGCACAATGCTCCCTAGCCCGGGAGAAAATCATTTTTGGGTGGTGCTCACTCCGGGCCCTTGGAAGACCTCCCTGCCTGCCTCCAAGGCCGGTTTGCAAGCACTTCTGCCTGCTTCTCCCGCCACACGCGCACAATGCTCCCAAGCCCGGGAGAAAAGCGTTTCGGGGTGGTGTTCTCTCTGTGCCCAAGAAAGACCTCCCGGGCTGCCCCCAAAGGCCGGTTTGCAAGCACTCCCACTCGCTGTTCCCGCCATCCGTGCAAATGCTCCAAGCCCAGGAGAAAAGCCCTTCGGGGTGGTGCTCTCTCCTGGCCCTTGGAAGACCTCCCCGGCTGCCTCCAAAGGCTGGTTTTCAAGAACTCCCTCCCGCTGTCCCGCCAGCCGCACACAATGCTCCCAATCACGGGAGAAAAGCGCTTCGGGGTGGTGCTCTCTCCGGGCCCTTGGAAGACCTCCCCGGCTGCCTCCAAAGGCCGGTTTACAAGCACTCATGCCCGCTGTTCCCGCCCGCCGCGCACAATGCTCCCAAGCCCGGGAGAAAAGTGCTTCGGGGTGGTGCTCTCTCCCGGCCCTTGGAAGACCTCCCCGGCTGCCTCCAAAGGCTGGTTTTCAAGAACTCCCTCCCGCTGACCCGCCAGCCGCACACAATGCTCCCAAGACCGGGAGAAAAGTGCTTCGGGATGGTGCTCTCTCCGGGCCCTTGGAAGACCTCCCCGGCTGCCTCCAAAGGCCGGTTTGCAAGCACTCCCGCCCTCTGTTCCCGCCAGCCTCGCACAATGCTCCCAAGACCGGGAGAAAAGTGCTTCGGGGTGGTGCTCTCTCCGGGCCCTTGGAAGACCTCCCAGGCTGTCCCCAAAGGCCGGTTTGCAAGCACTGCCACTCGCTGTTCCCGCCAGCCACGCACAATCCTCCAAAACCCCGGAGAAAAGCGCTTCGGGGTGGTGTTCTCTCCTTGCCAATGGAAGACTTCCCGGGGTGCCCCCAAAGGCCGGTTTGGAAGCACTCCCACTCGCTGTTCCCGCCATCCGCGCAAATGTTCCAAGCCCGGGAGAAAAGCGCTTCTGGGTGGTGCTCTCTCCTGGCCCTTGGAAGACCTCCCCGGCTGCCTCCAAAGGCCGGTTTGCAAGCACTCCCGCCCGCTGTTCCCACCAGCCACGCACAATGCTCCCAAGCCCGGGAGAAAAACATTTTGGGGTGGTGCTCACACCGGGCCCTGGAAGACCTCCCAGGCTGCCTCCAAAGGACGGTTTTCAAGCACTCCTGCCTGCTGTTCCCGCCACCCGCGCACAATGCTCCCAAGCCCAGGAGAAAAGCGCTTCGGGGTTGTGCTCTCTACAGGCCCTTGGAAGACCTCCCCGGCTGCCTCCAAAGGCCGGTTTGCAAGGACACCTTCCTGCTGTTCCCGCCAGCCAAGCACAATGCTCCCAAGCCCGGGAGAAAAGCATTTTGGGGTGGTGCTCACTCCGGGCCCTTGGAAGACCTCCCCGGATGCCTCCAAAGGCCAGTTTGCAAGCACTCCTGCCTGCTGTTCCCGCCAGCCGCGCACAATGCTCCCAAGCCCGGAAGAAAAGCGCTTCAGGGTGGTGCTCTCTCCGGGCACTTTCAAGACCTCCCCGGCTGCCTCCAAAGGCAGGTTTGTAAGTACTCATTCCCGCTGCTTCCGCCAGCCACGCACAATGCTCCCAAGCCCGGGAGAAAAGCATTTTGGGGTAGTGATCAGTCCGGGCCCTTGGAAGACCTCCCCGACTGCCCCCAAAGGCCGGTTTGGAAGCACTCCCAGTCGCTGTTCGCGCCATCCGCGCAAATGTTCCAAGCCCGGGAGAAAAGCGCTTCTGGGTGGTGCTCTCTCCTGGCCCTTGGAAGACCTCCCCGGCTGCCTCCAAAGGCCGGTTTGCAAGCACTCCCGCCCGCTGTTCCCACCAGCCACGCACAATGCTCCCAAGCCCGGGAGAAAAGCATTTTGGGGTGGTGCTCACACCGGGCCCTGGAAGACCTCCCCGGATGCCTCCAAAGGACGGTTTTCAAGCACTCCTGCCTGCTGTTCCCGCCACCCGCGCACAATGCTCCCAAGCCCGGGAGAAAAGCGCTTCGGGGTGGTGCTCTCTTCAGGCCCTTGCTCCTGAGCCTGGGGGCCAGGCAGGTGATCCACACTCCCAGGCCAAGGCAGAACCAGATGCACACGTCTGTTCCTGCCCCCTGCACCGGCAGAGAGCTCGCGGGAGCCAGAGTCTGTCAGGCAGCTGCTGGGCTGGGCGCCTGTGTGGGAAGGGGCAGAGCTGACCTAGGGGCTAGTTGGGCCTCTTGCTCTCCCTGCTGCCCTGAGGCTGCTGGGCCAAAGAGGTCTTGGGCATCCAGCCCCTTGCTGGTCCCTTCCATCTGACGAGGCCCTCTGAACTCCAGCACCTTGTAGTGTGGAGATAGCCCCTGCCAGCACCCTCCTCTCCAAGGAGGCCTCAACCGAGGCCTAGTCCCAGGGAAAGGCACCAGCGGGGATGAACCTGGGGAGGCGCCCGGGAATGTCTGGACCCAGTCCCAACAGCCTGCCCCTTGGTGGGGCAGTACCCCCGGAGGCCAGGAAGGTCTGGGCAAGGCTGCCAGGGGCAGGGACACTGCTGGGTCGTGCCCCTGGCCTGTGGGGCGTCTGAGCACAACCGGCTCTCTCCCGCTGGAAGACCACCCCGTCTGCCTCCAAAGGACGGATTGCAAGCACTCCCACCCGCTGTTCCCGCCAGGCACGCACAATGCGCCCAAGCCCGGGAGAAGAGCGCTTCGGGGTGGTGCTCTCTCCGGGCCCTTGCCCCTGAGCCTGGGGGCCAGGCAGGGGGAACACACTCTCAGGCCAAGGCAGAACGACATGCACACGTCTGTTCCTGCCCCCTACACCGGCAGAGAGCTCGGGGAGCCAGAGACTGCCAGGCTGCTGCTGGGCTGGCTGCCTGTGTCGGACGGGGCAGAGCCGACCTAGGGGCAAGTTGGGCCTCTTGCTCTCCCTGCTGCCCTGAGGCTGGTGGGTCAAAGTGGTCTTGGGCATCCAGCCCTTTGCTGGTCCCTTCCCTCTGACGAGGCCCTCTGAGCTCCAGCACCTTGTAGTGTGGAGACAGCCCCTGCCAGCAACCTCCTCTCCAAGAATGCCTCAACCGAGGCCTAGGCCCACGGGAAAGGCACCAGCGGGGATGAGCCTGGGGAGGCGCCCGGGCATGTCTGGACCCAGTCCCCGCAGCCTGCCCCTTGGTGGGGCAGTACCCCCGGAGGCCAGGAAGGTCTGGGAAAGGCTGGCCAGGGGCAGGGGACCTGCTGGGTCCTGCCCCTGGCCTGTGGGGCCTCTGAGCACAACCGGCCCTCTCCCGCTGGAAGACCTCCCCGGCTGCCTCCAAAGGCCGGTTTGCCAACACTCACGCCCACTGTTCCCACCAGGCGCGCACAATGCTCCCAAGCCCGGGAGAAAAGCGCTTCGGGGTGGTGCTCTCACCGGGCCCTTGCCCCTGAGCCTGGGGGCAATGCAGGGGGAACACACTCCCAGGCCAAGGCAGAACCACATGCACACGTCTGTTCCTGCCCCCTGCACCGGCAGAGAGCTCAGGGGAGCCAGAGTCTGTCAGGCAGCTGCTGAGCTCGCCGCCTGTGTGGGAAGGGGCAGAGCCGACCTAGGGGCAAGTTGGGCCTCTTGCTCTCCCTGCTGCCCTGAGGCTGCTGGGCCAAAGAGGTCTTGGGCATCCAGCCCCTTGCTGGTCCCTTCCCTCTGACGAGGCCCTCTGAGCTCCAGCACCTTGCAGTGTGGAGACAGCCCCTGCCAGCAACCTCCTCTCCAAGGAGGTCTCAACCGAGGCCTAGGCCCACGGGAAAGGCACCAGCGGGGATGAGCCTGGGGAGGTGCCCGGGCATGTCTGAACCCAGTCCCCTCAGCCTGCCCCTTGGTGGGGCAGTACCCCCGGAGGCCAGGAAGGTCTGGGGAAGGCTGGCCAGTGGCAGGCGCCCTGCTGGGTCCTGCCCCTGGCCTCTGGGGCCTCTGAGCACAACCGGCCCTCTCCCACTGGAAGACCTCCCCGGCTGCCTCCAAAGGCCGGTTTGCAAGCACTCCCGCCCGCTCTTCCCGCCAGGCACTCACAGTGCTCCCAAGACTGGGAGAAAGGCACTTCGGGGTGTTGCTCTCTCCGGGCCCTTGCCCCTGAACCTGGGGGCCAGGCAGTGGGTCCACACTCCCAGACCAAGGCAGAACCACATGCACACGTCTGTTCCTGACCCCTGCACCGGCAGAGAGCTCGGGGGAGCCAGAGTCTGTCAGGCAGCTGCTGGGCTGGCCGCCTGTGTGGGAAGGGGCAGAGCCGACCTAGGGGCAAGTTGGGCCTCTTGCTCTCCCTGCTTCCCTGAGGCTGCTGGGCCAAAGAGGTCTTGGGCATCCAGCCCCTTGCTGGTCCCTTCCCGCTGACGAGGCCCTCTGAGCTCCAGCACCTTGCTGTGTGGAGAGAGACCCTGCCAGCAACCTCCTCTCCAAGGAGGCCTCAACCGAGGCCTAGTCCCAGGGAAAGGCACCAGCGGGGATGAAACTGGGGAGGCGCCCGGGAATGTCTGGACCCAGTCCCCGCAGCCTGCCCCTTGGTGGGGTAGTACCCCCGGAGGCCAGGAAGGTCTGGGCAAGGCTGGCCAGGGGCAGGGGCCCTGCTGGGTCCTGCCCCTGGCCTGTGGGGCCTCTGAGCACAACCGGCCCTCTCCCACTGGAAGACCTCCCCGGCTGCCTCCAAAGGCCGGTTTGCAAGCGCTCTCGCCCACTGTTCCCAGCAGGCGCGCACAATGCTCCCAAGCCCGGGAGAAAAGCGCTTCGGGGTGGTGCTCTCACCGGGCCCTTGCCCCTGAGCCTGGGGGCAAGGCAGGGTGTCCACACTCCCAGGCCAAGGCAGAACCACATGCACACGTCTGTTCCTGCCCCCTGCACCGGCAGAGAGCTCAGGGGAGCCAGCGTCTGTCAGGCAGCTGCTGGGCTGGCCGCCTGTGTGGGAAGGGGCAGAGCCGACCTAGGGGCAAGTTGGGCCTCTTGCTCGCCCTGCTGCCCTAAGGCTGCTGGGCCAAAGAGGTCTTGGGCATCCAGCCCCTTGCTGGTCCCTTCCCTCTGACGAGGCCCTCTGAGCTCCAGCACCTTGCAGTGTGGAGACAGCCCCTGCCAGCAACCTCCTCTCCAAGGAGGCCTCAACCGAGGCCTAGGCCCAGGGGAAAGGCACCAGCGGGGATGAGCCTGGGGAGGCGCCCGGGCATGTCTGGACCCAGTCCCCGCAGCCTGCCCCTTGGTGGGGCTGTAACCTTCGGAGGCAGGAAGGTCTGGGCAAGGCTGGCCAGGGGCTGGGGCCCTGCTGGGTCCTGCCCCTGGCCTGTGGGTCCTCTGAGCACAACCGGCCCTCTCCCACTGGAAGACCTCCCCGGCTGCCTCCAAAGGCCGGTTTGAAAGCACTCCCGCAGACTGTTCCCACCAAGCACGCAAAATGCTCCCAAGCCCGGGAGAAAAGCGCTTCGGGGTGGTGCTCTCTCCGGGCCCTTGACCCTGAGCCTGGGAGCCAGGCAGGGGGAACACACTCCCAGGCCAAGGCAGAACGACATGAACACGTCTGTTCCTGCCCCCTACACCGGCAGAGAGCTCGGGGGAGCCAGAGACTGCCAGGCTGCTGCTGGGATGGCTGCCTGTGTGGGACGGGGCAGAGCCGACCTAGGGGCAAGTTGGGCCTCTTGCTCTCCCTGCTGCCCTGAGGCTGCTGGGTCAAAGAGGTCTTGGGCATCCAGCCCTTTGCTGGTCCCTTCCCTCTGACGAGGGCCTCTGAGCTTCAGCACCTTGCAGTGTGGAGACAGCCCCTGCCAGCAACCTCCTCTCCAAGGAGGCCTAAACCGAGGCCTAGGCCCAGGGGAAAGGCACCAGCGGGGATGAGCCTGGGGAGGCGCCCGGGCGTGTCTGGACCCAGTCCCCGCAGCCTGCCCCTTGGTGGGGCAGTACCCCCGGAGGCCAGGAAGGTCTGGGCAAGGCTGGCCAGGGGCAGGGGACCTGCTGGGTCCTGCCCCTGGCCTGTGGGGCCTCTGAGCACATCCGGCCCTCTCCCGCTGGAAGACCTCCCCGGCTGCCTCCAAAGGCCTGTTTGCCAACACTCACGCCCACTGTTCCCACCAGGCGCGCACAATCCTCCCAAGTCCGGGAGAAAAGCGCTTCGGGGTGGTGCTCTCACCGGGCCCTTGCCCCTGAGCCTGGGGGCAATGCAGGGGGAACACACTCCCAGGCCAAGGCAGAACCACATGCACACGTCTGTTCCTGACCCCTGCACAGGCAGAGAGCTAGCGGAGCCAGAGTCTGTCAGGCAGCTGCTGGGCTCGCCGCCTGTGTGGGAAGGGGCATAGCCGACATAGGGGCTAGTTGGGCCTCTTGCTCTCCCTGCTGCCCTGAGGCTGCTGGGCCAAAGAGGTCTTGGGCATCCAGCCCCTTGCTGGTCCCTTCCCTCTGACGAGGCCCTCTGAGCTCCAGCACCTTGCAGTGTGGAGACAGCCCCTGCCAGCAACCTCCTCTCCAAGAGGCCTCAACCGAGGCCTAGGCCCAGGGGAAAGGCACCAGCGGGGATGAGCCTGGGGAGTCGAATGGACATGTCTGGACCCAGTCCCCGCAGCCTGCCCCTTGGTGGGGCAGTACCCCCGGAGGCCAGGAAGGTCTGGGCAAGGCAGGCCAGGGGCAGGGGCCCTGCTGGGTCCTGCCCCTGGCCTGTGGGGCCTCTGAGCACAACCGGCCCTCTCCCACTGGAAGACCTCCCCGGCTGCCTCCAAAGGCCGGTTTGCAAGCGCTCCCGCCCACTGTTCCCAGCAGGCGCGCACAATGCTCCCAAGCCCGGGAGAAAAGCGCTTCAGGGTGGTGCTCTCTCTTGGCCCTTGCCCCTGAGCCTGGGGGCAAGGCAGGGTGTCCACACTCCCAGGCCAAGGCAGAACCACATGCACACGTCTGATCTGCCCCCTGCACCGGCAGAGAGCTCAGCAGAGCCAGAGTCTGTCAGGCAGCTGCTGGGCTGGCCGCCTGTGTGGGAAGGGGCAGAGCCGACCTAGGGGCAAGTTGGGCCTCTTGCTCTCCCTGCTGCCCTGAGGCTGCTGGGCCAAAGAGGTCTTGGGCATCCAGCCCCTTGCTGGTCCCTTCCCTCTGACGAGGCCCTCTGAGCTCCAGCACCTTGCAGTGTAGAGACAGCCCCTGCCAGCAACCTCCTCTCCAAGGAGGCCTAAACCGAGGCCTAGGCCCAGGGGAAAGGCACCAGCGGGGATGAGCCTGGGAAGGCGCCCGGGCATGTCTGGACCCAGTCCCCGCAGCCTGCCCCTTGGTGGGGCAGTACCCCCGGTGGCCGGGAAGGACTGGGAAAGGCTGGCCAGGGGCAGGGGACGTGCTGGGTCCTGCCCCTGGCCTGTGGGGCCTCTGAGCACATCCGGCCCTCTCCCGCTGGAAGACCTCCCCGGCTGCCTCCAAAGGCCGGTTTGCCAACACTCCCGCCCACTGTTCCCACCAGGCGCGCACAATGCTCCCAAGCCCGGGAGAAAAGCGCTTCGGGGTGGTGCTCCCACCGGGCCCTTGCCCCTGAGCCTGGGGGCAATGCAGGGGTTCCACACTCCCAGGCCAAGGCAGAACCACATGCACACGTCTGTTCCTGCCCCCTGCACCGGCAGAGAGCTCAGGGGAGCCAGAGTCTGTCAGGCAGCTGCTGGGCGGGCCGCCTGTGTGGGAAGGGGCAGAGCCGACCTAGGGGCAAGTTGGGCCTCTTGCTCTCCCTGCTGCCCTGAGGCTGCTGGGCCAAAGAGGTCTTGGGCATCCAGCCCCTTGCTGGTCCCTTCCCTCTGACGAGGCCCTCTGAGCTCCAGCACCTTGCAGTGTGGGGACAGCCCCTGCCAGCAACCTCCTCTGCAAGGAGGCCTAAACCGAGGCCTAGGCCCAGGGGAAAGGCACCAGCGGGGATGAGCCTGGGGAGGCGCCCGGGCATGTCTGGACCCAGTCCCCGCAGCCTGCCCCTTGGTGGGGCTGTACCCCCGGAGGCAGGAAGGTCTGGGCAAGGCTGGCCAG